>NW_025999806.1:1800000-2273094 GCF_019419815.1 Pyrus x bretschneideri | reverse complement strand
TTACAACCCTGAGAGACTTGAGCCTATAATGTTCTTTGGAGAGTATAATCTGTGATTTCTTATTTTCTAAAGTCGTTGCATGATCTCATTATTCTTTGCTTGGTTACTACTTAGAAGGCGTTTCATCATATAGTTCCAAATGCTAGAACTTATGCCCATTTCATTCAAAGCATATTATTGATTTGCATAACATATATCAAGATGAAGTTGTGTAGTTGCCACCATAGCCAAATAGCCTCACTTCCCATATTTCGTATATGTTGTAAGTTTTACCCCCGTTGAGTGATGCGTGAATTTATACGCACACAAATTAAACCCTCTTTTTGTCAATTGTAGTATAAGTATAAGTAGGGATCGTTCTGGACCGGGGATTAGGAGGGATTGTTAATCACTTGGATTTTGACTCAAAAACGTAAAAAACAAGTTTAAAACACTATACTAAACTCGAAGAATGCAAAACTAAAAATAAGAAACATTAAGACTAAGACTAAACAAAATAAAGGGGGGATTGAGGTTTGGACGAAAGTAAACTAAAATGGATAGATTGCAAGAAAACAAATTGTAAATACGGATTTGACGGAAATGAATGGATGGGATGGCTAGCTAAGGGGTTCATCTCCATACATGTTATACTTGCATATAAAACGAATCTAATTGCTTTTCAATAAACCATGAATTCTCAACGCCCTGGGTTAATTAGGTCCGCTTAAATTAACCGTCAAGTTTTCCTTAAATTAATGAATTGGATGATTGCATACGACAACCCAAAGCATTCCTCACAAGTTCCCTACATGAATTGCATAATAGAGATACAAGCAAGAATCATTAAGCATCATGAAAACTATAAGTGTTGACGAGGCATTCGTTACTATGATTGCATGAAACTTATGCCAAGAATTCGTTTAACGCGATTGTTTATAAGCAACCTCCACTACTTGTGAATATAAGTTCATAACTATTACGTGAAACTCACTTATATTCTAGCGTCAAATTCATGCATGAAAATTAAGCGTGAACTCTCAATAAACATACATGAATAGGTTATCAATCAAATAGTTAAACAAATTGAATTCACAACTTATGAAACGTAATTAGAAGTACTCAAATCATATTGCAAGCATAAACATATATTCGAATCCCCCAGCTAAGGGGGGGTTTAGTTCCTCATACGTACAAAACAAAGAGAATTGAAATTAAACATTGAAATCAAAGAAACGCCTAAACAACTCAAACTTGAATTGTATGAACGTTTAGGCCCTCTTATCTTCCTCTTTATTGTGGCACAAGGTCTAAGGGATGTTGTTGGTGTGTTGAATGGATTGGGGAATTATGGAAGTGGATGAGTAGTGGTGGAAATGGAAGAGGATTGATGTTTGGATTATAAGGGAGAGATGGGAAGCCACGGCAAAGGAAAGGATGGAAGTGTTTGTGGTGTGTTGTGTATGAAAATAAGATGATGAATGAATGAATGAATGCAAGGGTATTTATAGGAGTAGTGGAGGGAACATGACAGCTAGGAGGTGGGTGGAAATGTGGCTGCAAGGTGAGTGAATGATTATGAGTGAATGCATGTGGATGTGGCTGATTTGGAAAGCTGGAATTGTGTGGTGATTTGCACGGCAAAGGGTGGAGAAAAGGTGTGTGAATGTGGCTGATTTATGAAGGGCATGCATGTGCATTAAAGGGGGAAATGTTAGGTGGGAAATGCATGTGAAGGTGTTTGTATGTTGACAGATTTGAAAGGGAATGCACGGCATGGTTGATTTCTGGTGGTTGTGAGGTGGAAAGCTGGAAATGGCATGTGAAGGTGCTGGAAATGTGAGTAGGCCATGGCATGGAGTGTGGGATGAGCTAATTTGTGGTGCAATGATGAAGAATGCATGTGGAATGGATGCAATGATGAAGGAATAATCTGGAAATGCAAGGTGGAAAGCTGGAAGTGTGAGTGAAGGCCACGGCAAGGGTGTTTTCTTGATGGTTTTGGGGTTGTGATGCATGTGAATGCATGTGAATGATAGCTAGGGTGTGTGATGATGAGTGTATGTGGAATAAAGAATGAATGGTGGCTGAATTGAAGGAGTGGGAAGCTGGAAAGTTGAAGGGGATACACGGCACAAGATTTTCAGGATGCATGTGTGTGTGAATGGTGGTGAAAATGCATGTGATGAAGAATGAAAGAAATGCATGTAGGGTTAGCTAGGTGTGCTTTGTTTGGATGCATGTGTTGGCTCAATTATATTGTTGGGAAGGCATGTGGATTAGGTGGAATGTAGGGGGAATAATGATGAAGTGGGAAGTGGAAAGGGTATGAAATGCATGGCAAAAAGGGGTTAATGGTGCTGGAATTGTTGATGTGCACGGCAAAGGGTGAAGTGGATGTGAAATGGGAGTGCATGTGTGAATGTGTGGCTTAATGATGAATATGTGGCTGCATGTTTGAATGATTAAAAAGGCATGTGGGTTGAAATGCAAAGGGAATGCAAAGTGAATGAATAATGAATACATGTGCACGGTTCTTTGGAGAAAGGTGGATGAATGTGCATGTGAATTAGGTTGTGAAAGCATGTGGAATGTGGCTGGATTTGATGAGTAATGCACGGCAAAGGTAAGAGAGAATGTGTTGGAAATGCATGTGATGCATGGCAAGGTTTTAGAATGGGCTTAAAATAGGGTTGTTTTTTATGGAATGCATGGTTCTTTGCATGGCTATAAGGGAGAGAATAAGAGAGAATGGGCTAGGCCCTTTGTTGTATGTCCTAAAGTGCATCAATGGCCTTCAATTTCGTCCATCCTTTTGGCTCCATGGATAAGCTATCCAATCCATGCCCAAAAATGCTCCAAATAGCCTCAAAATGCACTTTCTTGCTCCCTAAGCCCTTAGAACCTGAAAACACACAAAAGAAGCATAAAGGACTAAAATAACTAGAGAAACATAACGTAAATGCACGAGAACAAGCCATTTAAGTCGCATGAATATGCTCCTATCAAACTCCCCCACACTTATCTTTTGCTAGTCCTCGAGCAAAACAGAATAAAAACAAATAAACAAAACGACACTAAACACATAAAACACAACCTAAACCTTCCAACAACCGTCTTAGGGATTTCCAATGCACATGACATGTTAAAAATCATCATTCCCACAGATTTTAGTCATCTTCACACTTGAGTACATTCTTAATCATAGTCACCACATACTATTTCACAATTAAGTATTTAAAACCATGTTTTGAATGTAGTTACATGCCTTAGAGAATTTGCTCAATTCCTCACAAGATAAGCACTCAATTTTCACTCAGATTTTCTGACTACACCCTACACTAAGTATATGTGAGAAGATTGATGTAAACATGAAACCGAACACTCACATATATGTATCACAAAGAACGCAATTTCTGGAGTTAATAAGCTTGTTTAGATATGATCTCATGAATGGAATGCTACTACTTAGACGCGAGAACCAGTGACACCATATGCTCATACCAAGTTCAAACTCCACAAATTGAAACACATAACACTCAAGATTGAAGTCACGGGTTGTAATGGGGTTCGGGGCGTGTGGATAACAAAGAAGGGATATGGAAAACAAAGGTTCTTAAAGAAATAGTGAGCAAAGCACTTGAATCAACTTAGAATTCACTTTTGAATGAAAACTCAACTTTTGAACAAAAAGGGAGAATTTAGACAATTTATGGCCAAAATTGGTGTTTTGGACCCTTTCATCAATCACTCATTCTTTCATTTTTTTCAAGCTCTTTTTTCTTTCTTTCTTTCTTTTCTCTCTGTTTTTCTTTTCTTTTGAATCTCAAACATACTTAAGAACAAGCATTCCTTCCCCCACACTCATTTTCTTGCATAATGTAACTCAAAAGGAATTCATTTAAGTCATGCTCACTATCTTTTAAGAACAAGGGTGTGGATTGTCCTAAACTAGGCTAGGTGAGGATAATGTGGGTTAACAAAGAATAAAGGCTAAACAAAACTCAACGGGGGTAAAACTTACAACATATACGAAATATGGGAAGTGAGGCTATTTGGCTATGGTGGCAACTACACAACTTCATCTTGATATATGTTATGCAAATCAATAATATGCTTTGAATGAAATGGGCATGAGTTCTAGCATTTGGAACTATATGATGAAACGCCTTCTAAGTAGTAACCAAGCAAAGAATAATGAGATCATGCAACGACTTTAGAAAACAAGAAATCACAGATTATACTCTCCAAAGAACGTTATAGGCTCAAGTCTCTCAGGGTTGTAGCGTTTGTTTGAGTTCCTTCCTTCAAGCATGTTACAAAAACGAATTTTTCTTTTATGATTGCATGTGAAGTCATACATTATAACCATAACCAAGCATATACCAAGAGTAAATCAACTTTTCTCTATGTTTATTACTCTTTTTAACAGTCATGCACTTACAAACCAAATCCTTATCATTGTGTTGGAAGGTACCCTAAGACACAAAAACGACTCAAAACACTCTTTTTTAGGCTTTCCAAAACATGTTTTTCAAATTTTTATGTGATTTTCGGAGTTATAAAACAAAACACACTAAAACAGTTTAAAAACACTAAAAAAAAAAACAGCAAGAAACAACATTTGAAGTTATGGTGGATAAAACCCTACGAATTTGCATCAAAACACTTTAGTAACTCCCCCACACTTAAATCAAACATTGTCCTCAATGTTTTAAGCTTAAAACCACACTAAACACAAGCAAACATATAAAAAGCAATTAAACATACTAAACATGGCATACTGTATCTAACAAAGAGAAGAGTTTAGGGATGCAAATCTGGTTATGGAGTGTAAATTCCGTCTTCTCCTTGGTGATTGTAGTGAGGCTTGATCTTGAGTTTTTCCACAGGCTACTCTTGAACTGAGCTGGAGATTCTTTTGGTTTCCTCCGATCGTTGATTTTCCTTTGTGCTACTCTTGAACTGGGCAGCAGGATTCTTTTGGTCTCCCCCGAAGGTCTGAGCTTACTCCTTTTATCTGTTTCTTTGTTCAATCTCTCCAATTCGTATTGAAGAGGGTTAGAGGATAGCTCAGCATATGCTTGTCTCCTCATGCTTCAATGTATCATTTTCCTTTGCCTTACTTGCTCCCCTTTGCAGAAGTGGTCCCTTCTCTGGAAGTGTATCAACCGTTGAAGATGACTACTCGAGAGCAACGCTAGGTAAGCAACCAGGGAATAGAGTCCAGGTAGACTCCAAGTGCCGGCTGATTGCTTCTTTCACTTTGCCATGGACAAAGGAAAAGACAGGGAAAGAGCATGATATGAGATACCTTTGCTTTCGCCCTTGATGATATGAGATACCTTTGCTTTCGAAGAGGCAGCGAATGAATCCACATGCTTCGATCCACCGTTTCCTCTTGCCTCCTTTGTACTCCAGGCATTTGGTATCTTCTTTGGGGGATACATCCATGGTTGAAAGTGTGTTCTCAAGAGAAGGAGAAAACTGAGCATGTTTGAAAGGGTTGGTTGCATTTACATTCTCGACCGAGAAGGAAAGTCATGCGCTTCTGGGTGTATGCCTTGCCATGAATGTTGATGTATATAAGAATTGTAATGGCAATTGGCAATGCGGATGCAGAAATTACCTCCACGCGTCTTCAGCTTTGTCAGAGAGCTTTTAACAAAATGGCACGCGTTTTCTGAAAAGCCGGGAGCTTTCGACAAAGTGGCACACCCTTTCTGAAAAGCCGGGAGCTTTCGGCTTTGTCTCCCACGCTTGTCGGCAAAAGTGTGCAGCTGATTTCTCGCCTTCCACACGTCTTCTGAAAAGTTGGGAGCTTTTGACAAAGTTACACACGCTTTCTGAAAAGCCGGGATTGCGTCTGACGAGCTGGCGATCTTTACGCCGGAAATTCCGGTTTTGAAGAGCGGTGTCTCTTCAATTCTGAATTGGTGATTGTGTCGCCTCTCCTTTAATAGAGGTGATCGATCACCTCTAGCATGCACACTCTGAAAATTGCCCAGAAATCGTCTCCGGCCCGTCGAGATTTCACTCCATCCAACCCTTCTCTTTTAACTTCTTGAAAAATGGCTAGCTCATCTAACCCATCGAACATTTGCTTAGATTTGAGTCTAAGCAATGATCCGGTTGCGCCGCGTCAGGATAAGGTATGGTGCCCGTCTTTCTTATCTTCTCATGGCCTCTTACAGATGAGGACTCTGTGATACGGATGCAACAACGGCTACGATAGTAGCTCAGAACCTCCTCACTCCCAAAGATAGTTTAGTTGTTTTCAGGACAGTCCGATGAGTTGGCCGTTCAAGAGTCCTTGGCTCTTAGCGTCAGTGCGCTGGCTCTGTGTCCAACATGGTCACGCCTACTTGCTGCTCGCTCCCGTCAGGTTGAATCTCCTTGATGGCAGAGGTGGAGATTCTTAAGCAGGAGATCAAACAGCTTAAGTACGAGAACCGAAGTTTGACGTGCTTGCTAACATTATTCGACCGCCATGAAAGGAAGCTTGATGAGCTTGATGACCGTCAAAGGCTTGCGGCTTTTTTCCAGAGGCATCTCTTTCCTGGGTCATCCAGCGTTCCACCAAGGATTGGGGCCTTGAATGATCTATCTTCAGTGCCTCCTGCTCCTATGCCTCTTGCTCCGATGCCTCCTGCTCCGATGCCTCCTGCTCCGAGAGTGTTGCCACGTAGTGGGGCCTCACGTACACAACCCTTGTGAAGGCTCCATTTTTCTCTTTCTTTGTTAGATACAATTGTAATTTCTCAAAAAATCAATGAACAAGCTTTGTTTTATTCACTGTATTGGGTTGCCTCCCAAGTAGCGCTTTCTTTTACGTCTTGCAGCCGGACGAAGAACTTCTTTTCTCACTTAGGACCCACGACATGGAATTTATCTTTGAATGGGGGGTGATACTTGAGATGATCCAGTAATGGTTTAAATTCTAGAGTGGGTGCCTGGATCATTAACAACATATCAGTATAAAAGAAAATTGAAATTCGGGGAGGCGGCTTACCTGTGTGCTCCGACAAGAACTCAATGACAAACACCACTCCCTTGAAAGTTTCAGGGATATTGGACTTGGCCAGATTGCATGTGAGGATTTGTCCTTGTCTTGTGTCATAAAGTTCAACTTCTTTGGGGTTGTTTGCCTCAAGTATATCCTCTTTGATGAATTCTAGACATCCCCCAGTCACATCTTGCTCTTGATTCTTCGGAAAGGATTCGAAGATGCCTGTCTCACCTCTTCTTCCTTGATTGCATGATCCTGCAAGGAATAGGGACATTCAATGGAATGGGGTTAGAACTAATTAAATTTGGAACAACCTTACTTGAATTAGATGGCGTGGGAGCAATAGGTGCCTCCGGCAAAGGTGTTTCCACTCTTGCTGTGGGTTGGGTGTATTCCTCTTCCTTGTGATTTGATTTTGATGGTTGAGGGTCCGTTCCAACCTCCTGTCACTTCTCAACATGATTTCCTTGGCAGTTTCAAATTCTCCCTTCGGATTTGCAATGGTTCAAATAGGGAGTTGCCTTGGTCTTGAAATTGTCCTACGAACTCCGCTATCTGCCCAATTGCTTTTCCCACAGTTGTCCACCCTCTTATCTTGGATTTGCCTTTCTTTGTTTTGAGTTTGGACTTCCTGCGTCAAAGTAGTAAGTACTTGAAAACTCTTATCATTATCACTTGAATTACTTACACTGTTTTGGGCAGGTTGTGGTGGCTGCAATAGGCGTTGTATAGAACTCCTCATATGGTTGCCAATATTCTCCTTGTTGAGCTCCTCGACTTGGTTTTGTGAGCCTGCACCAAACAAAGTAATTCATTAAGCTTTGATTATAATCTATTGACGAACTGTGAGTTTGGTTGGGCATACTTGAATATGAGGTTGTGGTGGATGCATAGACGTTGAATAGAACTCCTCATAAGGCTGCCAATATCCTTCTTGTTGGATACGTTGAGGTTCCCACCATATAGAGTTTGAATGATCACTCCAATCCGAATTGTAAGTATTGGAAACCCGTCGTTCCTTGATTGATTATGATCAAATGTACCACCTCTTGCGTTTGGTATTCTTCATAGCTGTGAC
The DNA here is from genome assembly GCF_019419815.1 of Pyrus x bretschneideri. NCBI lineage: Eukaryota > Viridiplantae > Streptophyta > Magnoliopsida > Rosales > Rosaceae > Pyrus > Pyrus x bretschneideri. The sequence goes on along the minus strand of NW_025999806.1, from coordinate 2,265,028 downwards.
AAAAGAGAAGCACTATCAAGGGCCATGTCTTGCGTCTAAATAAAACTAAAAATATATACAAACACAACGAAATAAAACAATCCAAGAGATTAGCAAAGTTGCTTATCCCCGGCAACGGCGCCAAAATTGATGCGTGAATTTAATACGCACACAAATTAAACCCTCTTTTTGTCAATTGTAGTATAAGTATAAGTAGGGATCGTTCTGGACCGGGGATTAGGAGGGATTGTTAATCACTTGGATTTTGACTCAAAAACGTAAAAACGATTTTAAAACACTATACTAAACTCGAAGAATGCAAAACTAAAAATAAGAAACATTAAGACTAAGGACTAAACAAAAATAAAGGGGTGATTGAGGTTGGACGAAAGTAAACTAAAATGGATAGATTGCAAGAAAACAAATTGTAATACGGATTTGACGGAAATGATGGATGGATGGCTAGCTAAGGGGTTCATCTCCATACATGTTATACTTGCATATAAAACGAATCTAATTGCTTTTCAATAACCATGAATTCTCAACGCCCCGGGTTAATTAGGTCCGTTTAAATTAACCGTCAAGTTTTCCTTAAATTAATGAATTGGATGATTGCATACGACAACCCAAAGCATTCCTCACAAGTTCCCTACATGAATTGCATAATAGAGATACAAGCAAGAATCATTAAGCATCATGAAAACTATAAGTGTTGACGAGGCATTCGTTACTATGATTGCATGAAACTTATGCCAAGAATTCGTTTAACGCGATTGTTTATAAGCAACCTCCACTACTTGTGAATATAAGTTCATAACTATTACGTGAAACTCACTTATATTCTAGCGTCAAATTCATGCATGAAAATTAAGCGTGAACTCTCAATAAACATACATGAATAGGTTATCAATCAAATAGTTAAACAAATTGAATTCACAACTTATGAAACGTAATTAGAAGTACTCAAATCATATTGCAAGCATAAACATATATTTCGAATCACCCCCTAGCTAAGGGGGGTTTAGTTCCTCATACGTACAAAACAAAGAGAATTGAAATTAAACATTGAAATCAAAGAAACGCCTAAACATTCCAACAACTCAAACTTGAATTGTATGAACGTTTAGGCCCTCTTATTGATAGGAGCATATTCATGCGACTTAATTAGCTTGTTCTCGTGCATTTATGTGGTGTTTACTTATCTATTTCAGTGTTTAAGGCCACTTTTGTGTATTTTCAGATTATAAGGCCAAAGTGTGCAAGAAGATGCAAATTGGAGTCTTTTGGAGCGAAAGAGGAATGAATGAGTTGAAGACTTGAAGAAATGACGAATTCCTACGCCAACGATGAATTCTTACCAAAACGAAGAATCCTACTCAAACAAGGCTTCCTATTGTAGGAAAGTTAACCCTAAGTTTCCCGTTTTGGTAACCTTTCCTAATCTAAACGTTCATATTTTCTAGCCACTTTATAGGCCTTGTAGGCACTTTAGGACACAAAACCAAGGCCTTAGCCCAAATTCCAGCCCTTGCCGTGCCTTTCCCCTCCTTTCCTTCCCTTGCCGTGCAAGGGGGGGCACTTTGGTCCAATTTTATGCACAAAAGTCCTAACCCTAAACCCTAGCCGCACCTATTAAGCCATCCCCTTTAATTTCTGATTTAATTCCCTAATCCTAGCAGCCTTTGAATAACTTTAATTTAATTTAATAAGCTAGAGTTTATTTTCTAAAACCCTACTCCATAATCCGTGCAAAAACCATTCCAGCCGCAACATACTAACCCAAATTTCTCCCTTAAGCCGTGACCCCCATCTTCCCATTCTCTCCATAATCCACATTCTCCCTAATTCTATTTACCATGCAGCCACCAAACATCATTTTTCTTCTCTGCCGTGGCCCCCTCCATTAATCATGCACCCTAATAAACAAAAAAATAAACCTAGCCGCAAATCCCATTCATTCCATTTTCTTTAATCAGCCACCATATATCATTTTTTATTCATCCTAAGCCATGACTAACCTCCCAAATTCTCCCAAAAAAAAAAAAACAACAACAGCCGCAGCACCATATTTGAGAATTCCTTCTCTGCCGTGCTTTTCCCCAGCCATTGCAGCCAATTCCCATTATTGCCGTGCCTTCCTCCACCTTCCCAGCCACCTGCCACACCTTCCTACACCACCCCACAACCTTGCCGTACCATTAAACCACCATTAAACCATCCCTAAACCAGAAACACATCCAAAAACCACCCACAACCAATCTGCCGCAGAAGGAGAAGAGGAAAGAGGAGCTTCGACGCGCACCAATTCACGTGGATTCGTTGGGCGTTCTAGGTGTAATCAATCCTTTGTGCTTTATGTTTAAATTCATTTGTAAATCTCTTTTTGTGAACATGAGAGGCTAAATCCCCCTAGTTAGCTAGGGGGTGATTCGAAACCATGTTTATGCTTGCAATATGAATTGATTATTTTTGGTTGGAATTTCATGAATGGTGAATTCAGTTTGTTTAACTGCTTGTTCGATAACTTATTTATGTATGTTGATTGAGAGTGCACGCTTAATTTTCATGCATGAATATGATGCTAGAATATAAGTGAAATTCACCTAATAGTTATGAACTTATATTCACAAGTAGTGGAGGTTGCTTATAAACAATCACGTTAAATGAATTCTTGGCACTAGTTTCATGCTCATCATAGTAACGAATGACTCGTCAACACTTATAGTTTTCATGATGCTTAATGATCTTTGATTGTATCTTTATTGTGCTTTTCACGTAAAGGACTTTTGGAGAACGTTTTGAATTGCGTTGCGCTAACCCATCCAATTCATTAACTTAAGTAGAACTTGACGGTTAATTTAAGCGGACCTAATTAACCCGGGGTGTTGAGTTTCATAATTTATCGAAAGACCAACTGAAAATCATTTTGTATGCAAGTGTAACATGTGTGGAGAAGAACCTTCTAGCTAGCATTCATTCCATATTTCATCACATTCATATTTACATTCTGCCTTAAATTTACAATCTTTGCATTTAATTTATTTCGTCAAAACCTCAATCCCCCTTTACCTTAGTGTCTAATTTAGTTAGAAAGTGTCTTAATTTGTGTTTATAAGTGTTTTGTATTCTTTGAGTCTTTTGGTTTGTTTTAGTGTTTTATTGTTTAGTTTTGCATTCTTTGAGTCTAGTTTAGTGTTTTTAACGTTTGTTTTACGTTTTTGAGTCAGTGTCCAAGTGATTTAGTAATCCCTCCTAATCCCCGGTTTAGAACGATCCCTACTTGCATCTTTACTACAATTGTCACAAGAGGGTTTTAATTTGTGTGCTTACTTAGTTCACATCAAATTTTTGGCGCCGTTGCCGGGGATTAGCAACTTTGCTAATCCCTTGGATTGTTATTTTCTGTTTAATTTAGTTTTTGTTAAAGATTCTGACCTTGTTTTGTTTTCCTTGTTTTAGGTACTAGTGTATGACTCAGAGTTCTCAACCGATTCGTGAGCATATCTCAGACTTTGACAGCGATTTTGAGAGGACTTTGAGACGGACGAGGAAGCAACACGAACCAAATCCACCAAGCCCGGAATCTGACCTTGAAGAAAACATACAAGAAGAGGAGGAGGAAGCCACGGCAGGGATATTTGAAGAAGTCCAAGGCATGGCGGTGGACAACCGTACACTCAAGGAGCTTTCCGCCTCAGGTTTGGATAATGCCGCACCCTTGTGCATTCAATACCCCACGGCTGCCCAAGGTAAGACGGATGAGTTTGAATTAAAGTCAAGTTTGCTTCATCATATTCCTAAATACCATGGCTTGTCCATGGAAGATCCTAACAAACATTTGAAAGAATTTGAAGTAGTTTGCTCTAGTATGACTCCCGTCACTGTTGACGGAAATATCTAGAAGATGAAGGCTTTTCCATTCTCTTTGATGGATAAAGCCAAAGATTGGTTATATGAGTTAGCTCCCGGCACTGTCACTTCTTGGGAGAGTATGAAGAGAGCGTACTTGGAGAAGTTCTTTCCAACTTCTCGCATCATCCTCCTACGCAAAAAGATAAGCGGAATCCAGCAAGAAGAAGGTGAGTCTTTTCCTTCGTATTATGAACGATTTAAATCACTGGTTGCTTCTTGTCCACAGCATCAGATGAAGGAGGAGTTGCTCTTGCAATATTTCTACGAGGGTCTCCTACCTCTGGAACGTCAAATGCTCGACGCATCGGCGGGTGGAGCGTTGGTGGACAAAACGCCCAGGGATGCCAAGGTCTTGATCGCTAACCGAGCATTGAACGCTCAACAGTATGAGAGAGTAGGCCAAAAAGGACCGCCACGGCACCAAGTACATGAGGTAAGTTCAACGTCCGATCTTCATTCACAATTGGCTAATCTTACTTCTATTGTTTCACAGATGGCCGGGGGAATGAAGATGCAAGGACCTGTGGTATGTGGTGTTTGTTCTATCCAAGGACATGCCTCCGAAAAGTGTCCTCAACTCATCGAGAATGGCGGATGGGAGAGTGCGAATGCCATTGGGTTTCAAAGCCAAAATCAGTCAAGACATGATCCATACTCCAACACGTATAATCCGGGGTGGCGAGACCACCCAAATTTCAAGTGGAGGGATTCCCAGCAACCTCAGAACCAAGGAGGCTTTAGGCAACAACCCCCGGGGTTCTTTTCCAAAACCTACGGCCCACCCCAAAATCAAGCCCAATCCGGCTCAAGTGCCTCAGGTACGTCTCTTGACAATGATGCACTTCTTAAGATACTAACTAAGTTGTCTAATGGGCAGGAAGATCAAGCGAAGGCTATGCAAAATCAAGATAAGAGGGTGGATCAACTTGAGAAACAAATTGGGCAGATTGCCGAGTTTGTAGGTAAGTTTAGAGATCCCGGACAACTTCCGAGTTCTACAATTCCAAACCCCAAGGGAGGCTTCGAAAGCGCAAAGGCCATACTTTTGAGAAGTGGAAAAGAAGTCGGGGCAGGTCCTACACCATCACCATCAAGCCCCGAAGAGGATGAAAAACGTAGAATCGAAGAGGAGGAGTCAAGGCAACCCACGGCAAAGGTGGACATACCTTTGCCGCAAGCTTCAAATGACTCCAAATTGTCCAATTCGGCCAATAAAGGTAAAATTGTGTTAAATTCAGTTCCTACTAATGTTTTCCCTTCGAATGTTCCTTTTCCTAGTAGGTTCAGGCAAACGAAGAAAGAAGAAGCTGAAAAGGACATCCTTGAGACGTTTCGTAAAGTTCAAGTGAACATACCCCTGTTGGACGCAATAAAGCAAGTCCCGAGGTACGCCAAGTTCTTAAAGGAGCTTTGCACCACAAGGAAGAGGATGTCGACCAAGGAAGTGGTAAAGGTAGGTGAGAATGTGTCCGCCATCTTGCAACGCAAACTACCGCCCAAATGCAAGGATCCAGGTAGCTTTACCATTCCTTGTGTCATTGGGAATACTAGATTTGAATCTGCCATGCTTGATTTAGGTGCTTCTATAAATGTTATGCCATATTTCATTTATGCATCTATGAACTTAGGAGCATTGAAAAATGATGGGGTAATAATACAATTGGCCGATAGATCTAACGCCTATCCAAAGGGAGTTTTGGAAGATTTTCTTGTGCAGGTTAATCATTTGGTCTTCCCAGCGGATTTCTATGTCCTTGAAATGGATGAATCGGACCATGCTCCTTCGCTGCCCATTCTACTTGGAAGGCCATTTATGAAGACGGCTCGGACGAAGATTGACGTGTATAGCGGAACTTTGTCCATGGAATTCGATGGGGAAGTTGTTAATTTTAATCTTTCTGATTCCATTAAATACCCTAGTGAGGACCATTCATGCTTTTCTATTGATATAATTGACTCTTTGGCGCAGGGATATCTCGACGATTTGAATGACGATGCGCTTGAAAATGTCATTACAAGAAACATGGAGCTCAAAACCAAGGGGGCAAATTGCATGCATGCCCACGGCACACACTCTCTACTCCATGCCGTGCCCCCTAGTGAGGAATTACTTGAAGTTGTGGCTGCCCTTGAGTCCTCACCTAAGCTTGATGGTAAGTATACTAAATTTGAGTCGATTCCCATTTCGACTAACAAGTTGTTACCATCCATAGTTCAGGCACCTACCCTTGATCTCAAACCATTACCGGGCCATTTGAAGTACATTTTCTTGGGGGAAGAGGAGACATTACCGGCCATCATTTCTTCATCACTCACGGCACAAGAAGAGGAGAAATTAGTGCGTGTTTTGAAGGAGTTCAAATCTGCCCTAGGTTGGACGTTGGCCGATATCAAAGGTATTAGTCCTGCCACATGCATGCATCATATATTTCTTGAGGAGGGGGCCAAACCAACTAGAGAGGCTCAACGCCGTCTTAACCCTCCGATGATGGAAGTTGTGAAGAAGGAAATAATCAAGCTTTTAGATTGCGGAGTAATCTATCCAATCTCGGATAGTAAGTGGGTGTCACCTATCCAATGTGTGCCGAAGAAATCTGGAGTGACGGTTGTGGAGAATGCAGAGAATGAGCTGGTGCCCACCCGAATCCAAACCGGTTGGCGCGTGTGCACGGATTATAGGAAGATAAACGCCACCACGAGGAAGGACCACTTCCCATTGCCGTTCGTAGATCAAATGTTGGAAAGGTTAGCGGGTCATTCATTTTATTGTTTTCTTAATGGATACTCTGGTTATAACCAAATTGTTATTGCCCCGGATGATCAAGAAAAGACCACTTTTACATGCCCCTTTGGTACATTTGCTTATCATCGCATGCCATTTGGTTTATGTAATGCACCTGCTACATTTCAAAGATGCATGATGAGCATATTTTCTGATTATGTCGAGAAAATTATTGAGGTTTTTATGGATGATTTCAGTGTGTTTGGTAATTCATTTGATGGTTGTTTGAGTAATCTTAGTTTAATTTTGAACCGTTGTGTTGAAACAAATCTTGTGCTTAATTGGGAAAAATGTCACTTCATGGTTAAACAAGGTATTGTTCTAGGCCATATTATTTCTGAAAAAGGCATTGAAGTAGATAAATCTAAGGTAGACCTTGTTCGTCACTTACCCTCTCCAACTTCGGTTAGAGAGGTTCGTTCGTTTCTTGGTCATGCAGGTTTTTATAGGCGGTTCATAAAGGATTTCTCAAAGATTGCACAGCCATTATGCCGATTGCTGCAAAAAGAGGTGGCGTTTGAGTTTGATGATGCATGCTCCACAGCATTCAAGCACCTCAAGGAGGCTCTCACTTCGTCTCCCATTATCACACCTCCAGATTGGAGCTTTCCATTCGAGTTGATGTGCGATGCTTCGGACTATGCGATTGGTGCTGTTTTGGGGCAGCGAAAGGACAAACAACCTCATGTTATTTATTATGCATCTAGAACATTAAATGATGCTCAATTAAATTACTCAACCACTGAAAAAGAATTACTTGCTGTGGTATTTGCATTAGATAAGTTTCGGTCATACTTACTTGGGACTAAAGTTATTATTTTTACTGATCATGCAGCTCTCAAGTATTTGCTCACGAAGAAGGAGGCCAAGCCTAGACTAATTCGATGGCTTTTGCTCTTACAAGAGTTTGACATTGAGATTCGGGACAAGAGGGGCGTGGAGAATGTGGTGGCTGACCACCTAAGTCGGATGATACATGAGGAAGCAACGCCAATTTCTGAAACCTTTCCCGATGAGCAATTAATGTCTATCCAGGTAAGTGAGCCTTGGTATGCTGATTTGGTTAATTTTCTGGTGTCTAAGCAAGTTCCTAACACCTTAAGCAAGGCTCAACGCGATAAATTAAAAAAGGATGCACATTTTTATGTTTGGGACGACCCTTATTTGTGGAAAATATGCCCTGATCAAATTGTGCGTCGTTGTGTTCATGAATCTGAATTTAATTCCATTCTGAGTTTTTGCCATACATATGCATGTGGTGGACATTTTGGCACACAACGCACAGCATTTAAGGTTCTTGAGAGTGGTTTTTATTGGCCTACGTTGTTTAGAGATGCTAGGGCTTTTTGCTTAACATGTGATAGATGTCAAAAGACCGGAAGTATAGGCCAAAGAGACCAAATGCCGCAAACCCCAATCCTTGTTGTTGAAATCTTTGATGTATGGGGTATTGATTTTATGGGTCCGTTCCCTATGTCTTTTGGTTTTATGTACATTTTACTTGCCGTCGATTATGTGTCGAAGTGGGTGGAAGCTAAAGCCACCCGAACTAACGATTCTAGAGTTGTTGCAGATTTTGTAAAATCTAACATTTTCTCTAGATTTGGGATGCCTCGAGTGCTCATAAGCGATGGTGGGTCACATTTTTGCAACCGCACCATTGCGGCGTTGCTGAAGAAGTACAACGTGTTGCATAAGGTTTCCACACCTTATCACCCCCAAACCAGTGGTCAAGCCGAAGTGTCAAATCGAGAAATCAAGCAAATTCTGGAAAAGACCGTTGAGCCGAATAGAAAAGATTGGAGCTTGCGTTTGGAGGATGCACTGTGGGCCTATCGAACGGCTTACAAAACGCCCATTGGTATGTCCCCGTTTCGGTTAGTCTATGGCAAGCCGTGCCATTTACCCATAGAGCTTGAGCATAAGGCACATTGGGCGGTCAAGACCTTCAATATGGATGTGGACGCGGCTGGAAATCATAGGAAGCTACAATTAAGCGAGCTTGAAGAGATTAGGCATGAGGCGTATGAGAATGCCCGGATTTACAAGGAGAAGACTAAGGCCGTTCATGACAAGATGATTAGAGGCAAAACCTTCTCAATCGGGCAGAAAGTGTTGCTATTCAATTCCCGTCTTCGATTATTCCCCGGTAAGTTACGTTCTAAGTGGGTTGGTCCATTTGTTATCACTAATGTTTTTGTGCATGGTGCAGTCCAAATACAAAGTTTGAAAACTGGACAAGAATTCAAGGTGAATGGCCATAGGTTGAAACCCTACTACGAGAACTTTGTCAAGCATGTTGTGGAGGAGATCCCATTGCATGCCGTGGGCTCCAATGGGGAATGAGCTGAATCTCGTCCGGCTGGAAGACGTTAAAGCAAGCGCTTCGTGGGAGGCAACCCATGCAATCAACAAAGGAAGAACTTGGGAATCGCTCCACACACAGATTTGCGTCCCTAAACCCTTTCCTTTGTTGCTTACTTTATGCTTTGTGTAATGTTTTTAATTGTGTTTAAAACATTGAGGACAATGTTTAGTTTAAGTGTGGGGGGGGGGTAACATTCTGTTTTGAGATATTTGTGCATGAAATTCGTAGGGTTTTACCACCTAACATGTCTAAACTTGTTTCCCACTGTTTTAAGTGTTTTTAAGCTATTTTAGAGTGTTTTAGAGTATGTTGACTTAAAAATCCGAAAATACCATAAAAATTTGAAAAATTGTTTTGAAAAAAACCAAAAAGAGTTGTTTTTGTGTGTTTGTTTGTGTCGTAGGTCACCTTCCAATACAATGATGAGGATTTGGTTTTTAATTGCATGATGGTTAAAGAAAGTTACAAACATGGTTGGACGTTTGATATACTCTCTGGTTTATGCTTGTTTGTAGTTATAGTTTACGAATTCACATGTAATCACAAATGATAAAAATTAGTTTTTATAACATGCTTGAAGGAATGAACTCAAACTAATGCTACATCCCTGCGAGACTTGAGCCTAAACGTTATTTGGAGAGTTGTAATCTGTTCATCATTGTCTTCTAAGTCGTTGCATGATCTCATTATTCTTTGTTTGGTTACTACTTAGAAGGCGTTTCATCACTTAGTTCCAAATGCTAGAACTCATGCCCATTTCATTCAAAGCATGTCATTGATTTGCATAACACGTATTCAAGATGAAGTTGTGTAGTGACCACCATCAAAGCCAAACAGCCATGTGCCCTTCACTCATTTTGTGTTTAAATTTAACCCTGTTGAGCCTTGTGTAGCCTACTTTCTTTGTTAACCCACATTATCCTCACCTAGCCTAGATTAGGACCATCCTCACCCTTGTTCTTGAAGCATAGTAAGCATGAATGAATTCCCTTTGATTAATGTGTTGCAGAAAATAAGTGTGGGGGAAGAATGATGGATGTGAGTTTTTGTGCCATAGGCACGGCTGGAAAAAAAAAAAAAAAAAAAGAAAAAAAAAAGAAAAAGAAGTGAAAAAGAGTTGAAAAGTATTGTTTGTTGAAGTAAGGGCCCAAAACAATGAATTAAGCCCTCAGAGTTGTTTAAATCTCCCCTGTTTGTCTAAAAGTTGATTTCTGCATTCTAAGGGAATTCTAGGTCTTAATTTCATTACTTTACTTGCTATTGCTTAAAGAACTTTTGTTTATCCCTACCTTTCCTTGTTAGCCAACACCCCAAGCCCCGTTACAACCATTGACTTCTATCTTGAGTGCTGTGCATTTCAATTGTGGAGTTTGAATTTGGTATGAGCATATGGTGTCACTGGTTCTCGCATCTAAGTAGTAGCATTCCATTCATGAGATCATATCCAAACACGTTTAATTACTCCAGAAATTGCGTTCTTTGTTATAACATATGTGAGTACTAGTCTTTCATGTTTACATCAATCTTCTCACATATAACTAGTGTAGGGTGTGTAGTCAGAAAATCTGAATGAAAATTGAGTGCATAACTAGTGAGGAATTGAGGGAATTCTCTAAGGCATGTTACTACATTCAAAATGTGTTTTAATTGATTAAATGCGAACTAGTGAATGGTGACTATGATTAAGTATGTGCTTGAGGGGAAGGAAGACTAAAAGCTATGTGAGTAATGATTTTTGACATGTCATGTTTCATTGGAAATCCCTGAGGCAAACGTTGGAAGGTTTAGGTTATGTTTTGTTTGTTTTGTTTCGTCTTGTTTACTTTAGTTGTTTTGTTTTGCTCGAGGACTAGCAAAAGTTAAGTGTGGGGGAATTTGATAGGAGCATATTCATGCGACTTAATTAGCTTGTTCTCGTGCATTTATGTTGTGTTTACTTATCTATTTCAGTGTTTAAGGCCACTTTTGTGTATTTTCAGATTATAAGGCCAAAGTGTGCAAGAAGATGCAAATTGGAGTCTTTTGGAGCGAAAGAGGAATGAATGAGTTGAAGACTTGAAGAAACGACGAATTCCTACGCCAACGATGAATTCTTACCAAAACGAAGAATCCTACTCAAACAAGGCTTCCTATTGTAGGAAAGTTAACCCTAAGTTTCCCGTTTTGGTAACCTTTCCTAATCTAAACGTCCATATTTTCTAGCCACTTTATAGGCCTTGTAGGCACTTTAGGACACAAAACCAAGGCCTTAGCCCAAATTCCAGCCCTTGCCGTGCCTTTCCCCTCCTTTCCTTCCCTTGCCGTGCAAGGGGGGGCACTTTGGTCCAATTTTATGCACAAAAGTCCTAACCCTAAACCCTAGCCGCACCTATTAAGCCATCCCCTTTAATTTCTGATTTAATTCCCTAATCCTAGCAGCCTTTGAATTAACTTTAATTTAATTTTAATAAGCTAGAGTTTATTTTCTAAAACCCTACTCCATAATCCGTGCAAAAACCATTCCAGCCGCAACATACTAACCCAAATTTCTCCCTTAAGTCGTGACCCCCATCTTCCCATTCTCTCCATAATCCACATTCTCCCTAATTCTATTTACCATGTAGCCACCAAACATCATTTTTCTTCTCTGCCGTGGCCCCCTCCATTAATCATGCACCCTAATAAACAAAAAAATAAACCTAGCCGCAAATCCCATTCATTCCATTTTCTTTAATCAGCCACCATATATCATTTTTTATTCATCCTAAGCCGTGACTAACCTCCTAAATTCTCCCAAAAAAAAAAAAACAACAACAGCCGCAGCACCATATTTGAGAATTCCTTCTCTGCCGTGCTTTTCCCCAGCCATTGCAGCCAATTCCCATTATTGCCGTGCCTTCCTCCACCTTCCCAGCCACCTTCCACACCTTCCTACACCACCCCACAACCTTGCCGCACCATTAAACCACCATTAAACCATCCCTAAACCAGAAACACATCCAAAAACCACCCACAACCAATCTGCCGCAGAAGGAGAAGAGGAAAGAGGAGCTTCGACGCGCACCAATTCACGTGGATTCGTTGGGCGTTCTAGGTGTAATCAATCCTTTGTGCTTTATGTTTAAATTCATTTGTAATTCTCTTTTTGTGAACATGAAAGGCTAAATCCCCCTAGTTAGCTAGGGGGTGATTCGAAACCATGTTTATGCTTGCAATATGAATTGATTATTTTTGGTTGGAATTTCATGAATGGTGAATTCAGTTTGTTTAACTGCTTGTTCGATAACTTATTTATGTATGTTGATTGAGAGTGCACGCTTAATTTTCATGCATGAATATGATGCTAGAATATAAGTGAATTTCACCTAATAGTTATGAACTTATATTCACAAGTAGTGGAGGTTGCTTATAAACAATCGCGTTAAATGAATTCTTGGCACTAGTTTCATGCTCATCATAGTAACGAATGACTCGTCAACACTTATAGTTTTCATGATGCTTAATGATCTTTGATTGTATCTTTATTGTGCTTTTCACGTAAAGGACTTTTGGAGAACGTTTTGAATTGCGTTGCGCTAGCCCATCCAATTCATTAACTTAAGGAGAACTTGACGGTTAATTTAAGCGGACCTAATTAACCCGGGGTGTTGAGTTTCATAATTTATCGAAAGACCAACTGAAAATCATTTTGTATGCAAGTGTAACATGTGTGGAGAAGAACCTTCTAGCTAGCATTCATTCCATATTTCATCACATTCATATTTACATTCTGCCTTAAATTTACAATCTTTGCATTTAATTTATTTTCGTCAAAACCTCAATCCCCCTTTACCTTAGTGTCTAATTTAGTTAGAAAGTGTCTTAATTTGTGTTTATAAGTGTTTTGTATTCTTTGAGTCTTTTGGTTTGTTTTAGTGTTTTATTGTTTAGTTTTGCATTCTTTGAGTCTAGTTTAGTGTTTTTAACGTTTGTTTTACGTTTTTGAGTCAGTCTCCAAGTGATTTAGTAATCCCTCCTAATCCCCGGTTTAGAACGATCCCTACTTGCATCTTTACTACAATTGTCACAAGAGGGTTTTAATTTGTGTGCTTACTTAGTTCACATCAAATTTTTGGCGCCGTTGCCGGGGATTAGCAACTTTGCTAATCCCTTGGATTGTTATTTTCTGTTTAATTTAGTTTTTGTTAAAGATTCTGACCTTGTTTTGTTTTCCTTGTTTTAGGTACTAGTGTATGACTCAGAGTTCTCAACCGATTCGTGAGCATATCTCAGACTTTGACAGCGATTTTGAGAGGACTTTGAGACGGACGAGGAAGCAACACGAACCAAATCCACCAAGCCCGGAATCTGACCTTGAAGAAAACGTACAAGAAGAGGAGGAGGAAGCCACGGCAGGGATATTTGAAGAAGTCCAAGGCATGGCGGTGGACAACCGTACACTCAAGGAGCTTTCCGCCTCAGGTTTGGATAATGCCGCACCCTTGTGCATTCAATACCCCACGGCTGCCCAAGGTAAGACGGATGAGTTTGAATTAAAGTCAAGTTTGCTTCATCATATTCCTAAATACCATGGCTTGTCCATGGAAGATCCTAACAAACATTTGAAAGAATTTGAAGTAGTTTGCTCTAGTATGACTCCCGTCACTGTTGACGGAAATATCTAGAAGATGAAGGCTTTTCCATTCTCTTTGATGGATAAAGCCAAAGATTGGTTATATGAGTTAGCTCCCGGCACTGTCACTTCTTGGGAGAGTATGAAGAGAGCGTACTTGGAGAAGTTCTTTCCAACTTCTCGCATCATCCTCCTACGCAAAAAGATAAGCGGAATCCAGCAAGAAGAAGGTGAGTCTTTTCCTACGTACTATGAACGTTTTAAATCTCTTGTTGCTTCTTGTCCACAGTACCAGATGGAAGCCACGGCAAAGGAAAGGATGGAAGTGTTTGTGGTGTGTTGTGTATGAAAATGAGATGATGAATGAATGAATGAATGCAAGGGTATTTATAGGAGTAGTGGAGGGAACATGACAGCTAGGAGGTGGGTGGAAATGTGGCTGCAAGGTGAGTGAATGATTATGAGTGAATGCATGTGGATGTGGCTGATTTGGAAAGCTGGAATTGTGTGGTGATTTGCACGGCAAAGGGTGGAGAAAAGGTGTGTGAATGTGGCTGATTTATGAAGGGCATGCATGTGCATTAAACGGGGAAATGTTAGGTGGGAAATGCATGTGAAGGTGTTTGTATGTTGATAGATTTGAAAGGGAATGCACGGCATGGTTGATTTCTGGTGGTTGTGAGGTGGAAAGCTAGGTGGAAAGCTGGAAATGGCATGTGAAGGTGCTGGAAATGTGAGTAGGCCACGGCATGGAGTGTGGGATGAGCTGATTTGTGGTGCAATGATGAAGAATGTATGTGGAATGGATGCAATGATGAAGGAATAATCTGGAAATGCAAGGTGGAAAGCTGGAAGTATGAGTGAAGGCCACGGCAAGGGTGTTTTCTTGATGGTTTTGGGGTTGTGATGCATGTGAATGCATGTGAATGATAGCTAGGGTGTGTGATGATGAGTGTATGTGGAATAAAGAATGAATGGTGGCTAAATTGAAGGAGTGGGAAGCTGGAAAGTTGAAGGGGATACACGGCACAAGATTTTCAGGATGCATGTGTGTGTGAATGGTGGTGAAAATGCATGTGATGAAGAATGAATAAAGAAATGCATGTAGGGTTAGCTAGGTTGGCTTTGTTTGGATGCATGTGTTGGCTCAATTATGTTGTTGGGAAGGCATGTGGATTAGGTGGAATGTAGGGGGAATAATGATGAAGTGGGAAATGGAAAGGGTATGAAATGCATGGCAAAAAGGGGTTAATGGTGCTGGAATTGTTGATGTGCACGGCAAAGGGTGAAGTGGATGTGAAATGGGAGTGCATGTGTGTGAATGTGTCGCTTAATGATGAATATGTGGCTGCATGTTTGAATGATTAAAGAGGCATGTAGGTTGAAATGCAAAGGGAATGCAAAGTGAATGAATAATGAATGCATGTGCACGGTTCTTTGAACATAGGTGGATGAATGTGCATGTGAATTAGGTTGTGAAAGTGATAGGAGCATATTTATGCGCCTTAGTTAGCTAGTTCTTATGCATTTTTGTTATGTTTTCTTCGTTAAAGTAGTCTTTTAAGCTACTTTCATGTGTTTTCAGGTTTAAAGGACATATTACATGAAATGATGCAATTTGGAGCTTTTGGAGCAAAACTGAGCTGGAATGTGGTGTATGCAAATGGAGCACGAGGAATGGACGAGGTTGAAGGTCAAGGAGCTTAAGAAATGACGAAATGAAAGTGAAGAGCAAAGAAGTCGGAATTGGCAACCAAAGTTTCTAAAGTTGGAAGTTTCTATTCTTGGAGGTTTCCATTGTCGTGAGTTTCTATTCTTGGCTTTGGGCTTTTAGATGACCTAAACCCTAACTCCTTGTGGACCCTAAGCCTATGCCGCACCTAAACCCTAATCCTAGCCCACTTAATCAGCCGCACCCTAGGGCCCTTAACAACCAATGCCGTGGGCTTTAGCCCAAGTCCCTATCCTTGCCGTGCAAGGGGGGGCATTTAGGCCCATTCCATGCACTTAAATCCTAGCCTTTAACCTTGCAGCCGAACCCTAGCTCTATCATTCCTTCCATTTCAGATTTTCACCCTAATTCTCACCCTAGCCGTCACTCCCCTCTCATTCATTCCATATTCATTCAGCCATTTTTCACACCCAAAACTGCCCAATCCATTCACTCCCATTCACCTCTCATTCCATAACAAAACCGTGCATTCCATGAGCCATTTTGAACCTAATTCCTTCTCAGCCGCAAGTCCCCATCCAGATTTCACCCTAAACTCTCCAAATCCATCTCAGCCACACCCTTTATTTCACCCTAGAATCTCATCCATTCATTCATATTTTTCAGCCACCAACATACACATATTACACCCTAGCCGCACCTAATTCCCATGGATTCTACACATTCAGTCACCATCATTAAACATTCTCTTCAATCCGTGCATCCATTCATCCAAAATCTCCCATTCCTTCCCATAAGCCGTAGCCATTCACCTTAATTCTCCCATACACTCATCAGCCGTAGCCTCCATAACCCAAAAATCCTCTCTAATCCGCAGCCACCTCTCCATCTTCCCCTTCCATTCCAGCCGCCATCTCCACCATACCAGCACCATACAAACCTTACTCCATCACTCCACCACCTTGCCGCACCACCAAATAACCCTAAACCCAGCTATAACCAAGAAATTCACCCAAAATCATCCAAAACCCAATCTGCCGCAGCAAGGAGAAGGGGATAGAGGAGCTTCGTCGCGCACCAATTCACGTGGATTCGTTAGGCGTTCTAGGTGTAATCAATCCTTTGTGCTTTATGTTTACATTCATTTGTAATTCTCTTTTTGTGACTATGAGAGGCTAAAACCCCCTTGGTTAGGGGGGAATTCGAAACCATGTACATGCTTGCACAATGATCTGATTACATTCAGTTGTTATTTCATAAGTTGTGGATTCAATTCGTTCATCTATTTGATTGATAACTTATTTGTGTATGTTGATTGAGAGTGCACGCTTAGTTTTCATGCATGAATATGGTGCTAGATTATGAGGGAGTTTCACCTAATAGTTACAATCTTATAATCACAAGTAGTGAAGGTCGCTTGAAAACGATCGCGTTGAATGAATTCTTAGCATAAGTTTCATGCAATTCATAGTAACGAATGCTTCGTCAATGCTTATGTTTTTCATAGAACTTAATGATTCTTGCTTGTATCTCTATTATGCAATTCATGTAGGGAACTTGTAGGGAATGTTTTGGGTTGTCGTATGCAATCATCCAACTTAATAACTTGTGGAAAAACTAAGGGTTAATTAGTGCAATTCACGGTTAATTTGGGGCGTTGAGTATTTATAATTTATTGGAAGAACAACTGAAAATTGTTTTGTTTGCAAGTGTGACATGTGTGGAGAAGAACCTCCTAACTAGCCTTTTATCCATCCTTTTTATCCAAAAACATTCTACAATCTGTTTAGTTTAAAGTTTCTGTTTTATGTTAAATTTTCATCCAAAACAAATCCCCCTTTAATTTGAAGTCTTAGATTAGTTAGAAAGTGTTTTGATTTGTGTTTCTAAGTATTTTGATTCAAGTTTTCATCCAATTTCGTCCAAATTAGTGTAGGTGCTCAAAACTGCCCAGAAAGTGGTTTTTAGGCAGTTTTGAGTCTTCTAGTTGCTGTTTTGGGTTTTAGGTTTGTTTAAGTGTTTTAACTTTTAGTTTTGCATTCTTTGAGTCGAGTTTAGTGTTTTAAACTTTGTTTTTGAGTTTTTAAGTCAGTTTCCAAGTGTTTAGCAATCCCTCCTAATCCCCGGTCTAGAACGATCCCTACTTATTCATATACTACAATTGTCACAAGAGGGTTTTAATTTGTGTGCTTACTTAGTTCGCATCAAATTTTTGGCGCCGTTGCCGGGGATTAGCAACTTTGCTAATCCCTTGGATTGTATTTTCTGTTTATTTTATTTTTGTTAAGTTTCTGACCTAATTTTGTTCTTCTTGTTTTAGGTACTAGTGCATGACTCGGAGTTCTCAACCGATTCGTGAGGACATCTTGGACTTTGACAGTGACTTTGAGAGGACTTTGAGACGAAGGAAGAAGCATCACGAATCAAATCCGCCAAGCCCGGAACCTGAGCTTGACGAACAAGGCCTAGAAGAGGAAGAAGAGGCCACGGCAGGGATCTTTGAGGAACCCACGGCAAGGATATTTGAAGAGACACAAGACATGGCCGTAGACACCCGGACACTTAAGGAGCTTTCCGCCTCAGGTTTGGATAATGCCGCACCCTTGTGCATTCAATACCCCCCGGCTGCCCAAGGTAAGACAGATGAGTTTGAATTAAAGTCAAGTTTGCTTCATCATATTCCTAAATACCATGGCTTGTCCATGGAAGATCCTAACAAACATTTGAAAGAATTTGAAGTAGTTTGCTCTAGTATGACTCCCGTCACTGTTGACGGAAAGATCTTGAAGATGAAGGTTTTTCCATTCTCTTTGATGGACAAAGCCAAGGATTGGTTATACGACTTAGCTCCCGGAACCGTTACATTGTGGGAGAGTATGAAGAGGGCCTTTCTGGAGAACTTTTTCCCAACTTCTCGAATCATCCTTTTACAAAAAAGGATAAGTGGAATCCAGCAAGAAGATGGTGAGTCTTTTCCTACGTACTATGAACGTTTTAAATCTCTTGTTACTTCTTGTCCACAGCACCAGATGAAGGAGGAGTCGCATCTGCAATATTTCTACGAGGGTCTCCTACCTCTAGAACGTCAAATGCTTGACGCATCGGCGGGTGGAGCATTGGTGGACAAAACGCCCAGGGATGCCAAGGTCTTGATCGCTAACCGAGCATTGAACGCTCAACAGTATGAGGGAGTAGGCCAAAGAGGACCCCCACGGCACCAAGTACATGAGGTAAGTTCAACGTTCGATCTTCATTCACAATTGGCTAATCTTACTTCTATTGTTTCACAGATGGCTGAGGGAATGAAGATGCAAGGACCTGTGGTATGTGGCGTATGTTCTATCCAAGGACATGCCTCCGAAAAGTGTCCTCAACTCATCGAGAATGGCGGATGGGAGAGTGCGAATGCCATTGGGTTTCAAAGCCAAAATCAGTCAAGACATGATCCATACTCCAACACGTATAATTCGGGGTGGCGAGACCACCTAAATTTCAAGTGGAGGGATTCCCAGCAACCTCAGAACCAAGGAGGCTTTAGGCAACAACCCCCGGGGTTCTTTCCCAAAACCTATGGCCCACCCCAAAATCAAGCCCAATCCGGCCCAAGTGCCTCAGGTACGTCTCTTGACAATGATGCACTTCTTAAGATACTAACTAAGTTGTCTAATGGGCAGGAAGATCAAGCGAAGGCTATGCAAAACCAAGATAAGAGGGTGGATCAACTTGAGAAACAAATTGGGCAGATTGCCGAGTTTGTAGGTAAGTTTCGAGATCCCGGACAACTCCCTAGTTCCACCATTCCAAATCCGAAGGGAGGTTTCGAATCAGCCAAAGCAATCACCCTAAGAAGTGGTAAGGAATTTGGGGCAGGTCCTACATCAACAACAGGTCATAACGAGGATGAAATTTTGCAAATGGAAGAGGAAGAAACAAGGTTGCCCACGGCAAAGGTGATTCCACCTTTGCCGCAAGTCCCTATGGTCCCAAATCTGCCCAATTCGGCCAATAAAGGTAAAAATGTGTTAAATTCAGTTCCTACTAATGTTTTCCCTTCGAATGTTCCTTTTCCTAGTAGGTTCAGGCAAACGAAGAAAGAAGAAGCTGAAAAGGACATCCTTGAGACGTTTCGTAAAGTTCAAGTGAACATACCCTTGTTGGATGCAATCAAGCAAGTTCCGAGGTATGCTAAGTTCTTGAAGGAGTTGTGTATCACTAGGAAGAGGATGTCGAGTAAGGAAGTGGTAAAGGTAGGTGAGAATGTGTCCGCCATCTTGCAACGCAAACTACCGCCCAAATGCAAGGATCCAGGTAGCTTTACCATTCCTTGTGTCATTGGGAATACTAGATTTGAATCTGCCATGCTTGATTTAGGTGCTTCTATAAATGTTATGCCATATTCCATTTATGCATCTATGAACTTAGGAGCATTGAAAAATGATGGGGTAATAATACAATTGGCCGATAGATCTAACGCCTATCCAAAGGGAGTTTTGGAAGATGTTCTTGTGCAGGTTAATCATTTGGTCTTCCTGGCGGATTTCTATGTCCTCGAAATGGATGAATCGGACCATGCTCCTTCGCTGCCCATTCTACTTGGAAGGCCATTCATGAAGACGGCCCGGACGAAGATTGACGTGTATAGTGGAACTTTGTCCATGGAATTCGATGGGGAAGTTGTTAATTTTAATCTTTCTGATTCCATTAAATACCCTAGTGAGGACCATTCATGCTTTTCTATTGATATAATTGACTCTTTGGCGCAGGGATATCTCGACGATTTGAATGACGATGCGCTTGAAAAAGTCATTACACGAGGCATGGAACTCAAAACAAAGGGGGCAGATTGCATGCATGCCCATGACATACAAGAGTCATCCCATGCCGTGCCCCCTAGTGAGGAATTACTTGAAGTTGTGGCTGCCCTTGAGTCCTCACCTAAGCTTGATGGTAAGTATACTAACCGTGAGTCCATTCCCATTTCGACTAACAAATTGCTTCCATCTATAATTCAGGCACCTATCCTTGAACTCAAGCCTTTGCCAAGCCATTTGAAGTACATTTTCTTGGGGGAAAATGAAACACTACCTGCCATTATTTCCTCCTCCCTCACGGCACAAGAGGAGGAGAAGTTGCTTCGAGTTTTGAAGGAATTCAAATCTGCCCTAGGTTGGACATTGGCCGATATCAAAGGTATTAGTCCCGCTACATGTATGTATCACATATTTCTTGAGGAGGGGGCCAAACCAACTAGAGAGGCTCAACGCCGTCTTAACCCTCCGATGATGGAAGTTGTGAAGAAGAGATAATCAAGCTGTTAGATTGTGGAGTTATCTATCCTATCTCGGATGGTAAGTGGGTTTCGCCTATCCAATGCGTGCCGAAGAAATCTGGAGTGACGGTTGTGGAGAACGCGGAGAATGAGTTAGTGCCCACTCAAATCCAAACTGGTTGGCGCGTATGCACTGATTATAGGAAGATAAATGCTACCACGAGGAAGGACCACTTCCCATTGCCGTTCCTAGATCAAATGTTGGAAAGGTTAGCAGGTCATTCATTTTATTGTTTTCTTGATGGATATTCTGGTTATAACCAAATTGTTATTGCCCCGGATGATCAAGAAAAGACTACTTTTACATGCCCCTTTGGTACATTTGCTTATCGTCGCATGCCATTTGGTTTATGTAATGCACCTGCTACATTTCAAAGATGCATGATGAGCATATTTTCAGATTATGTTGAGAAAATTATTGAGGTTTTTATGGATGATTTCAGTGTTTTTGGTAATTCGTTTGATGGTTGTTTGAGTAATCTTAGTTTGATTTTGAACCGTTGTGTTGAAACAAATCTTGTGCTTAATTGGGAAAAATGTCACTTCATGGTTAAACAAGGTATTGTTCTAGGCCATATTATTTCTGAAAAAGGCATTGAAGTAGATAAATCTAAGGTAGACCTTGTTCGTCACTTACCCTTTCCAACTTCGGTTAGAGAGGTTCGTTCGTTTCTTGGTCACGCAGGTTTTTATAGGCGATTCATAAAGGATTTCTCAAAGATTGCACAGCCACTATGTCGATTGCTGCAAAAAGAGGTGGCGTTCGAGTTTGATGATGCATGCTCCACGGCTTTCAAGCACCTCAAGGAGGCTCTCACTTCGGCTCCCATTATCACACCTCCAGATTGGAGCCTTCCATTCGAGTTGATGTGCGATGCTTCGGACTATGCGATTGGTGCTGTTTTGGGGCAGCGGAAGGACAAACAACCTCATGTTATTTATTATGCGTCTAGAACATTAAATGATGCTCAATTAAATTATTCAACAACTGAAAAAGAATTACTTGCTGTGGTATTTGCATTAGATAAGTTTCGGTCATACTTACTTGGGACTAAAGTTATTATTTTTACTGATCATGCAGCTCTCAAGTATTTGCTCACAAAAAAAGAAGCCAAGCCTAGACTAATTCGATGGCTGTTGCTTCTACAAAAGTTTGACATTGAGATTCGGGATAAAAAGGGCGTGGAGAATGTGGTGGCTGACCACCTAAGCCGAATGGTGCATAATGAGGAGTCCCTACCCATTGCAGAGACATTCCTCGATGAACAATTGCTGTCCATAAAGGTTAGTACACCTTGGTATGCCGATATAGTTAATTTTTTGGTGTCGAAACGTATTCCAAGTGAGTTCAATAGGCACCAACGTGACAAACTTAGGCATGATGCACGGTTTTATGTGTGGGATGATCCATACTTATGGAAATTTTGTCCCGATCAGATTATACGTCGTTGTGTGCATGATTCTGAATGTCATTCAATCTTGAGTTTTTGTCATACATATGCATGTGGAGGGCACTTTGGCACACAACGCACGGCCCTCAAAGTGTTACAATGTGGATTTTATTGGCCTAGTATTTTTAAGGATGCTAGAACGTTTTGCTTAACATGTGATAAATGCCAAAGAATGGGTGGCATTAGTGCAAAGGACCAAATGCCGCAGGTTTCTATCCTAAATGTTGAAATTTTTGATGTTTGGGGTATTGATTTTATGGGTCCCTTCCCTTCATCGTATGGTTTCATGTATATTTTGCTTGCGGTTGATTATGTGTCAAAATGGGTGGAAGCCAAGGCCACCCGGACTAATGATTCTAAAGTGGTTGCAGAGTTTATTAGAACTAACATTTTTGCAAGGTTTGGAATGCCACGAGTGATCATTAGTGATGGAGGGTCACACTTTTGCAATCGGACCATTGAAGCGTTATTAAGGAAATACCATGTCACCCATAAGGTTTCTATACCTTATCATCCTCAAACGAATGGCCAAGCCGAGGTTTCCAACCGAGAGATCAAGCAAATACTTGAGAAGACTGTTGGGCCAACAAGGAAGGATTGGAGCTTACGGTTAGATGATGCACTTTGGGCGTATCGTACGGCGTACAAAACTCCCATTGGGATGTCCCCCTTTCGACTTGTCTATGGCAAGGCGTGCCATCTTCCCGTTGAATTGGAGCACAAAGCACTTTGGGCCATCAAGAAGTTTAACATGAACCTCGATGAAGCAGGAAGTCAAAGGAGATGGCAATTAAATGAGCTTGATGAGATAAGGCACGAGGCGTATGATAATGCAAGCATTTACAAGCAAAAGACCAAAGCTTTCCATGACAACATGATCCGTGGGAAATCATTCTCAATTGGGCAGAAAGTGCTATTGTTCAATTCCCGTTTACGTTTGTTTCCTGGTAAGTTACGTTCTAAGTGGATTGGACCATTTGTTATTACTAATGTTTTTGTTCATGGTGCAATCCAAATCCAAAGCTTGAAAACGGGACATGAATTCAAGGTGAACGGGCATCGTTTGAAGCCCTATTATGACACCTTTGTGGAGCATGCCGTGGATGACATACCCTTGGAAGCCGTGGGCCCTAGTAAGGAGTGAATAAGGTCTCGTCCGGCTGGAAGACATTAAAGCAAGCGCTTAGTGGGAGGCAACCCATGCAATCAACAAAGGAAGACCTTGGGGAATCGCTCCACACTCAGATTTGCGTCCCTAAACCCTTTCCTTTGTTGCTTACTTTATGTTTTGTGTAGTGTTTTTAATTGTGTCTAAAACATTGAGGCCAATGTTTAGTTTAAGTGTGGGGGAGTAACATTCTGTTTTGAGACTTTGTGCATGAAATTCGTAGGGTATTACCACCTAACATGTTTAAACTTGTTCTTTGCTGTTTTTAAGTGTTTTTAAGCTATTTTAGAGTGTTTTAGAGTGTGTTGTTTTAAAAATCCGAAAATCTCATAAAAATTTGAAAAATTGTTTTGAAAAACCCAAAAAGAGTTGTTTTTGTGTGTTTGTTTGTGTCGTAGGTCACCTTCCAACACAATGATGAGGATTCGGTTTGTAATTACATGGCTGTTAAAGAGAGTGATTAACATGGATGAAAGTTTGATCTACTCTTTGTTTATGCTTAGTTGTGGTTATAACTTATGAATTCACATGCAATCATAAAGAAAAAAAAATCAGTTTTTGTAACATGCTTGAAGGAAGGAACTCAAACTAACGCTACAACCTTGTGAGACTTGAGCCTAAACGTTTATTTGGAGAGTTAAAATCTGTGCATTCTTTGTTTTCTAACGTCGTTGCATGATCTCATTATTCTTTGCTTGGTTGCTACTTAGAAGGAGTTTCATCATTTAGTTCCAAATGCTAGAACTCATGCCCATTTCATTCAAAGCATGTTATTGATTTGCATAACACACATTCAAGATGAAGTTGTGTAGTGACCACCACCTTAGCCAAAAAGCCGTGTGCCCTATGTCATTATGTTTTGTAGGTTTTTAACCCCATTGAGCCTTGTTAGCCTTCATTATTTGTTAACTCATGTTTTCCTCACCTAGCCTAGATTAGGACTATCCATACCCTTGTTCTTGAAGCATAGCAAAGCATGATTCAAATTGAAGTCCTTTTGATTTATGTTTGATAGGAGCATATTCATGCGACTTAATTAGCTTGTTCTCGTGCATTTATGTTGTGTTTACTTAGTTGTTTTAGTGTTTAAGGCCACTTTTGTGTATTTTCAGATTATAAGGCCAAAGTGTGCAAGAAGATGCAAATTGGAGTCTTTTGGAGCGAAAGAGGAACGAATGAGTTGAAGACTTGAAGAAACGACGAAATCCTACTCCAACGATGAATTCTTACCAAAACGAGGAATCCTACTCAAACAAGGTTTCCTATTTTAGGAAAGTTAACCCTAAGTTTCCCGTTTTGGTAACCTTTCTTAAACTTAAACGTTCGTATCTTCTAGCCACTTTGACGGCCTTATAGGCACTTTAGGACACAAAACCAAGGCCCTAGCCCTATTTCCCTTCCTAGCCGCACCTTTATATTTATGTTTTAATTTCCTATTTTCGTAAGCCTTTGATTTAATTTTAAATAAGCTAGGGTTAGTTTTCTGAAATCATACATTTTCCTAACCCTAGCCGCAAAACCCCATCCTTTTTCTCACATCATGCAGCCACCATCTCATTTTAATTATTATTCCATAAACCGTATCCATTCATTCCCATTATTTCACACCCTAATTCTTCCATATATAATCAGCCACCATATAATTCTTTTCTTAGCCGCCACCATCCCATATTTCTCCCATTCTTTCCTTGCCGTGACATCTCTTATATTTTATTCCCTAAAATTTCCCTAAGCCGCATTCAGCCATTTTTTTTATCCCATTCAACAAAACTGCCAGCAGCATATCTTATCCCGCAGCCACCATTTCATCCCATAAATTCCACCAAAACCCGTGCATGTTTTCTACCCTAATCATTCCAGCCGTGGCGAGGTATTCAGCCATTTTCTTTTATTCCCTCAATTCCCCCCAACAGCCGCAGCACCATTTGGAGAATTCTTTTTCCAGCCGCACCTAAACACATTCCAGCCGCAGCCACCTTCACCCATTTTTTCTTCTCTGCCGCAGCTTCCTCCACCTTCCCAGCCACCTTCCAAGCCTTCCAACACCACCCCATATCCTTGCCGCACCACCAAACCACCATAAATCCATTCCCAAACCAGAAACTCATCCAAAAACCACCCACAACCAATCTACCGCAGAAGGAGAAGAGGAAAGAGGAGCTTCGACGCGCACCAATTCACGAGGATTCGTTGGGCGTTCTAGGTGTAATCAATCCTTTGTGCTTTACGTTTAAATTCATTTGTAATTCTCTTTTTGTGAACATGAGAGGCTAAATCCCCCTAGTTAGCTAGGGGGTGATTTGAAACCATGTTTATGCTTGCAATATGAATTGATTACTTTTGGTTGGAATTTCATGAATGTTGGATTCAATTCATTAACTGTTTGATTGATAACTTGTTTGTGTATGTTTATTGAGAGTGCACGCTTAATGTTCATGCATGAATTTGACGCTAGAATATAAGTGAGTTTCACCTAATAGTTATGAACTTATATTCACAAGTAGTGGAGGTTGCTTATAAACAATCGCGTTAATTGAATTCCTGGCAAGAGTATCATGCTTTTCATAGTTACAAATGCCTTGTCGATGCTTATAATTTCCAAAGAACGTAATGATTCTAACTTGTATCTTTATCATGCTGTTCATATAGAGAACTTGTTAGGAATAATTTGTTTGCGATGCATATTCATCCAATTCAATGATTCTAGGGAAATTTGAAGGTTAATTTAAGCGGACCTAATTAACTTGGAGTGTCGAGTTCCATAATTCATCGAAAAACCAACTGAAAATCAAAGTGTATGCAAGTGTGACATGTGTGGAGAAGAACCTTCTAGCTAGCATTCATTCCATATTTCATCACATTCATATTTAAATTCTGCCTTTAAATTACAATTTGTGCATTTAATTTATTTTCGTCAAAACCACAATCCCCCTTTACCTTAGTGTCTAATTTAGTTAGAAAGTGTCTTAATTTGTGTTTATAAGTGTTTTGTATTCTGTGAGTCTTTTGATTTGTTTGAGTGTTTTTATTGTTAGTTTTGCATTCTTTGAGTCTAGTTTATTGTTTCAAACTTTATTTTACGTTTTTGAGTCAGTTTCCAAGTGATTTTGCAATCCCTCCTAATCCCCGGTTAAGAACGATCCCTACTTATTTATATACTACAATTGTCACAAGAGGGTTTTAATTTGTGTGCTTACTTAGTTCGCATCAAATTTTTGGCGCCGTTGCCGGGGATTAGGAGACACCCGGACACTTAAGGAGCTTTCCGCCTCAGGTTTGGATAATGCCGCACCCTTGTGCATTCAATACCCCCCACCTGCCCAAGGTAAGACAGATGAGTTTGAATTAAAGTCAAGTTTACTTCATCATATTCCTAAATACCATGGCTTGTCCATGGAAGATCCTAACAAACATTTGAAAGAATTTGAAGTAGTTTGCTCTAGTATGACTCCCGTCAACGTCGATGGAAGCATCTTGAAGATGAAGGCTTTTCCATTCTCTTTGATGGATAAAGCCAAAGATTGGTTATATGAGTTAGCCCCCGGAACCGTCACATCGTGGGAGAGCATGAAGAGGGCCTTTCTGGAGAAGTTTTTCCCAACTTCTCGAATCATCCTTTTACGAAAAAGGATAAGTGGTATACAGCAAGAAGATGGTGAGTCTTTTCCTACGTATTACGAACGTTTTAAATCTCTTGTTGCTTCTTGTCCACAGCACCAGATGAAGGAGGAGTTGCTTCTGCAATACTTCTACGAGGGGCTCCTGCCAATTGAACGACAAATGCTTGACGCATCGGCGGGTGGAGCATTGGTGGACAAGACACCCATGGCGGCCAAGGTCTTGATTGCGAACCGAGCATTGAATGCTCAACAGTATGAGGGAGTAGGCCAAAGAGGACCTCCACGGCACCAAGTACATGAGGTAAGTTCAACGTCCGATCTTCATTCACAATTGGCTAATCTTACTTCTATTGTTTCACAGATGGCCGAGGGAATGAAGATGCAAGGACCTGTTGTATGTGGTGTATGTTCTATCCAAGGACATGCCTCTGAAAAGTGTCCTCAGCTCATAGAAAATGGTGGATGGGAGAGTGCGAATGCCATTGGTTTTCAAAGCCAAAATCAGTCAAGACATGATCCGTACTCCAACACGTATAATCCAGGGTGGCGAGATCACCCAAATTTCAAGTGGAGGGATTCCCAGCAACCTCAGAACCAAGGAGGCTTTAGGCAACAACCCCCGGGGTTCTTTCCCAAAACCTACGGCCCACCCCAAAATCAAGCCCAATCCGGCCCAAGTGCCTCAGGTACGTCTCTTGACAATGATGCACTTATTAAGATACTAACTAAGTTGTCTAATGGGCAGGAAGATCAAGCGAAGGCTATGCAAAACGAAGATAAGAGGGTGGATCAACTTGAGAAACAAATTGGGCAGATTGCCGAGTTTGTAGGTAAGTTTCGAGATCCCGGACAACTCCCTAGTTCCACCATTCCAAATCCGAAGGGAGGTTTCGAAAGCGCAAAGGCCATACTTTTGAGAAGTGGAAAAGAAGTCGGGGCAGGTCCTACACCATCATCATCAAGCCCCGAAGAGGATGAAAAACGAAGAATTGAAGAGGAAGAAACAAGGTTGCCCACGGCAAAGGTGGACATACCTTTGCCGCAAGTCTCAATGGTCCCAAATCTGCCCAATTCGGCCAATAAAGGTAAAAATGTGTTAAATTCAGTTCCTACTAATGATTTCCCTTCAAATGTTCCTTTTCCTAGTAGGTTCAGGCAAACGAAGAAAGAAGAAGCCGAAAAGGACATCCTTGAGACGTTTCGGAAAGTGCAAGTAAACATACCCCTTTTGGATGCAATAAAGCAAGTCCCGAGGTATGCCAAGTTTTTAAAGGAGCTTTGCACCACAAGGAAGAGGATGTTGACCAAGGAAGTGGTAAAGGTAGGTGAAAATGTCTCTGCCATCTTGCTACGCAAACTACCTCCCAAATGCAAGGATCCAGGTAGTTTTACCATTCCTTGTGTCATTGGGAATACTAGATTTGAATCTGCCATGCTTGATTGAGGTGCCTCTATAAATGTTATGCCATATTCCATTTATGCATCTATGAATTTAGGAGCATTGAAAAATGATGGTGTAATAATACAATTGGCCGATAGATCTAACGCTTATCCAAAGGGAGTTTTGGAAGATGTGTTAGTGCAGGTAAAAGGTTTAATCTTTCCGGCGGACTTCTATGTGCTCGAGATGGATGAATCTGACCATGCCCCTTCGTTGCCAATCCTACTTGGCCGGCCATTCATGAAGACGGCGAGGACGAAGATTGACGTGTTTAATGGAACGTTGTCCATGGAATTTGATGGGGAAGTTGTTAATTTTAGTCTTTCAGATTCTATTAAGTATCCTAGTGAGGATCACTCATGTTTCTCCATTGATGTAATTGATTCTTTGGCGCAGGGATATATGGAAGATTTGAATGCCGATGCGCTTGAAAACGTCATTACAAGGAGCATGGAGCTCAAAACCAAGGGAGGAGAGCTTTTGCTAGGCCACGGCATACAAGAGTCCTCCCATGCCGTGGCCCCTAGTGAGGAATGTATGGAGTTGGTGGCTGCCCTAGAGTCACTTCCTAGGTACGAGGGTAAGTTTTCTAACATTGAGTCGATTCCCGTTTCGACTAACAAGTTGTTACCATCCATAGTTCAGGCACCTACCCTTGATCTCAAACCACTACCGGGCCATTTGAAGTACATTTTCTTGGGGGAAGAGGAGACATTACCGGCCATCATTTCTTCATCACTCATGGCACAAGAAGAGGACAAACTAGTGCGTGTGTTGAAGGAGTTCAAATCTGCCATAGGGTGGACGTTGGCCGATATCAAAGGTATTAGTCCCGCCACATGTATGCATCATATATTTCTTGAGGAGGGGGCCAAACCAACTAGAGAGGCTCAACGCCGTCTTAACCCTCCGATGATGGAAGTTGTGAAGAAGGAAATAATCAAGCTGTTAGATTGTGGAGTTATCTATCCTATCTCGGATAGTAAGTGGGTGTCACCGATCCAATGTGTGCCGAAGAAATCTGGAGTAACGGTTGTGGAGAACGCGGAGAATGAGCTAGTGCCCACTCGAATCCAAACTGGTTGGCGCGTATGCACTGATTATAGGAAGATAAACGCCACCACAAGGAAGGACCAATTCCCATTGCCGTTCTTAGATCAAATGTTGGAAAGGTTAGCGGGTCATTCATTTTATTGTTTTCTTGATGGATATTCTGGTTATAACCAAATTGTGATTGCCCCGGATGATCAAGAAAAGACCACTTTTACATGTCCCTTTGGTACATTTGCTTATCGTCGCATGCCATTTGGTTTATGTAATGCACCTGCTACATTTCAAAGATGCATGATGAGCATATTTTCTGATTATGTCGAGAAAATTATTGAGGTTTTTATGGATGATTTCAGTGTGTTTGGTAATTCATTTGATGGTTGTTTGAGTAATCTTAGTTTGATTTTGAATCGTTATGTTGAAACAAATCTTGTGCTTAATTGGGAAAAATGTCACTTCATGGTTAAACAAGGTATTGTTTTAGGACATATTATTTCTGAAAAAGGCATTGAAGTAGATAAATCTAAGGTAGACCTTGTTCGTCACTTACCCGCTCCAACTTCGGTTAGAGAGGTTCGTTCGTTTCTTGGTCATGCAGGTTTTTATAGGCGGTTCATAAAGGATTTCTCAAAGATTGCACAGCCACTATGCCGATTGCTGCAAAAAGAGGTGGCGTTTGAGTTTGATGATGCATGCTCCAAGGCATTCAAGCACCTCAAGGAGGCTCTCACCTCGGCTCCCATTATCACACCTCCAGATTGGAGCCTTCCATTCGAGTTGATGTGCGATGCTTCGGACTATGCGATTGGTGCTGTTTTGGGGCAGCGAAAGGACAAACAACCTCATGTTATTTATTATGCGTCTAGAACATTAAATGATGCTCAATTAAATTACTCAACCACTGAAAAAGAATTACTTGCTGTGGTATTTGCATTAGATAAGTTTCGGTCGTACTTACTTGGGACTAAAGTTATTATTTTTACTGATCATGCAGCTCTCAAGTATTTGTTCACGAAGAAGGAGGCCAAGCCTAGACTAATTCGATGGCTTTTGCTCTTACAAGAGTTTGACATTGAGATTCGGGATAAGAAGGGCGTGGAGAATGTGGTGGCTGACCACCTGAGTCGGATGATACATGAGGAAGCAACGCCAATTTCTGAAACCTTTCCCGATGAGCAATTAATGTCTATCCAGGTAAGTGAGCCTTGGTATGCAGATTTGGTGAACTTTTTGGTAACTAAACATACCCCTAGCACATTTAATAGGAATCAATGTGATAAGCTTAAAAAGGATGCTAAGTGTTATGTTTGGGATGACCCATATCTTTGGAAATTTTGTCCCGATCAGATTGTACGACGTTGTGTGAATGAATCTGAGTTTCAATCTATTTTAACATTCTGTCATTCATATGCATGTGGGGGACATTTTGGCACCCAACGTACTGCCCGTAAAGTCTTAGAATGTGGGTTTTATTGGCCAACCATTTTTAGGGATGCTAGGACATTTTGCCTTACATGTGATCGTTGTCAGCGAATGGGTAATATAAGTGTTAAGGATCAAATGCCACAAAACCCTATACTTTCTGTTGAAATATTTGATGTGTGGGGAATTGATTTTATGGGTCCTTTTCCTTCATCACAGGGTTTTCTTTATATTTTGTTGGCGGTGGATTATGTTTCCAAATGGGTGGAAGCAAAAGCCACCCGGACTAACGATTCAAAAGTGGTTGCAGATTTTGTGAAGTCTAACATTTTTGCTAGGTTTGGAATGCCTCGAGTCCTTATAAGTGATGGAGGTTCTCATTTTTGCAATCGCACAATCGAGGCACTGCTCAAGAAGTATAACGTGACACATAGGGTTTCTACACCCTATCATCCTCAAACAAACGGGCAAGCTGAGGTGTCGAATCGGGAGGTAAAACAGATTCTTGAGAAGACGGTTGGGCCAAGAAGAAAAGATTGGAGCTTGAGGTTAAAGGATGCATTGTGGGCTTATAGGACCGCTTACAAAACACCCATAGGAATGTCCCCCTTTCGGCTTGTGTATGGCAAACCATGTCACTTACCTGTGGAGTTGGAGCACAAGGCTCATTGGGCCGTGAGGAAGTTCAACATGGATTTAGACGAGGCGGGAATTCATTGTAAGCTTCAATTGAATGAACTTGAGGATATACGGAATGACGCTTACGAGAATGCTCGACTTTACAAGGAAAAGACGAAGGCCTTTCATGACAAGATGATTCGCACAAAGTCCTTCTCTGTTGGACAAAAAGTGTTGTTGTTTAATTCTCGTCTTCGTTTATTTCCGGGTAAGCTACGTTCACGTTGGTTTGGACCCTTTGTTATTACTAATGTTTTTCCTCATGGTGCAGTCCAAGTTCGTAGTTTCAAAACAGGTCAAGAGTTCAAGGTGAATGGGCATCGCTTGAAGCCTTACTACGAGAGCTTTGTAGAACATGATGTGGAGGAGACAACCCACTATGCCGTGGGTTCCCATGAAGGTTGAGCAATGTGGCATCGTCCGGCTGGAAGACATTAAAGCAAGCACTACTTGGGAGGCAACCCATGCAATCAACAAAGGAAGAACTTGGGAATCGCTCCACACTCAGATTTGCGTCCCTAAACCCTTTCCTTTGTTGGTTACTTTATGTTTTGTGTAATGTTTTTAATTGTGTCTAAAACATTGAGGACAATGTTTAGTTTAAGTGTGGGGGGGTAACATTCTGTTTTGAGACTTTGTGCATGAAATTCGTAGGGTATTACCACCTAACATGTTTAAACTTGTTCTTTGCTGTTTTTAAGTGTTTTTAAGCTATTTTAGAGTGTTTTAGAGTGTGTTGTCTTAAAAATCCGAAAATACCATAAAAATTTGAAAAATTGTTTTGAAAAACCCAAAAAGAGTTATTTTTGTGTGTTTGTTTGTGTCGTAGGGTACCTTCCAACACAATGATGAGGATTTGGTTTTTAATTGCATGATGGTTAAAGAAAGTTACAAACATGGATGACGGTTGATATACTCTTTGGGTTTATGCTTGTTGTAGTTATAGTTTACGAATTCACATGTAATCACAAATGATAAAAAATTAGTTTTTGTAACATGCTTGAAGGAAGGAACTTAAACAAACGCTACATCCTTGTGAGACTTGAGCTTAAACGTTATTTGGAGAGTTAAAATCTGTGCATTAATGTTTTCTAAAGTCGTTGCATGATCTCATTATTCTTTGCTTGGTTACTACTTAGAAGGCGTTTCATCACTTAGTTCCACATGCTAGAACTCATGCCCATTTCATTCAAAGCATGTTATTGATTTGCATAACACATATTCAAGATGAAGTTGTGTAGTGACCACCATCAAAGCCAAACAGCCATGTGCCCTTCACTCATTTTGTGTTTAAGTTTCACCCCATTGAGCCGTGTTAGCCCATATTCTTTGTTAACCCACATTATCCTCACCTAGCCTAGATTAGGACCATCCGTACCCTTGTTCTTGAAGCATAATAAGCAATGAATTCCTTTTGATTAATGTGTTGCAGAAAATAAGTGTGGGGGAAGGATTATGGATGTGAGTTTTTGTGCCATAGGCACGGTTAAAAAAAAAAAAAAAAAAAAAAAAAAAAAAAAAAAAGAAAAGAAAAGAAAAGAAAAAAAGAATGAAAAAAAGAAGTGAAAAAGAGTTCCAAAGTATTGGTTGTTGAAGTAAGGGCCCAAAACAATGAATTAGGCCCTAAGAGTTGTTTGAAGCTCCCCTATTTGTTTAAAAGTTGATTTCTGCATTCTAAGGGAATTCTAGGTCTTGATTTCATTACTTTACTTATTATTGCTTAAAGAACGTTTGTTATTCCTTACCTTCCCTTGTTAGCCAAAACCCCAAGCCCCGTTACAACCCTTGACTTCTATCTTGAGTGTTGTGCATTTCAATTGTGGAGTTTGAATTTGGTATGAGCATATGGTGTCACTGGTTCTCGCATCTAAGTAGTAGCATTCCATTCATGAGATCATATCTAAACACGTGTAATTACTCCAGAAATTGCTTTCTTTGTTATAACGTATGTGAGTACTTGTCTTTCATGTTTACATCAATCTTCTCACATATAACTAGTGTAGGGTGTGTAGTCAGAAAATCTGAGTGAAAATTGAGTGCATAACTAGTGAGGAATTGAGGGAATTCTCTAAGGCATGTTACTACATTCAAAATGTGTTTTATTTGATTAAATGCGAACTAGTGAATGGTGACTATGATTAAGTATGTGCTTGAGGGGAAGGAAGACTAAAAGCTATGTGAGTAATGATCTTTGACATGTCATGTTGCATTGGAAATCCCTGAGGCAAACGTTGGAAGGTTTAGGTTATGTTTTGTTTGT
The DNA here is from genome assembly GCF_019419815.1 of Pyrus x bretschneideri. NCBI lineage: Eukaryota > Viridiplantae > Streptophyta > Magnoliopsida > Rosales > Rosaceae > Pyrus > Pyrus x bretschneideri. Next base: position 2,231,305 of record NW_025999806.1, on the reverse strand, counting down.
TTTGTTTCATTTTGTTTATTTTAGTTGTTTTGTTTTGCTCGAGGACTAGCAAAAGTTAAGTGTGGGGGAATTTGATAGGAGCATATTCATGCAACTTAATTAGCTTGTTCTCGTGCATTTATGTTGTGTTTACTTAGTTGTTTTAGTGTTTAAGGCCACTTTTGTGTATTTTCAGATTATAAGGCCAAAGTGTGCAAGAAGATGCAAATTGGAGTCTTTTGGAGCGAAAGAGGAACGAATGAGTTGAAGACTTGAAGAAACGACGAAATCCTACTCCAACGATGAATTCTTACCAAAACGAGGAATCCTACTCAAACAAGGTTTCCTATTTTAGGAAAGTTAACCCTAAGTTTCCCGTTTTGGTAACCTTTCCTAAACTTAAACGTTCGTATCTTCTAGCCACTTTGACGGCCTTATAGGCACTTTAGGACACAAAACCAAGGCCCTAGCCCTATTTCCCTTCCTAGCCGCACCTTTATATTTATGTTTTAATTTCCTATTTTCGTAAGCCTTTGATTTAATTTTAAATAAGCTAGGGTTAGTTTTCTGAAATCATACATTTTCCTAACCCTAGCCGCAAAACCCCATCCTTTTTCTCACATCATGCAGCCACCATCTCATTTTAATTATTATTCCATAAACCGTATCCATTCATTCCCATTATTTCACACCCTAATTCTTCCATATATAATCAGCCACCATATAATTCTTTTCTTAGCCGCCACCATCCCATATTTCTCCCATTCTTTCCTTGCCGTGACATCTCTCATATTTTATTCCCTAAAATTTCCCTAAGCCGCATTCAGCCATTTTTTTTATCCCATTCAACAAAACTGCCAGCAGCATATCTTATCCCGCAGCCACCATTTCATCCCATAAATTCCACCAAAACCCGTGCATGTTTTCTACCCTAATCATTCCAGCCGTGGCGAGGTATTCAGCCATTTTCTTTTATTCCCTCAATTCCCCCCAACAGCCGCAGCACCATTTGGAGAATTCTTTTTCCAGCCGCACCTAAACACATTCCAGCCGCAGCCACCTTCACCCATTTTTTCTTCTCTGCCGCAGCTTCCTCCACCTTCCCAGCCACCTTCCAAGCCTTCCAACACCACCCCATATCCTTGCCGCACCACCAAACCACCATAAATCCATTCCCAAACCAGAAACTCATCCAAAAACCACCCACAACCAATTTGCCGTAGAAGGAGAAGAGGAAAGAGGAGCTTCGACGCGCACCAATTCACGAGGATTCGTTGGGCGTTCTAGGTGTAATCAATCCTTTGTGCTTTACGTTTAAATTCATTTGTAATTCTCTTTTTGTGAACATGAGAGGCTAAATCCCCCTAGTTAGCTAGGGGGTGATTTGAAACCATGTTTATGCTTGCAATATGAATTGATTACTTTTGGTTGGAATTTCATGAATGTTGGATTCAATTCATTAACTGTTTGATTGATAACTTGTTTGTGTATGTTTATTGAGAGTGCACGCTTAATGTTCATGCATGAATTTGACGCTAGAATATAAGTGAGTTTCACCTAATAGTTATGAACTTATATTCACAAGTAGTGGAGGTTGCTTATAAACAATCGCGTTAATTGAATTCCTGGCAAGAGTATCATGCTTTTCATAGTTACAAATGCCTTGTCGATGCTTATAATTTCCAAAGAACGTAATGATTCTAACTTGTATCTTTATCATGCTGTTCATATAGAGAACTTGTTAGGAATAATTTGTTTGCGATGCATATTCATCCAATTCAATGATTCTAGGGAAATTTGAAGGTTAATTTAAGTGGACCTAATTAACTTGGAGTGTCGAGTTCCATAATTCATCGAAAAACCAACTGAAAATCAAAGTGTATGCAAGTGTGACATGTGTGGAGAAGAACCTTCTAGCTAGCATTCATTCCATATTTCATCACATTCATATTTAAATTCTGCCTTTAAATTACAATCTGTGCATTTAATTTATTTTCGTCAAAACCACAATCCCCCTTTACCTTAGTGTCTAATTTAGTTAGAAAGTGTCTTAATTTGTGTTTATAAGTGTTTTGTATTCTGTGAGTCTTTTGATTTGTTTGAGTGTAGTTTATTGTTTCAAACTTTATTTTACGTTTTTGAGTCAGTTTCCAAGTGATTTTGCAATCCCTCCTAATCCCCGGTTAAGAACGATCCCTACTTATTTATATACTACAATTGTCACAAGAGGGTTTTAATTTGTGTGCTTACTTAGTTCGCATCAATGTTGGCAGAAAACAAGTGTGGGGGAAGTGTTTTTCATGAGGAATTGTGTGCTATAGGCACGAAAAAAAAAAAAAAAAAAAAAAAAAAAAAATGAAGAAAAAGTTGAAAAGTTGAGAAAAAGAGTTCCAAAGTATTGTTTGTTGAAGTAAGGGTCCAAAACAATGAATTCGGCCCTAAGGAGTTGCCTAAATCTTTCCCTTGTGTTTTAAAGTTAATTTCTGCAATCTAAGTGAATTCTAAGTCTCAATTTCATTGCTTTGCTTATTATTGCTTGAAGAACGTTTGTTTTCCCTATCCTTGCCTTGTTAACCAACACCCCAAGCCCCATTACAACCCTTATTCTATCTTGAGTGTTATGTGTTTCAATTTGTGGAGTTTGAATTTGGTATGAGCATATGGTGTCACTGGTTCTCGCATCTAAGTAGTGGCATTCCATTCATGAGATCATATCTAAGCATGCTTCTTAACTCTAGAAATTGCATTCGTTGTGAAACATATATGTGAGCATTCGTTTTCATATCTACATCAATCTTCTCACATATGACTAGTGTAGGGTGTGGAGTTAGAAAATCTGAGTGAAAATAGAGTGTATATCTTGTAAGGAATTGAGGGAATTCTCTAAGGCATGTTACTACATTCAAAGCATTGTTTTAATTGATTACTTGTGAACAAGTGAGTAGTGGCTTTAATTAAGTATGTGCTTGTGTAAAGAGGACTCAAATCTGTGGGGATAACGATCTTTAACATGTCATGTGCATTGGAAATCCCTGAGGCAAACGTTGGAAGGTTTAGGTTTTGTTTTGGTTAGTTTGTTTCGTTTTGGTTTCTTTCTTTTGTTTGTTTTGCTCGAGGACTAGCAAAAGCTAAGTGTGGGGGAATTTGATAGGAGCATATTTATGATCCTTAGTTAGCTAGTTCTTATGCATTTTTGTTATGTTTTCTTCGTTAAAGTAGTCTTTTAAGCTACTTTCATGTGTTTTCAGGTTTAAAGGACATATTACATGAAATGATGCAATTTGGAGCTTTTGGAGCAAAACTGAGCTGGAATGTGGTGTATGCAAATGGAGCACGAGGAATGGACGAGGTTGAAGGTCAAAGGAGCTTAAGAAATGAAGAAATGAAAGTGAAGAGCAAAGAAGTCGGAATTGGCAACCAAAGTTTCTAAAGTTGGAAGTTTCTATTCTTGGAGGTTTCCATTGTCGTGAGTTTCTATTCTTGGCTTTGGGCTTTTAGATGACCTAAACCCTAACTCCTTGTGGACCCTAAGCCTATGCCGCACCTAAACCCTAATCCTAGCCCACTTAATCAGCCGCACCCTAGGGCCCTTAACAACCAATGCCGTGGGCTTTAGCCCAAGTCCCTATCCTTGCTGTGCAAGGGGGGGCATTTAGGCCTATTCCATGCACTTAAACCCTAGCCTTTAACCTTGCAGCCGAACCCTAGCTCTATCATTCCTTCCATTTCAGATTTTCACCCTAATTCTCACCCTAGCCGTCACTCCCCTCTCATTCATTCCATATTCATTCAGCCATTTTTCACACCCAAAACTGCCCAATCCGTTCACTCCCATTCACCTCTCATTCCATAACAAAACCGTGCATTCCATGAGCCATTTTGAACCTAATTCCTTCTCAGCCGCAAGTCCCCATCCAGATTTCACCCTAAACTCTCCAAATCCATCTCAGCCACACCCTTTATTTCACCTAGAATCTCATCCATTCATTCATATTTTTCAGCCACCAACATACACATATTACACCCTAGCCGCACCTAATTCCCATGGATTCTACATATTCAGTCACCATCATTAAACATTCTCTTTAATCCATGCATCCATTCATCCAAAATCTCCCATTCCTTCCCATAAGCCGTAGCCATTCACCCTAATTCTCCCATACACTCATCAGCCGTAGCCTCCATAACCCAAAAATCCTCTCTAATCCGCAGCCACCTCTCCATCTTCCCCTTCCATTCCAGCCGCCATTGATAGGAGCATATTCATGCGATTTAAATGGCTTGTTCTCGTGCATTTACGTTATGTTTCTTTAGTTATTTTAGTCCTTTATGCTTCTTTTGTGTGTTTTCAGGTTCTAAGGGCAAAGTATGCAAAATGGTGCATTTTGGAGTAGTTTGGGGCGTTAAATGGATTGCATATACTTGAAGCCAAGTAGATGGACGAAATTGAAGACCAAAGGAGGCCCTTTGTACCAGAAATTCACACCAACACATCCCATTTCAGATTGCATTCCAATCATTCCAGCCAAGCCACATGCGCTCCCTTTAATTTATTCAACCTAGCTGTCAAAGCACATGCACTCCCATCCATTTCATCATTGCAGCCACATATAGCTTTAATTCACATGTAAAACAATCATGCATTCCCTTCATATAAATCAGCCACATGCACCCATAATCATTCAACCAACTTTGCACATGCATTCATCATCATAACCTAGCTGTCATTACCCTTTAATCACATGCATAAATCAGCCACATGCATCTCCCATCACCATTCCAGATTTCCACCAAGTTCCTAGCTGTCATATTCCCTCCTTTTCACCTATAAATAAGCATCCATTGCAGCCACAATTCATTCATTCTTCCATACACATTTCAGTCACAAACACCGACCATTCCCTTGTGCCATGCTCTCTCCCTAATAATCCAAACACCACACCAGAAATCATCCCATTGCCGTGGCCTCCTCCTTCCATTTTCACCACTCCCCAAACCATTCACACCATCAAACTATCCATTAGACCTTGTGCTACAACGAAGAGGAAGATAAGAGGGCCTAAACGTTCATACAATTCAAGTTTGAGTTGTTGGAATGTTTAGGTGTTTCTTTGATTTCAATGTTTAATTTCAATACTCTTTGTTTTGTACGAATGAGGAATGGAAGAGAAGAGGGCCTAAACGTTCATACAATTCAAGTTTGAGTTGTTGGAATGTTTAGGTGTTTCTTTGATTCTCTTTGTTTTGTATCATGAGGAACTAAAACCCCCCTTGGCTAGGGGGGGATTCGAAATATATGTTTATGCTTGCGTTTTGATTTGATTACTTCTAATTGCATTTCATAAGTCGTGGATTCAATTTGTTTAACTGTTTGATTGATAACTTATTTATGTATGTTTATTGAGAGTGCACGCTTAATTTTCATGCATGAATATGACGCTAGAATATAAGTGAGTTTCACCTAATTGTTACGAACTTATATTCACAAGTAGTGGAGGTTGCTTATAAACAATCGCGTTAAACGAATTCTTGGCATAAGTTTCATGCAATCATAGTAACGAATGCCTCGTCAACACTTATAATTTTCATAGAGCGTAATGATTCTTGCTTGTATCTCTATTATGCAATCATGTAGGGGACTTGTGGGAAATGTTTTGGGTTGTTGTATGCAATCATCCAATTCAATAACGTTAGGAAGATTTGAAGGTTAATTTAAGCGGACCTAATTAACCCGGGGTGATGAGTTTCATAATTTATTGAAATGCAATTGGAAATCTTTTTAGTATGCAAGTGTAACATGTGTGGAGATGAACCCCTTGGCTAGCATCCATTCATTCCATTTCATCAATTTCATATTTACATTCTGTCTAGTTTATTAACTTGTTTCGTTATTTCAATTTTCCTCCAAAACAAATCCCCCTTTAATTTGAAGTCTTAGATTAGTTAGAAAGTGTTTTGATTTGTGTTTCTAAGTATTTTGATTCAAGTTTTCATCCAATTTCGTCCAAATTAGTGTAGGTGCTCAAAACTGCCCAGAAAGTGGTTTTTAGGCAGTTTTGAGTCTTCTAGTTGCTGTTTTGGGTTTAGGTTTGTTTAAGTGTTTTAACTTTTAGTTTTGCATTCTTTGAGTATAGTTTAGTGTTAAAGTGTCTTAATTTGTGTTTTAAAGTGTTTTGAATCAACCTTTAATCTTAAATTCGTCCAAATTTGTGTTTAAGGTCAGAAACTGCCTAGTTAGTGTTTTTAGGCAGTTTTGAGTCTTTTGAACCTGTTTTGAGTCCTTTGAGTCTTTGTGAACGTTTTTAACTTTGTTTTTATGTTTTTGAGTCAATTTAGAGGTTTTAGCAAGCCCTCCTAATCCCCGGTCTAGAACGATCCCTACTTGCATCCTTACTACAATTTGACAACAAGAGGGTTAATTTGTGTGAGTATAATTCTTGCATCAAATTTTGGCGCCGTTGCCGGGGATTAGCAAATTTGCTAATCCCTTGGATTGTTCGTTTCTGTTATGTATTTTAGTTTTAGTTTTTGATTTGTGTTTTGTTTGTTGATTTCAAGTACTAGAGAAACACAACATGGCACTTGATAATGCTTCTCTTTTGTCACAGCTCATGGAAAGGTCCCAAATGCAAAGCGTTGATATATTCGATCTTCAATCAAGGAATAACGTGTTTTCCAATACTTACAATTCGGATTGGAGTGATCATTCAACTTCTATGTGGTGGGAACCTCAAAATGTTCAACAAGAAGGATATTGGCAGCCACCTCATATTCAATATGCCCAACCAAACTCAAGTTCGTCAATAGATTATAATGAAAAGTTTAATGAATTAATTTGTTTGGTGCAGGGCTCACAAAATCAACTCGAGGAGGCTCAACAAGGAGAATATTGGCAACCATATGAGGAGTTCTATACAACACCTATGCAGCCACCACAACCTACCCAAACAAATTCAAGTGAGTCTTTGTATAATGATACGGTTAGTAAGTTACTCACCAATTTGTCTCAGGGGCAAGAAGATCAAAACAAAGCAAGGCAAAATCAAGACAAAAGGTTGGACCACTTGGAAAAGCAAATTGGGCAGATAGCGGAGTTCATAGGACAATTTCAAGACCAAGGCAAACTCCCTATTTCAACCATGGCAAATCCGAAGGAGGATGAAGGACTGCAATTTGAGGAAGAGGAACACACCCAAGCCACGGCAAGGGAGGAAACACCTTTGCCGCAGGCACCTATTGCACCTACGCCATCCAATTCAGGTAAGGTTGTTCCAAAGTTAATTATTTCTAACCCCGTTCCACTGAATGTCCCTATTCCTTGCAGGATCATGCAATCCAAGGAAGAAGAGGGTGAGAAAGGCATCTTCGAATCCTTTCCAAAGAATCAAGAGCAAGATGTGACGGGGGAATATCAAGAATTCGTCGAAGAGGACATATTTGAAACCACAAAACCCAAAGTAGTTGAATTTGACGACATTGGACAAGTCATAACCATCACATGCAATCTGGCCAAGTCCAATATCCCTGAAACTTTCAAGGGAGTGGTGTTTATTCTTGAGTTTATGTCGGAGCACACAGTTAAGCCACCTCCCCGAATTTCAATTTTGATTTATACTAATATGTTGTTAATGATTCAGGCACCCACTTTAGAATTTAAACCATTACCGGATCATTTCAAGTATCACCTTCCATTCAAAGATCAAGTCCATGCCGTTTGATTTAAAAAAAAATAAAAAAAATAAAAGAAGAAAAATAAAATAAAATAAAATAAAAGAATGTAGCCTTCACAAAGGTTGTGTACGTGAAGACCCACTACGTGGCGAAACTCTCGGAGCGGAAGGCATCGGAGCGGAAGGCATCGGAGCAGGAGGCATCGGAGCGGGAGGCATCGGAGCTAGAGCATTCCAGGCCTCAATACTGGGTGGAACGCTGGATGACCCAGGAAAAAGGTGCCTCTGGAAGAAAGACGCAAGCCTTTGACGGTCATTTTGCATTCGACCTTGAGATTCTTGCAGCTCATCAAGCTTCCTCTTCATGCCCGACGAATAGTTATTTGCAAGCACGTGCAAACTTCTATTCTCGTACTTAAGCTGGTTGATCTCCTGCTTAAGATTTTCCACCTCTGCCATCAACGATTCCACTTGGCGGGACCGAGCAAGCAGGCGTTGGCCCATGTTGGACACAGAACCCGCACACTGAACACTAAGAGCGAGGGACTCTTGAACGGCCAACTCATCGGACCGTCCTAAAAGCAGCTGACTATCTTTGGGAGTGAGGAGGTTCCTAGCTACTATTGTAGCTGTTGTTGCATCCTGCATCACTGAGTCTTCACCTGTAAGAGGACCGTTAGAAGATAAGAAAGAAGGGCGCCATACGTTACGTTGACGCGGCGCGCCCGTATCACTGCTAAGACTCAATTCTAAGCTAAGGTTCGATGGGTTTGCCATTTTTCAAAAGTGTTCAAAGAGAAGGGCTGGATGGAGTTAAATTTCAAAGGGCCGGAGACGATTTTCACAGATGGGCAGTCTTCAGAATGTGTATGTTGGTGGTGATCGATAACTCTATAAAAAGCCAAGGCGACGCGTCCACCGAGTCAAAAAACCGGAATTTCCTGCGTAAATTTCGGCGACGCTCTCTCGGCTTTTCAGAAAACACGTTCAACTTTGTCAAAAGATCTCTGACAAAGTTGAAGACACGTGGAGGCCATCATCGCAACTACACATCTTTAGCCGACAAGCGCAAAGTTCGGCGACGCTTTCTCTGCTTTTCAGAAAACGCGTGCAGTTTTGTCAAAAGAGCCGCATCCGCACTACTACGTGTCGTGCAGAAAGCGAAGGAACGTCGTTCAGAAATCGAAGGGGCGCCTGCTCAGAAATCGAAGAGGCGTCGTTCAGAAAGCAAATAGGCGTATTCAAAGATCGAAGAGTCGTCACTATTTCAAAAAGCCGGATTTGCGGGATCAAAACGTTTGTCGACAAGGGTAAAAGAACAACACTTGCTATTGGGAAATCCCTATATATGTCGACCTTCATCTTTTATGGCAAGGCAGACCTGAAGAAAATGCCCAACTCTTCCTCACCTCTGAGGGCGCACTCCCAGCAAAGCCTTTCGAAATACTCAATTTTTTCTTCTTCCCCAAAGATGATACCAGATGCCTAGAGTACAGATGACCCAGGAGGAAACGGTAGATGGAAGCATGTGCTGATTCATTCACCGCTTCTTCAAAAGCAAAGGTATCTCATATCATCAAGGTCAAAAGCAAAAGTATCTCATATCATGCTCTTTCCCTGTCCTTTTCTTTGTCCTTGTTCTTACTCGCATGGCAAAGTGAAAGAAGCAATCAGCCGGCACTTGGAGTCAGTCTTCTGATCTGGAACCAACTGCCTGGAATCCCTTCCCTGATTGCTTACCTAGCGTTGCTCTCGAGTGGTCATCTTCAACGGTTGATACACTTCCAGAGAAGGGACCACTTCTGCAAAGGGGAGCAAGTAAGGCAAGTGAAAATGATACATTGAAGCATGTGGAGACAAGCTACAACTGCATATGCTGAGCTATCCTCTAACCCTCTTCAATACGAATTGGAGAGATTGAACAAAGAAACAGATAAAAGGAGGAAGCTCAGACCTTCGGGGGAGACCAAAAGAATCCTGCTGCTCAGTTCAAGAGTAGCACAAAGGAAAATCAACGAGTGGAGGAGACCAAAAAGAATCCTCCAGCCCAGTTCAAGAGTAAGCCTGTGGAATCACCAAGATCAACCCATGCATTCAACAAAGGAAGACCGAGAAAGCACTCCAATTCCAGATTTGCGTCCCTAAACTCTTCTCTTTGTTAGTTACATTCTGCCATGTTTAGTATGCATAAATGCTGTTTGTGTTTTTACTTATGTTTTATGTAAATCTATGCTTAAAACATTGAGGACAATGTGTGATTTAAGTGTGGGGGGGGGGGGGGGGGTAACTAAGTATATTTGATGCAAATTCGTGGGATTTTATCACCCATAACTTCAAATGTTGTTCCTTGCTGTTTTAAGGTATTTTTAAGTTGTTTTAGAGTGTTTTAGTTTGTTTTGTTTTGATAACTCTGAAAATCACATAAAAATTTGAAAAACATGTTTTGAAAAGCCTAAAAAGAGTGTTTTGAGTCATTTTTGTGTGTTTGTGTCGTAGGTCACCTTCCAACACAATGATAAGGATTTGGTTTTTAATTGCATGACTGTTAAAAAGAGTTATAAACATGGAGAAAAGTTTGATTTACTCTTGGTATATGCTTGGTTATGGTTATAATGTATGACTTCACATGCAATCATAAAAGAAAAAATTAGTTATGTAACATGCTTGAAGGAAGGAACTCAAACAAACGCTACAACCCTGAGAGACTTGAGCCTATAACGTTCTTTGGAGAGTATAATCTGTGATTTCTTGTTTTCTAAAGTCGTTGCATGATCTCATTATTCTTTGCTTGGTTACTACTTAGAAGGCGTTTCATCATATAGTTCCAAATGCTAGAACTCATGCCCATTTCATTCAAAGCATGTTATTAATTTGCATAACACATATTCAAGAAGAAGTTGTGTAGTGACCACCACCATAGCCAAATAGCCTTACTTCCCATATTTCGTATATGTTGTAAGTTTTAACCCCGTTGAGCCTTGTTTAGCCTTTATTCTGTGTTTACCCACATTTTCCTCACCTAGCCTAGTTTAGGACAATCCCCACCCTTGTTCTTAAAAGATAGTGAGCATGACTTAATTGAATTCCTTTTGAGTTACATTATGCAAGAAAATTTGTGTGGGGGAGAGAATGTTTAAGTGTTTATGTATGTTTTGAGATTCAAAAGAAAAAAAAAAAAAAAAAAAAAAAAAGAAAAGAAAGAAAGAAAGAAAAAAGAGCTTGAAAAAAAATGAAAGAATGAGTGATTGAAGAAAGGGTCCAAAACACCAATTCTGGCCGTAAATTGTCTAAATTCTCCCTTTTTGTTCAAAAGTTGAGTTTTCATTCAAAAGTGAATTCTAAGTTGATTCAAGTGCTTTGCTCACTATTTCTTTAAGAACCTTTGTTTTCCATATCCCTTCTTTGTTATCCACACGCCCCAAGCCCCATTACAACCCGTGACTTCAATCTTGAGTGTTATGTGTTTCAATTTGTGGAGTTTGAACTTGGTATGAGCATATGGTGTCACTGGTTCTCGCATCTAAGTGGTAGCATTCCATTCATGAGATCATATCTAAACATGCTTATTAACTCCGGAAATTGCTCTCTTTGTGATATATATATGTGAGTGTTCGTTTTCATTAATCTTCTCACATATGACTAGATTAGGGTGTGTAGTTAGAAAATCTGAGTGAAAATCGAGTGCATATCTTGTAAGGAATTGAGCAAATTCTCTAAGGCATGTTACTACATTCAAAACATGGTTTTAAATGCTTAATTGTGAAATAGTATGTGGTGACTATGATTTAGAATGTACTTAAGTGTGAAGATGACTAAAATCTGTGAGAATGATGATTTTTAACATGTCATGTGCATTGGAAATCCCTAAGACGGTTGTTGGAAGGTTTAGGTTGTGTTTTATGTGTTTTGTTCGTTTTGTTTTGTTTTTGGTTTCTTTTGCTTTGTTTTGCTCGAGGACTAGCAAAAGCTAAGTGTGGGGGAATTTGATAGGAGCATATTCATGCGATTTAAATGGCTTGTTCTCGTGCATTTACGTTATGTTTCTTTAGTTATTTTAGTCCTTTATGCTTCTTTTGTGTGTTTTCAGGTTCTAAGGGCAAAGTATGCAAAATGGTGCATTTTGGAGTAGTTTGGGGCGTTAAATGGATTGCATATACTTGAAGCCAAGTAGATGGACGAAATTGAAGACCAAAGGAGGCCCTTTGTACCAGAAATTCACACCAACACATCCCATTTCAGATTGCATTCCAATCATTCCAGCCAAGCCACATGCGCTCCCTTTAATTTATTCAACCTAGCTGTCAAAGCACATGCACTCCCATCCATTTCATCATTGCAGCCACATATAGCTTTAATTCACATGTAAAACAATCATGCATTCCCTTCATATAAATCAGCCACATGCACCCATAATCATTCAACCAACTTTGCACATGCATTCATCATCATAACCTAGCTGTCATTACCCTTTAATCACATGCATAAATCAGCCACATGCATCTCCCATCACCATTCCAGATTTCCACCAAGTTCCTAGCTATCATATTCCCTCCTTTTCACCTATAAATAAGCATCCATTGCAGCCACAATTCATTCATTCTTCCATACACATTTCAGTCACAAACACCAACCATTCCCTTGTGCCATGCTCTCTCCCTAATAATCCAAACACCACACCAGAAATCATCCCATTGCCGTGGCCTCCTCCTTCCATTTTCACCACTCCCCAAACCATTCACACCATCAAACTATCCATTAGACCTTGTGCTACAACGAAGAGGAAGATAAGAGGGCCTAAACGTTCATACAATTCAAGTTTGAGTTGTTGGAATGTTTAGGTGTTTCTTTGATTTCAATGTTTAATTTCAATACTCTTTGTTTTGTACGAATGAGGAATGGAAGAGAAGAGGGCCTAAACGTTCATACAATTCAAGTTTGAGTTGTTGGAATGTTTAGGTGTTTCTTTGATTCTCTTTGTTTTGTATCATGAGGAACTAAAACCCCCCTTGGCTAGGGGGGGATTCGAAATATATGTTTATGCTTGCGTTTTGATTTGATTACTTCTAATTGCATTTCATAAGTCGTGGATTCAATTTGTTTAACTGTTTGATTGATAACTTATTTATGTATGTTTATTGAGAGTGCACGCTTAATTTTCATGCATGAATATGACGCTAGAATATAAGTGAGTTTCACCTAATTGTTACGAACTTATATTCACAAGTAGTGGAGGTTGCTTATAAACAATCGCGTTAAACGAATTCTTGGCATAAGTTTCATGCAATCATAGTAACGAATGCCTCGTCAACACTTATAATTTTCATAGAGCGTAATGATTCTTGCTTGTATCTCTATTATGCAATCATGTAGGGGACTTGTGGGAAATGTTTTGGGTTGTCGTATGCAATCATCCAATTCAATAACGTTAGGAAGATTTGAAGGTTAATTTAAGCGGACCTAATTAACCCGGGGTGATGAGTTTCATAATTTATTGAAATGCAATTGGAAATCTTTTTATTATGCAAGTGTAACATGTGTGGAGATGAACCCCTTGGCTAGCATCCATTCATTCCATTTCATCAATTTCATATTTACATTCTGTCTAGTTTATTAACTTGTTTCGTTATTTCAATTTTCCTCCAAAACAAATCCCCCTTTAATTTGAAGTCTTAGATTAGTTAGAAAGTGTTTTGATTTGTGTTTCTAAGTATTTTGATTCAAGTTTTCATCCAATTTCGTCCAAATTAGTGTAGGTGCTCAAAACTGCCCAGAAAGTGGTTTTTAGGCAGTTTTGAGTCTTCTAGTTGCTGTTTTGGGTTTAGGTTTGTTTAAGTGTTTTAACTTTTAGTTTTGCATTCTTTGAGTATAGTTTAGTGTTAAAGTGTCTTAATTTGTGTTTTAAAGTGTTTTGAATCAACCTTTAATCTTAAATTCGTCCAAATTTGTGTTTAAGGTCAGAAACTGCCTAGTTAGTGTTTTTAGGCAGTTTTGAGTCTTTTGAACCTGTTTTGAGTCCTTTGAGTCTTTGTGAACGTTTTTAACTTTGTTTTTATGTTTTTGAGTCAATTTAGAGGTTTTAGCAAGCCCTCCTAATCCCCGGTCTAGAACGATCCCTACTTGCATCCTTACTACAATTTGACAACAAGAGGGTTAATTTGTGTGCGTATAATTCTTGCATCAGCCATCTCCACCATACCAGCACCATACAAACCTTACTCCATCACTCCACCACCTTGCCGCACCACCAAATAACCCTAAACCCAGCTATAACCAAGAAATTCACCCAAAATCATCCAAAACCCAATCTGCCGCAGCAAGGTGAAGGGGATAAAGGAGCTTCGTCGCGCACCAATTCACGTGGATTCGTTGGGCGTTCTAGGTGTAATCAATCCTTTGTGCTTTATGTTTACATTCATTTGTAATTCTCTTTTTGTGACTATGAGAGGCTAAAACCCCCTTGGTTAGGGGGGAATTCGAAACCATGTACATGCTTGCACTATGATTTGATTACATTCAGTTGTTATTTCATAAGTTGTAGATTCAATTCGTTCATCTATTTGATTGATAACTTATTTGTGTATGTTGATTGAGAGTGCACGCTTAGTTTTCATGCATGAATATGATGCTAAATTATGAGGGAGTTTCACCTAATAGTTACAATCTTATAATCACAAGTAGTGAAGGTCGCTTGAAAACGATCGCGTTGAATGAATTCTTAGCATAAGTTTCATGCAATTCATAGTAACGAATGCTTCGTCAATGCTTATGTTTTTCATAGAACTTAATGATTCTTGCTTGTATCTCTATTATGCAATTCATGTAGGGAACTTGTAGGGAATGTTTTGGGTTGTCATATGCAATCATCCAACTTAATAACTTGTGGAAAAACTAAGGGTTAATTAGTGCAATTCACGGTTAATTTGGGGCGTTGAGTATTTATAATTTATTGGAAGAACAACTGAAAATTGTTTTGTTTGCAAGTGTGACATGTGTGGAGAAGAACCTCTGATAGGAGCATATTCATGCGACTTAATTAGCTTGTTCTCGTGCATTTATGTTGTGTTTACTTATCTATGTTAGTGTTTAAGGCCACTTTTTTGTATTTTCAGATTATAAGGCCAAAGTGTGCAAGAAGATGCAAATTGGAGCCTTTTGGAGCGAAAGAGGAATGAATGAGTTGAAGACGTGAAGAAACGACGAATTCCTATTCCAACGATGAATTCTTACCAAAACGAGGAATCCTACTCAAACAAGGTTTCCTATTTTAGGAAAGTTAACCCAAAGTTTCCCGTTTTGGTAACCTTTCCTAATCTTAAACGTCCGTATTTTCTAGCCACTTTGAAGTCCTTGTAGGCGCTTTAGGACACAAAACGAAGGCCCTAGCCACTTTGTAACCCTTTGCCGTGCCTTTTTATTTTCTCCCCTTCCCTTGCCGTGCAAGGGGGGGCATTTGTGTCCAAAACATTCACCCTAATATTCCCAATAATTTCCCTAAGCCGTGATTCATTCTAATCATTAATCCCACCATTCCTGGCCATAACCCGTGCATTCCATAACCTATTTTATACCCTAATATTTTGTCCTTTAGGGCAGCCACCATTCCATATTTTTCTATAATTTCCCTAAGCCGTGATTATGCCATTAACCCTAATACAATGTTCATTCCATTATTTTATTCACCTTTTTCTCCATTCCATCCGAAAAAGCCCATTATCCCATTTTTTGGCTTTTAGCCGCATTCATCATTCAACCTAATTTTAATCCCAAAACCGTGCAGCACTTCCATATTCATCCATCCCGCAGCCAATTCCCATTATTATTGCCGTGACTTTCACCCTAACACAATCAGCCACATTCACATTTTTTTAAACCTATTGCAACAGCCACAAGACATCTACACTTTCACCATAACAGCCGCAACACCATATTCATATTCATTCCAGCGGCAGCCATCTTCCACATTTTCCCATCACTGCCACACCTTTCCTCCACCCTTCCAGCCACCATAAATCCATCCCTAAACCCGCAAATCATCCACCAACACCATTTAACCTCACTGCCGCAGCAAGGAGAAGAGGAAAGAGGACTTAGACGCGCAGAAATTCAAGTGGATTCGTTGGGCGTTCTAGGTGTAATCCATCCTTTGTTCTTTATGTTTAAATTCAATTTTATTTTTCTTTTTGTGACCATGAGAGGCTAAATCCCCTAGTTAGCGAGGGGGTGATTCGAAACCATGTTTATGCTTGCAATATGAATTGATTATATTTGGTTGGAATTTCATAAGTTGTGGATTCAATTTGTTTAACTGCTTGATCGATAACTTATTTATGTATGTTGATTGAGAGTGCACGCTTAATGTTCATGCATGAATTTGACGCTAGAATATAAGTGAGTTTCACCTAATAGTTATGAACTTATTTTCACAAGTAGTGGAGGTTGCTTATAAACAATCGCGTTAAATGAATTCTTGGCACTAGTTTCATGCTCATCATAGTAACGAATGCCTCGTCAACACTTATAGTTTTCATGATGCTTAATGATCTTTGATTGTATCTTTATTGTGCTTTTCACGTAAAGGACTTTTAGAGAATGTTTTGAATTGCGTTGCGCTAACCCATCCAATTCATTAAATTAAGGAAAACTTGACGGTTAATTTAAGCGGACCTAATTAACCCGGGGTGTTGAGTTTCATAATTCATCGAAAGACCAACTGAAAATCAAATTGTATGCAAGTGTGACATGTGTGGAGAAGAACCTTCTAGCTAGCATTCATCCATATTTTCATCACATTCATATTTACATTCTACCTTTAAATTACAATCGTTGCATTTAGTTTAATTTCGTCAAAACCTCAATCCCCCTTTACCTTAGTGTCTAATTTAGTTAGAAAGTGTCTTAATTTGTGTTTATAAGTGTTTTGTAGGTGCTCAAAACTGCCCAGAAAGTGGTTTTTAGGCAGTTTTGAGTCTTCTAGTTGCTGTTTTGGGTTTTAGGTTTGTTTAAGTGTTTTAACTTTTAGTTTTGCATTCTTTGAGTCGAGTTTAGTGTTTTAAACTTTGTTTTGGAGTTTTTAAGTCAGTTTCCAAGTGTTTAGCAATCCCTCCTAATCCCCGGTCTAGAACGATCCCTACTTATTCATATACTACAATTGTCACAAGAGGGTTTTAATTTGTGTGCTTACTTAGTTCGCATCAGAAAGCATGTGGAATGTGGTTGGATTTGATGAGTAATGCACGGCAAAGGTAAGAGAGAATGTGTTGGAAATGCATGTGATGCATGGCAAGGTTTTAGAATGGGCTTAAAATAGGGTTGTTTTTTATGGAATGCATGGTTCTTTGCATGGCTATAAGGGAGAGAATAAGAGAGAATGGGCTAGGCCCTTTGTTGTATGTCCTAAAGTGCATCAATGGCCTTCAATTTCGTCCATCCTTTTGGTTCCATGGATAAGCTATCCAATCCATGCCCAAAAATGCTCCAAATAGCCTCAAAATGCACTTTCTTGCTCCCTAAGCCCTTAGAACCTGAAAACACACAAAAGAAGCATAAAGAACTAAAATAACTAGAGAAACATAACGTAAATGCACGAGAATAAGCCATTTAAGTCGCATGAATATGCTCCTATCATTGAGTTTTGTTTAGCCTTTATTCTTTGTTAACCCACATTATCCTCACCTAGCCTAGTTTAGGACAATCCACACCCTTGTTCTTAAAAGATAGTGAGCATGACTTAAATGAATTCCTTTTGAGTTACATTATGCAAGAAAATGAGTGTGGGGGAAGGAATGCTTGTTCTTAAGTATGTTTGAGATTCAAAAGAAAAGAAAAACAGAAAAGAAAAGAAAGAAAGAAAGAAAAAAGAGCTTGAAATGAAAGAATGAGTGATTGAAGAAAGGGTTCAAAACACCAATTCTGGCCGTAAATTGTCTAAATTCTCCCTTTTTGTTCAAAAGTTGAGTTTTCATTCAAAAGTGAATTCTAAGTTGATTCAAGTGCTTTGCTCACTATTTCTTTAAGAACCTTTGTTTTCCATATCCCTTCTTTGTTATCCACACGCCCCGAACCCCATTACAACCCGTGACTTCAATCTTGAGTGTTATGTGTTTCAATTTGTGGAGTTTGAACTTGGTATGAGCATATGGTGTCACTGGTTCTCGCATCTAAGTGGTAGCATTCCATTCATGAGATCATATCTAAACATGCTTATTAACTCCAAAAATTGCTCTCGTTGTGATATATATATGTGAGTGTTCGTTTTCATTAATCTTCTCACATATGACTAGATTAGGGTGTGTAGTTAGAAAATCTGAGTGAAAATCGAGTGCATATCTTGTAAGGAATTGAGCAAATTCTCTAAGGCATGTTACTACATTCAAAACATGGTTTTAAATGCTTAATTGTGAAATAGTATGTGGTGACTATGATTAAGAATGTACTTAAGTGTGAAGATGACTAAAATCTGTGAGAATGATGATTTTTAACATGTCATGTGCATTGGAAATCCCTAAGACGGTTGTTGGAAGGTTTAGGTTGTGTTTTACGTGTTTAGTGTCGTTTTGTTTATTTGTTTTTATTCTGTTTTGCTCGAGGACTAGCAAAAGTTAAGTGTGGGGGAGTTTGATAGGAGCATATTTAGGCGACTTACTTAGCTTGTTTTCGTGCATCTATGTTGTTAATTCACAGTTATTTTAGTCATTTATGCTTCTTTTGTGTGTTTTCAGGTTCTAAGGGCAAAGTATGCAAAAGGATGCCTTTTGGAGCCTTTTGGAGCAAATTAGAGATTGGAATGGATTGCATATGCTTAAAGCCAAGAAGATGGACAAAATTGAAGATCATAACCATTCACTTATCACTTCCATTCACTTATCACTTATCAAAACCATTCACTTATCACTTATCGTAACCACAACCATTCACAACCCTTTAATCCACATGCACTCCCATCCATTTCATCATTGCAACCATTGCACATTTACACCAACAAACATCTCTTTGTCGTGCCTTTCCCTTAGCCTAGTTGTTTTATGCCATTTTCAGATTTCCACCATTCACACACACATGCACTCACATGCATTTCAAGCAACAAACATCTCTTTGCCGTGCCTTTCCCTTCCATTTTCCAACCTTTCCAAATGCAATTTCATCAACACATGCATTCATTATTCATTCACCTTGCATTCCCTTTACATTTCAACCCACATGCACTTTAATCATTCAAACATGCAGCCACATAATCATTCACCCTATCCATTCTATGTCACAAAACAATGTCACATGCACCATCAAAACATCCTTTGCCGTGGCCCTTGCAAATCCATCCCATTTTCAGCCATTACACTCCTTCAATTCAGCCACCATTCATTCTTTATTCCACATACACTCATCATCACACACCCTAGCTATCATTCACATGCATCACAACCCCAAAACCATCAAGAAAACACCCTTGCCGTGGCCTTCACTCACACTTCCAGCTTTCCACCTTGCATTTCCAGATTATTCCTTCATCATTGCATCCATTCCACATGCATTCTTCATCATTGCACCACAAATCAGCTCATCCCACACTCCATGTCGTGGCCTACCTCCCATTTCCAGCTTTCACATGCCTTCAAATGCATTTCCAGCACATCCTTTGCTTTACATCTCCACAAACACATGCATTTACACCCAAAAATCCCCTTTGCCGTGGCTTTCACCCCTATTTCCAGCATCTACACACTCATTTCCAGCCATTGCACATGCTTTCCAACCTAACATTCACCCACATGCACCCTTTAAACAAACCCAAACATGCAGCCACAGAAACTCCACCCTTTGCCGTGCAAATCATCACCATTCCACTTTCCAACCTAGCCACATCCACATGCATTTAATCATAATCATTCACTCACCTTGCAGCCACATTTCCACCCACCTCCTAGCTGTCATGTTCCCCCTTATTTACCTATAAATAAACACCTCATTTCATTCATTCAAACACATCTCATTTCATACACAACACCACACCACAAACACATCCACTTCTTCCTAGCCGTGAGTCCCCATTCCCTTATAATCCAAACACCATTCCGCATCCATTTCCATAATTCCCCAATCCATTCAACACACCAACAACATCCCTTAGACCTTGTGCCACAATAAAGAGGAAGATAAGAGGGCCTAAACGTTCATACAATTCAAGTTTGAGTTGTTGGAATGTTTAGGCGTTTCTTTGATTTCAATGTTTAATTTCAATTCTCTTTGTTTTGTACGTATGAGGAACTAAACCCCCCTTAGCTAGGGGGTGATTCGAAATATATGTTTGTGCTTGCGTTTTGATTTGATTACTTCTAATTGCGTTTCATAAGTTGTGAATTCAATTTGTTTAACTATTTGATTGATAACCTATTTATGTATGTTTATTGAGAGTTCACGCTTAATTTTCATGCATGAATATGACGCTAGAATATAAGTGAGTTTCACGTAATAGTTATGAACTTATATTCACAAGTAGTGGAGGTTGCTTATAAACAATCGCGTTAAACAAATTCTTGGCATAAGTTTCATGCAATCATAGTAACGAATGCCTAGTCAACACTTATAATTTTCATAGAGCGTAATGATTCTTGCTTGTATCTCTATTATGCAATCATGTAGGGGACTTGTGGGGAATGTTTTGGGTTGTCGTATGCAATCATCCAATTCAATAACGTTAGGAAGATTTGAAGGTTAATTTAAGCGGACCTAATTAACCCGGGGTGATGAGTTTCATAATTCATTGAAATGCAATTGGAAATCTTTTTATTATGCAAGTACAACATGTGTGGAGATGAACCCCTTGGCTAGTATCCATTCATTCCATTTCATCAATTTCATATTTACATTCTGTCTAGTTTATTAACTTGTTTCGTTCTTTCAATTTTCGTCAAACCTCAATCCCCCTTTTGCTTTAATGTTCAATTTAGTTAGAAATCAATTTAGTTTGTGTTTTTAAAGCATTTTGAGTCTTTTGGTTTGTCTTAGTGTTTTAACATTTAGTTTCACATTCTTTGAGTCTAGTTTAGTGTTTTATATTGTTTTTACGTTTTTGAGTCAGTTTCCAAGAGATTAACAATCCCTCCTAATCCCCGGTCCAGAACGATCCCTACTTATACTTATACTACAATTGACAAAAAGAGGGTTTAATTTGTGTGCGTATAATTTACGCATCAGGGGGTAAACAAGTTGTTTTGCATGATTTTCGTGGGATTTTATCACCTATCACTTCTAATGTTGTTTCTCACTGTTTTTAAGTGTTTTTAGTGTGTTTTGAAGTGTTTCCATGTGTTTGGATCAGAAATTACGAAAATTTACAAAAAAAATTGCAAGATAGTGTTGAAAAACCCAAAAAGAGTTATTTTAAAGTTGTTTTTGTGTGTCTGTTTGTGTCTTAGGGTACCTTCCAACACAATGATGAGAATTTGGTTTTTAACTGCATGACTATTAAACCAATAACACACGAAAATAACAAAAAGAAATAACAAGGGATTAGCAAAGTTGCTAATCCCCGGCAACGGCGCCAAAATTTGATGTGAAAATTAACTTAACACACAAATTAACCCTCTTTTGACAATTGTAGCATATAAGTAAGTAGGGATCGTTCTTAAATGATAGGAGCATATTTAGGCTACTTAGTTATGTTGTTTCCTTGCATTTAGTGAGTTAATTACTATTTATTTTAGTCTTTTAAGCTATTTTCGTATGTTTATAGGTCCTAATGGCAAAAAGAGCAAGAAAGAGCATTTTGAAGCTAATTGGAGCATTTTTGGGCATGAATTGGATAGCTTAACCATGGAGTAAAGAAGATGGACGAAATTGAAGTCAAGAGATGCTAGGAAAGGCTACAAATCTGGAGAAAGAAGTCCAAATGCAAAGAAGATAAGGAAATAGCAAGAAATAAGGAACCTTATCCAAATTTCCTTATCTTATCCAAACCTTATCCAACCTTATCTTATCCTATCCTAATCTTTTCCTACCTTAATTCCAACTTCAAAGAGGACTCCTTTTTCACATTAAATCACCTAAATATCAAGTTCTAGAAACCCTATTTTCGTGCATTAAGTTTATGCCACATGTAACCCTTCTAGAAGTTCTAGAATCTGCCACAAGGACCATTCCTTGTCCTCCTTGGAATCTGATTGAAAGTGTCCTTGTTCTTTGGTGATTTGGAGTCCTAATTCCTCTCCTTTTCAGCCCAAATTCGTGACCCCCCTTCACCCTATAAATACTTGATGCCACAACACTCAAAAACCACCACCCTCTACCCCAAATTCACACCACACCATCCACCACACCTCAAGAGCCTAAATTCACACAAATCCCCATTGTTGGCAGCAAGGAAGGAAGGAGGAGCCACCTGGAGTGTTTCTAGGTGTATTCTATCTTTGTTTTGTAAACATGAGGAACTAATTTTGTTTTGGCTAGAGGAGACTTTGAAACCATGATTATATTTGCAATATGAATTGATTAATTCCAGTTGTGATGTCATAAATTGTGAATGCAATTTACTTAACCATTTGATGGATAACTTATTCTTGTTTGTTGATTAAGGGTGCACACTTAATTTGCATGCTTGAATTTGGTGCTAGAATATAAGGGAGTTTCACATAATCGTTACAAACTTATGTTCACAAGTAGTTAAGGTTGTTTTCACAATCATGTTAAGTAAATTCCTAGCATGAGTATCATGATGTCATAGTTACAAGTGCTTTGTCAATGCTTATGATTTTCATAGAACGTAATGATCTTTGATTGTATCTCTATTATGATGTCATGTAGGGAACTTTTGAAGAATGCTTTGGGTTGTCGTATGATGTCATCCAATCCAATAACTTAAGGAAAATCTGAGGGTTAATTAGTAATGTCACGGTTAATCTGGGGTGTTGAGGTTCATGGTTTATCGAAAAGCAACTGGAAATCAATTTGTATGCAAGTGTGTCATGTGTGAAGAAGGACCCTCTAGCTAGCTAATCACCCATCCATATACCCAAATTCGTTCATAACTTTGTCTAGTTTAGTTTCTGTTTTGTTTTAATTCAAATTCGTCAAAACCAAAGCCCCCCCTTGTTTTAAGTGTCAATTAGGTTAGAATATGAGCTATTGTGTGTTTTTAAGTGTTTTGAGTCAAAACTAATTCAATTTTCGTCCAAAGTAAGTCCTACAGTCTAGTTTGAGTCTTTTTGATTGTTTTGTGTTGTTTTGAGTCTTTTGAGTTTATTTTGAGTCATATAGGTTTAGTTAAGAGTCTTTGAGTTTGTTTAAGTGTTTTTAAGCATATTTTTGTATCTTTGAGTCAGTTTTCATTAGATTAGCAATCCCTCCTAATCCCCGGCCTAAAACGATCCTTACTTATATCTATACTACAATTGTCAAAAAGAGGGTTTAATTTGTGTGCTATTATATAACACATCATTAAACCAGGGATTAGGAGGGATTGCTAAACACTTTAAACTGACTCAAATAGAAAAAACTAACATTTAAAACACTTAACTCAACTTCAAAGACTCAAAACAAGTTCACAAGACTCAAAATAAGCTAAAAACACTCAAAACTGCCTAAAAACACAAACTGGGCAGATTTGACTCTAAACACCAATTTGGACGAAAATTAGTTCTAACTTGACTCAAAACACTCAAAAACACAATCTAAAACATATTTTAACTATTTAGACACTCTAAAAGAAATGGGGATTTGGTTTTGGACGAAAACAAAACAAACAAAACAAGAAATTGAACTAGGCAGATTTGGACGAAATTGATTGAATTAAGTGGATGATGGGCTAGCTAGGAGGTTTTTCTCCACACATGGCATACTTGCATACAAAACAATCTCCAATTGCTTATTCAATGAATCATGAACCTCAACACCCCAAGTTAATTATGTGCGTTTAAATTAACTCTCAGATTTCCCTTAGGTCATTGAATTGAATGGAATTAGCGCATTGCAATCAAATTATTCCTCAAAAGTTCTCTATATGAAAGCGCATAATAGAAAAACAATCAAAGATCATTAGATTCTATGGAAATCATAAGTGTTGACGAGGCATTCGTAACTATGAAAGCGCATGATACTTATGCCAAGAATTTACTTAACATGATTGTGACCAATGATAGGAGCATATTTAGGCGACTTACTTAGCTTGTTTTCATGAATTTATGTTGTTAGTTCATAGTTGTTTTAGTAGTTTAAGCCATTTTCGTGTGTTTTTAGGTTCCCATGGCTAAGGAAGCAAAAATGTGCATTTTGGAGCATTTTGGAGCAAAATTGGACTTGGAATGGATAGCTTATGTTTGGAGCAAAAGGAATGGACGAAATTGAAGACCTAAATCAGTTAGGATTCCTAATCACAAGAGGATTCCTAATTAATTGAGGAATCCTAGTCAAAGAAGGTTTCGTACTTGAAGTAGGAAAGTTAAGCCAAGGTTTCCTATTTTGGTTTAACCTTTCCTAATCCTTAAAGACTCCATGTTTCAGCAATATCAAAGGCCTCTACCTATTCTAGGTCACAAAACAAAGTTTGATGCGAGAATTATGCGCACACAAATTAAATCCCTCTTGTGACAATTGTAGTATATAAATAAGTAGGGATCGTTCTGGACCGGGGATTAGAAGGGATTGTTAATCTCTTGGAAACTGACTCAAAAATGTAAAAACAAGATAAAACACTAAACTAGACTCAAAGAATGTGAAACTAAACGTTAAAACACTAAGACAAACCAAAAGACTCAAAATGCTTTAAAAACACAAACTAAATTGATTTCTAACTAAATTGAACAATAAAGTAAAGGGGGATTGGATTTGGACGACTTTAAACTAAAATGGATACTTGGATTTGACTTAAAAACGTAAAAACACAATATAAAACACTATTTAATGCTCAAAGAATGCAAAACTAAACATAAGAAAGATTAAGACTAAGACTTCAACGAAATAGGGGGGAGATTGGATTTGGACGAATTTAAAAATGGAAACTTGGAAATAAAACAAATTGTAAATATGGATTTGACGGAAATGAATGGATGGGAAGCTAGCTAAGGGGTTCATCGTCACACATGTTATACTTGCATACGAAACGATTTCTAATTGCTTTTCAATAAACCATGAATTCTCAACGCCCCGGGTTAATTAGGTCCGCTTAAATTAACCGTCAAGTTTTCCTTAAGTTAATGAATTGGATGATTGCATACGACAATCCAAAGCATTCCTCACAAGTTCCCTACATGAATTGCATAATAGAGATACAAGCAAGAATCATTAAGCAACATGAAAACTATAAGTATTGACGAGGCATTCGTTACTATGATTGCATGAAACTTATGCCAAGAATTTGTTTAACGCGATTGTTTATAAGCAACCTCCACTACTTGTGAATATAAGTTCATAACTATTACGTGAAACTCACTTATATTCTAGCGTCATATTCATGCATGAAAATTAAGCGTTCATTCTTAATAAACATACATAAATAGGATATCAATCAAATAGTTAAACAAATTGAATTCACAACTTATGAAACGTAATTAAAAGTAATCAAATCATATTGCAAGCATAAACATATATTTCGAATCACCCCCTAGCTAAGGGGGTTTTAGTTCCTCATACTTACAAAACAAAGAGAATTGAAATTAAACCTTGAAATCAAAGAAACACCTAAACATTCCAACAACTCAAACTTGAATTGTATGAACGTTTAGGCACTCTTCTCTTCCTCGTTGTTGTAGCACAAGATCTAAGGATAGGTTGTGTGATGGTGTGAAGTGTTTTGGAGGGATGGGAAGTGGTTGGATAGTGGCTGCAATAGAGGAGAAAAACTGCACAGAAATGGAAGGATATGCACGGCAAAGGCTTGGGAAATGGTGTGTTTGTGGTGTGTTGTGTATGAAATGAGGAATGAATTGAATGATGAGAATGTAAGGGTATTTATAGGGGTAGTGGAGGTGTAAATGGTTGTTTGTTTAAGCATGCAAGTGGCTAATTAATGATGAACAAACAGCTAGGAAAGCATATGCAAGCTGGAATTGCATGTGAAGTGTTGGAATGTCAATGTGTGCCATGGCATGGAGTGGAATTTGTGTTATTTTCTATCTACATGATGAAAGGTTAATGAATATGCATGTAGGTGGCTGCAATGATGAATAATGAGTGGTGGAAATGAGTGGGGAAGCTGAAAGGGGTTGGGATACACGGCACAAGGGTGAATGGTGCTGTTTTGTGTGTGAATGGTTGTTGTTTTGCATGTGAAGTGTGTGTGAATGTATGTGGGTTAAATGATTAAAGGGGGTGGAAGATGGCTGAATGATGGATTGAATAATGAGGCTCTAGGGTGGAATAAATGGTGATGCATGAGATGGAATGATGAATGAATGGAATGAAGTGTGTATGCACGGTTTTGGTGTGGAGAAAGGGGTGAATGTGCATGGCACAAAGGTGTGGATGGTTTATGAGTGCATGTGGGTGAATGATTTGTGGTGCAATGATGAAGAGTGAATAAAGAATGCATGTAGGGTTAGCTAGGAAAGTGGGAATGTGGTTGAATGATTAAAGGGACATGCATGTGGCTTGTTTGATTGCTTGGTGAGAGGATGCACGGCACAAAAGGGGTGAATGGTGTGTGTAATTGCATGTGTTGAATTGGTGGTGGTGGGGTGAATTATAATGAATGCATGTGGAATAAAGATGGAGAAGGTGGTGTAATGATGCATGCTTGTAGTTTAGGGTGTTGAATATGGATTTGCATGGCTTTTGAAGTGATTGTGGGCTTTGGAATTGGAAGGAAATGCATGGCCTTGGGGTTGGTTTAAGAGAGAATGGGCTAGGCCCTTTGTTTTATGTCCAAAGTGAATACAAGGCCTTCAAATTCGTCCAACACTTTGGCTCCAATCATATGCTATCCATTCCAAGCCCAATTTTGCTCCAAATGCTCCAAAATGCATCTTTTTGCTTCCTTAAGCCCTTAAAACCTGAAAACACACAAAAGAAGCATAAAGGACTAAAATAACTAGAGAAACATAACGTAAATGCACGAGAACAAGCCATTTAAGTCGCATGAATATGCTCCTATCAGGAATCCTAGTCAAAGAAGGTTTCGTACTTGAAGTAGGAAAGTTAAGCCAAGGTTTCCTATTTTGGTTTAACCTTTCCTAATCCTTAAAGACTCCATGTTTCAGCAATATCAAAGGCCTCTACCTATTCTAGGTCACAAAACAAAGTTCCCTTGCAACCTATAATCCTTGCCGTGTCCCCCCTTTGTGTTTCCCTTCCTTGCCGTGCAAGAAAAGGCCTTGTTTCCTGTTTTAAACCA
Organism: Pyrus x bretschneideri; assembly: GCF_019419815.1. Taxonomy (NCBI): domain Eukaryota; kingdom Viridiplantae; phylum Streptophyta; class Magnoliopsida; order Rosales; family Rosaceae; genus Pyrus; species Pyrus x bretschneideri. Next base: position 2,204,338 of record NW_025999806.1, on the reverse strand, counting down.
TTTAAACACATTCCTTTTTCATATCAAACTCAGCCATAACTCACATACCCTTTTCTATTCCAAAATTCTTGCCTAATTTCAGAAATAAAGAGCATTCCTTTTATTACAAACCTTTGCCGCAAGTCACTTCCCTTTCCCTTCAATTTCTGATTTTGTGTTTCCTATTCTTGAAGGATTTGGAGTTAATTCCTTTCCTAAACTAAGTAATAAAGCCTGAGGATTCTTTCTTCCTTATAAAAACCCTATGCCGCACCTTTATGGACCTTAATCCCCCTTCCACACAACCTGCCTTCATTCATTCAGAAATTCAATCCCTTGCCGCAACTTTCCATCCAAATTTCCACCATTCCCCTACTTCCAAACCTTCATCCCAACCTCCATACACCACCATTAACCCTTGCCGCACCACCATACCTTCCTAAGAGAAAACCAAGGGCAGCGTCCGCAGCTTATTCCATTCAAAGGTGTGCAAATGCAGGATTTTATAGATATCCGCATGTCCATCTAAAACCTAGAAAATCATCCATAAAACCACCCTAGAATCTTGTGCTGTGACTTAGCAAGGAAGAGGAGAAAGAAGACGAAGCCTTGGACATTTATGGATTCGAGTTCGAGTGTTGGAACGTTTTTAGGTGCAATCTATCTTTTGTTTTCAATGTTTAATTCTATTTTCCTTTGTTTTGTTATGAATATGAGAAGCTAAATTCGTTTTAGTCTAGGGATGCTTTGAAACCATGATTACGTTTATAATATGAGTTGATCAATTCCAGTTGTGATTTCATAAATTGTGAATGGAATTTACTTAACCGTTTGATGGATAACTTATTCTTGTATGTCGATTAGGGAGGCCTACTAATTTGCATGGTTGAATTTGGTGCTAGAATATAAGGGAGTTTCACATAATCGTCACAAACTTATATTCACAAGTAGTTAAGGTTGTTTTCACAATCATGTTAAGTAAATTCCTAGCATGAGTATCATGATGTCATAGTTACAAGTGCTTTGTCAATACTTATGATTTCCATTGAACGTAATGATCTTTGATTGAATCTCTATTATGATGTCATGTAGGGGACTTTTGAAGAATGCTTTGGGTTGTCGTATGATGTCATCCAATCCACTAACTTAAGGGAAATCTGAGGGTTAATTAGTGATGTCACGGTTAATCTGGGGTGTTGAGGTTCATGGTTTATCGAAAAAGCAACTGGAAATCAATTTATGTTTGAATGTATCATGTGTGGAGAAGTATCCCTTGGCTAGTCCATCATCCATTGGTTTTTCTTGAATTCTTCCAAAATCTGTTTTAAAGTTTTAGGTTACTTGTTTTCTTTTAAATTCGTCCAAAATCAAATCCCTTTTTCTTACTTGTTCCAAATCTGTCCAAAAGTGTGTTTTAGAGTCTTTTGAGTCGAAACTAATTGTATTTTCGTTCAAATTGAGTCGTAAAGTCTAAATTGAGTCTTTTTGGTTGTTTTGAGTTGTTTTGAGTCTTTAAAGTTTGTTTTGAGTCATACAAGTTAATTAAGAGTCTTTTGAGTTTATTTAAGTGTTTTAAAGCATATTTTCGCATCTTTGAGTCTATTTTCATTAGATTAGCAATCCCTCCTAATCCCCGGCCTAGAACGATCCCAACTTATATCTATACTACAATTGTCAAAGAGAGGGTTTAATTTGAGTGCTATCTTCTATCACATCAACCAACAATCTTAACTACTCATGAATATAAGTTCCCAACGATTAGGTGAAGTTCCTTATACCCTAGCATCAGATTTATGCATGCAAATTAAGTCTGCACTCTCAATTCATATACATAAACAAGTTTTAATTCAAACAGATAAGTAAATTGAATTCACCATTCATGAAATCACAACTGAAAGTAATCAAATCATAATGCAAATATAGCCATGGTTTCGAAATTCCCCCTAGCCAAAAAGGGGATTAGTTCCTCACACTCGCCAAGCAAAGATTCTTGAAATTAAACATTGAAAACACAAGAAAGATTACACCTAAACGCTTCAGCAATTCCAGGATTAATTTGATGCGCGGCTAGGCTTCCCTTCCTCTTCCTTGCTGCGGCACAAGTTGTGGGTGGTGGATTTGGGGGTTTTGAATGGTGTGTTCTTGTTTAGAAGGATGAATAATGGCTGATTACGGTAGTAGGGTGCGGCAGGTGGTGTATGGAGGTGTATGGAGTGGATGAAGGATAAGAATGGAGGCTAGGATGTTGCGGCAACAAGGTTTCTGAATAGCATAAAGGGTGGTGTGAATTTGTGGCTGATTTTATGTTTATATAGTCCTAGGGTTAACTAGATTAGGGTTACACATAAAATATTTAGTGGATTAGGGCCCTAGGGTTCGGCAATAGGTGATCAAATCCACCTAGGAGGGGGTTTGGCCCACTTAGTTTCATACAAGGATTTGTGTAACCCAAATCCGTAAGGAATGAGGCCCTAGAAATCAGAATCCAAAAGGGATAGGGCCTAGAGAGGTGTGGCACACATGGAGGGAAGAATGGAATGGCTTGCAAGGCAAGGCAAGGCCTTCTAGAAAGGATTAGGCGCTACCTTTGTAGGGTTTCTAGAAAGAATGAGCTTTGTGGCTGATTTGGGGCTTCCAGAAGAGAATTGATAGGAGCATATTCATGCGACTTAAATGGCTTGTTCTCGTACGTTTACGTTATGTTTCTCTAGTTATTTTAGTCCTTTATGCTTCTTTTGTGTGTTTTCAGGTTCTAAGGGCTTAGGGAGCAAGAAAGTGCATTTTGAGGCTATTTGGAGCATTTTTGGGCATGGATTGGATAGCTTAATCATGGAGCAAAGAGGATGGACGAAATTGAAGCCTTGTATGCTCTTTGGGGACATCAAACAAAGGGCCTAGCCCAATCAAACAAATCCTTTGAGCCATGGAAAACCTCTAGCCCAATCAAACATATTATGCCATGCAAACCAACCTATTTTAGGCCCATTCTATGTACTTAAACCCTAGCCCTTTAAACTAGCCCTATTATGATTTATTTCACTTCCATACTTCTCTTAATTCCACATGCATTCACACACATGCACATCATTCACTCATATTTCCACCATTCATTCTTTATTCTACAAACAAGTCACATGCATTCACACACCAACAACACTACCCAATGCCGTGCATTTCCCTTGCCATTTCCAGGTTGTCCAATTCATCATTTTCAGCCACATATCCACCCACATGCACCCTTTAATCATTCAACCATAAAGCCACATGCAATCTCATTCATCCACCACACATTGCACATGCTTTCACAAGCTTTAACCAACAACAAAACCATCATACAACCTGCCATCATCAACAAAACAACTCCTTTGCCGTGCATTCCCATTTCCTTTCCAACATCTCACATGCATTTCCACCTTCCTACTTCATCATTTCACCACATTCTCCCTCTTTAACTCACATGCATTCATCATAATTCACAACACAAAACAGCCAACACATGCACCAAAACCTTCAATGCCGTGGGTTCCCTTTGAAATTCCAGCATCTTCACATGTCTTTCTAGCTTTCCCTTTCATTTCCACCACTCATTCTTCATCATTTCAGCCACCTACATGCATTAATTATTAAAATCTTCATCATTGCATCCAGAAAATGAGCAAGAAAGCTTCCCAAACACATCCATACACACACTATTTTCAGCACACACATGCAATTCCAACATCAAAAACTGTCAATGCCGTGCACTCCATTTGCTTTCCAGCTTTTCACATGTGTCCTAGCTGTTTTCTCATCATTCCTCCACACAAACACATTAAACAGACAGCCATATACACCTCCACTCCTCCTATAAATACCCTTGCATTCATTCATTCATGGAATCATCTCATTTCATACACAACACCACACCACAAACACTTCCATTCCTTTCCTAGCCGTGAGTCCCCTTCTCTTATAATCCAAGCACCACTCCTCTACCTATTTCCATAATTCCCCACTCCATTCCACACTTCCATCCCCCCAAACCAACTATCTTTAGACCTTGTGCCACAACGAAGAGGAAGATAAGAGGGTCTAAACGTTCATACAATTCACGTTTGAGTTGTTGGAATGTTTAGGCGTTTCTTTGATTTCAATGTTTAATTTCAATTCTCTTTGTTTTGTAAGTATGAGGAACTAAACCCCTATTGGTTTGGGGTGATTTCGAAGCCATAACTATGTATGCAAGTTGATTTGATAAATTCCAGTTATGAGTTCTTGAATCGTGAATGCAATTAGCTTAACTGTGCGAGTAATAACGTATTTGTGTTTGTTAATTAGGGGTCGACACTTAATTGGCTTGCATGAATATGATGCTAGAATATAAGTTTGTTTCACATAATTGTCACACACTTATATTCACAAGTAGTGAAGGTTGCTAGTCACAATCGCGTTAAGTTCAATTCCTAGCATAAGTGTCATGATGTCATAGTCACAAGTGCTTTGTCAATGCTTATAGTTTTCATTGAACGTAATGATCTTTGATTGTATCTTTATTATGATGTCATGTAAGGAACTTTTGAAGAATGCTTTGGGTTGTCGTATGATGTCATCCAATTCAATAACACAAGGAAAACTTGAGAATTAACTAGTGATGTCACGGTTAATTTGGGGCATTGTCATTCATAATTCTATGAAGGAATAACTGGAAATTGAGTCATTTGCTTACTTGTCATGTGTGGAGAAAGAACCCCTAACTAGTCCATCATCCATTAAAAACCCCAAAAACGTTTCAAAATCAGTTTTACTTTGCAATCTGTTTTCTCAACTTTAATTTCATCCAAATCAAATCCCCCTTTACTTTGAAGTCTCAATTTAGTTAGAAATTGTTTTGGTTCATGTTTTTAACTTTGTTTTGGAGTTCTTAGGTCAGTTTTCAAGAGTTTAGCAATCCCTCCTAATCCCCGGTTTTGAACGATCCCTCACTTATCCATTCTACTACAATTGTCAAACGAGGGTTTAATTTGAGTGTCAAGTAATTTTCACATCAAATTTTGGCGCCGTTGCCGGGGATTAGCAACTTTGCGAATCTCTTGGATTGTTTTATTTTCTTTTGTTTTTATTTTATTCCAAATTCTTAATCTTGTTTTGTTTCTTGTTTTAGGTACTAGTTTATGACTCGGAGTTCTCATCCGATTCGTGAACATATCTCGAGCTTTGACGGTGATTTTGAACGCACTTTGAGGAGAACGAGGAGCCAACAAGAGCCACCACAACCTCCACCACAACCTGGGCTTGAAGAAGACAAAGTAGGTGTAGAAGAAGAGCCCACGGATCAGATTTTTGAAGAAGAACAAGCCATGGCAGCAGATAATAGAACCATCAAGGAGCTTTCGGCCTCAGGTTTGGATAATGCATTGCCTCTTTGTATCCAATACCCCACGGCTGCAGAGGGGAAGACTGAGGTGTTTGAACTCAAATCCAGTTTGTTACACCATATTCCGAAGTTACATGGCTTGTCTATGGAAGACCCCAACAAACACTTGAAGGAGTTCGAGGTGGTTTGTTCGAGCATGACCCCCGTCACTGTGGATGGGAGTATATTGAAGATGAAGGCCTTTCCATTTTCACTTATGGACAAGGCCAAAGATTGGCTCTACGAACTAGCCCCGGGAACTGTGACTTCGTGGGAGAGTATGAAGCGTGCTTTCTTGGAGAAATTCTTCCCTACTTCGAGAGTGATTCTCCTACGGAAGAAAATTAGTGGTATTCAACAGAATCATGGTGAGACATTTCCGGCTTATTATGAGCGCTTCAAGGGCCTTGTAGCTTCATGTCCTCAACATCAAATGAAGGAGGAACTTCTCCTTCAATATTTCTATGAGGGCCTCCTTCCTATCGAACGTCAAACTGCTTGATGCATCAGCGGGAGGAGCATTGGTGGACAAAACACCAAGGGATGCAAAGATTCTCATAGCCAACCGAGCGCTCAACGCTCAACAATATGAAGGAGTGGGCCAAAGGGAAGCCCCACGGCAACAAAGTGTAAATGAGGTGAGTGCTATTTCTGAAATTCAATCACAACTTGCTAATCTTACTTCTCTTGTTTCTCAGGTTGTGATTGGTCCAAAAGCACAAGAACACCAAGTTTGTGGCGTGTGCTCAATTCAAGGGCATCCATCCGACAAGTGCCCTCAACTAATCGAGAATGGTGGGTGGGAATCTGCCAATGCAATTGGTTTCCAAGGACAAAATCAAAACAACCCATACTCGAACACTTACAATGCCGGATGGAGGGACCATCCAAACTTCAAATGGAGGGAGCCACAACAAGCTGCCCAACAAGGAGGATTTAGGCCAAACCCCCCTGGTTTTTATTCCAAGCCGTATGCACCCCAACAACCCCAACAACCTTCGGCATCATCTCATTCAGGTACGTCCTTGGAAAGTGATCAAGCTATGCAATTACTAACCTCTATTTCGTAGGGGTTGCAAAATCAAAACAACCGGATAGCAAATAACGAGAAGGAGATGATGGATATGAAGAAACAAATAGGGCAGATTTCTGAGTTCCTTGGACAGATTAAAGAGCAAGGAAAGCTTCCTAGCTCCACCACAGTCAATCCAAAGGGAGGATTCGAATCCGCCAAGGCCATCACCCTAAGGGGTGGAAAAGAAGTTGGGACCGAGCCAAACAATCCCAAATCTGCCCAGAAAGTAGATGAAGAGACGACACAACCTGAGGAAGTGTCTAGCTCACCCACGGAAAGGGTGAAAAACCCAATGCCGCAGGCCCCCAATCACCCTAACTCGTCTAAATCAGGTAATTTAAATTCAAATTCATGTACTTCACGTCCTAATCTGCCCAATGTACCTTTTCCTCGCAGGTTCATGCAAGAAAAAAAGGAAGAAAGCGAGAAGGACATTCTTGAAACGTTCCGGAAGGTGCAAGTGAACATACCGCTTCTCGATGCAATTAAACAGGTTCCAAAGTATGCTAAATTCCTCAAGGACCTATGCAATACAAAGAGAAGAAGGGCAAACAAAGAGGTAGTGAAGGTAAGCGAGAATGTGTCCGCTGTTTTGCAACGTAAACTGCCTACCAAGTGCAAAGACCCCGGTAGTTTCACGATTCCTTGTGTAATTGGACATAATCGTTTTGAACATGCCATGCTTGATTTAGGTGCATCCATAAATGTCATGCCTTATTCTATTTATGCATCTATGAATTTGGGTGAATTAAAACAAGATGGTGTAATTATACAATTGGCCGATCGTTCTAACGCGTATCCAAAAGGAGTTTTGGAAGATGTGCTTGTGCAGGTGAACCATTTAATTTTTCCGGCTGATTTCTACGTCCTAGACATGGAGGATTCAGCCCATTCTACATCTTTGGCGATTCTCCTTGGTAGGCCATTCATGAAGACGGCCCGAACGAAGATTGATGTATACAAAGGCACCTTGACAATGGAATTCGATGGGGAAGTGATTGATTTTAATATTTCTGAAACTATGAGATATCCCGTTGATGACCATTCTTGTTTTTCCATTGATGTTATCGATTCTTTGGCGCAGGTATACCTTGAAGAATTGAACGAGGACGCCCTGGAAACAACCATCACTAAGGCCATAGAGTGCAAAAATGAAGGATTTGGGCCAATGCAAGGGCACGGCAAGGAGGAGGAATTCTTTGCCATGGGTTCTAGTGAAGAAATAATTGAGGTTGTGGTAGCCCTTGAGTCATTGCCACAACAATATGGTAAGGTTCCACTCTCACTTTCAAATTCAGTTTCCACTAAGATGCTACCTTCTGTTGTTCAGGCACCATCGCTTGAACTTAAGCCGTTGCCGGACCATTTGAAGTATGTGTTTTTGGGAGAAGGCGAAACATTGCCCGTCATCATTTCATCAAGTCTCACGGCAATGGAGGAGGAGAAGCTTGTGAGGGTGCTGCGAGAACACAAAACGGCCATAGGGTGGACTTTGGCCGACATTAAAAGAATAAGCCCTACCACATGCATGCACCGTATACTTCTTAAGGAGGGGACTAAGCCATCCCGAGAGGCTCGACGCCATCTCAACCCTCCGATGATGGAAGTGGTGAAGAAGGAAATAATCAAGCTTTTGGATTGCGGAGTGATCTACCCTATCTCCGATAGCCGTTGGGTCTCTCCAGTTCAAGTCGTTCCCAAGAAGTCCGGAGTAACTGTTATCAAGAATGATGAGAATGAGCTCGTGCCTACACGCATTCAGACTAGATGGCGAGTATGTATCGATTACCGGAAGCTAAATGCCATGACTAGATGCTCGAAAGGTTAGCCGGTCATGCTTTTTACTGTTTTCTTGATGGATACTCTGGATATAACCAAATTGTGATAGCCCCGGATGATCAAGAGAAGACCACATTCACATGTCCCTTTGGAACATTTGCTTATCATCGCATGCCATTTGGCTTATGCAACGCACCGGCCACTTTCCAAAGGTGTATGGTAAGTATATTTTCCGATTTTGTTGAAAAGATCATTGAGGTTTTCATGGATGATTTCAGTGTGTTTGGGAGTTCATTTGATAATTGCTTGGATAATCTGACCTTAATTTTGAAACGATGTGTTGAAACTAACCTTGTCTTGAATTGGGAGAAATGTCACTTTATGGTGAAACAAGGTATAGTTTTAGGACATATTGTTTCAGAAAAAGGAATTGAAGTAGATAAATCGAAAATAGACCTTGTACATCACTTACCCTCTCCTACTTCGGTTAGAGAGATACGTTCGTTTCTTGGCCATGCAGGGTTCTATAGGCGTTTTATCAAAGACTTCTCCAAGATGTCCAACCCTCTTTGCCGATTGCTTCAAAAAGATGTGCCATTCAAGTTTGATGAAGAGTGTAATTCAGCATTTAACCAACTCAAGGAGAAGCTAGTCTCGGCCCCCATTATTGTACCTCCAGATTGGAGCCTTCCGTTCGAGCTCATGTGCGATGCATCCGACTATGCATTAGGAGCTGTTCTAGGACAAAGAAGAGACAAGCGGCCGCATGTCATATACTATGCCTCTCGGACTCTCGATGATGCCCAATTGAACTACTCCACGACGGAAAAAGAACTTCTAGCTGTGGTTTTTGCTTTAGATAAATTCCGTTCATATTTAATTGGTACTAAAGTAATCGTTTATTCTGATCATGCAGCTTTGAGGTACTTGCTCACGAAAAAGGAAGCAAAGCCGAGGCTTATCCGTTGGATTCTTCTTCTTCAAGAATTTGATATTGAAATCAAGGATAAGAAAGGAAGCGAGAATGTAGTGGCTGACCATTTAAGCCGAATGATCCATGAGGAGCATGAACATGCCGTACCTATCCCTGAAACTTTTCCCGATGAGCAGCTGCTATCCATTGAGGTAAGTGAACCATGGTATGCAGATTTAGTGAATTACTTGGTGGCTAAACAATTTCCAAATGAACTAAACAAGCACCAACGTGATAAGCTTAAAAATGATGCACGTTTCTATGTTTGGGATGACCCTTATTTGTGGAAGTATTGCTCAGATCAAATTGTACGTAGATGTGTGCATGATTCTGAATTTCACTCAATTCTAAGCTTTTGTCACACATATGCATGTGGTGGTCATTTTGGCACACAACGCACTGCCCTCAAGGTTCTAGAGTGTGGTTTTTATTGGCCGACTATATTTAGGGATGCTAGAACCTTTTGTATGTCTTGTGATCGTTGCCAACGAATGGGTAACATAGGTACCAAGGACCAAATGCCGCAAACCCCTGTCTTTAATGTTGAAGTTTTTGATGTTTGGGGCATTGATTTCATGGGCCCTTTCCCTCCATCTTATGGTTTCACTTATATCTTGCTAGCCGTTGATTATGTTTCTAAATGGGTGGAAGCAAAAGCCACCCGTACTAACGATTCTAAGGTGGTTGCAGATTTCGTGAAAACTAACATTTTTGCTAGGTTTGGAATGCCGAGAGTAATCATAAGTGATGGAGGGTCTCACTTTTGCAATCGGACCATTGAGGCGTTGCTAAGAAAGTACCATGTCAACCATAAGGTCTCCACACCTTACCATCCTCAAACAAATGGCCAAGCCGAGGTGTCTAACCGAGAAATCAAACAAATTTTGGAGAAGACCGTTGGACCAACAAGGAGGGATTGGAGCTTACGTTTAGATGATGCACTGTGGGCATATCGTACGGCGTACAAAACACCCATTGGGATGTCACCTTTTCGGCTCGTCTATGGTAAGCCATGTCATTTGCCCGTAGAGTTAGAGCACAAGGCACATTGGGCCGTGAAGACTTTCAACATGGACATAGATGCAGCGGGAGTTCATAGGAAGCTCCAATTGAATGAACTTGAGGAGATTCGGAATGAAGCCTATGAGAATGCCCGGATGTACAAAGCCAAGACCAAAGCATTCCATGATAAAATGATTCGAACCAAGACCTTCACAGTTGGGCAGAAAGTGTTACTTTTCAACTCTCGCCTACGTTTGTTTCCTGGTAAGTTGCGTTCTAAATGGATTGGCCCGTTTGTTGTTACTAACGTTTTACCTTATGGTGCAGTCCACATAAAAAACTTAAGGAATGGCGTAGAATTCAAGGTGAACGGGCATCGATTGAAGCCATATTACGAGCATGGTGTGGGGCAAGTGGTGGAAGACATTCCTTTCCATTCCGTGGGCTCAAATGAAGATTGAAGAGAGTACTCGTCCGGCTGCAAGATGTAAAAGCAAGCGCTTCGTGGGAGGCAACCCAATACAGTGAATAAAGCTTGTTTATTGATTTCCGAGTGATTACAAAAAAAAAAAAAAAAAAAAATGGCAGAAAGATGGAGCCTTCACAAAGGTTGTGTACGTGAGGCCCCACTACGTGGCAACACTCTCGGAGCAAGAGGCATTGGAGCAGGAAGCATCAGAGCAGGAGGCATCGGAGCAGGAGGCATAGGAGCGGGAGGCACCGAGGATAGATCATTCAAGGCCCCAAACCTTGGTGGAACGCTGGATGACCCAGGAAAGAGGTGCCTCTGGAAGAAAGCTGCAAACCGTTGACGGTCATCAAGCTCATCAAGCTTCCTCTTCATGCCTGTCGAATAATTGTTGGCAAGCACGTGCAAACTTCGGTTCTCGTACTTAAGCTGTTTGATCTCCTGCTTAAGACTCTCCACCTCCGCCATCAAGGATTCAACCTGACGGGAGCGATGATAGGAGCATATTCATGCGACTTAAAAGGCTTGTTCTCGTGCATTTACGTTATGTTTCTCTAGTTATTTTAGTCCTTTATGCTTCTTTTGTGTGTTTTCAGGTTCTAATGGCTTAAGGAAGAAAAAAGATGCATTTTGGAGCATTTTGGAGCAAAATTGGGCTTGGAATGGATGGCATATGTTTGGAGCCAAAATGTTGGACGAATTTGAAGGCCTTGTATTCACTTTGGACATAAAACAAAGGGCCTAGCCCATTCTCTCTTAAACCAAGCCCTTTGCCATGCATTTCCTTCCAATTCCAAAGCCCACAATCAATTCAAATGCCATGCAAATCCATATTCAACACCCTAAACTACAAGCATGCATCATCTCACCAAGCAATCAAACAAGCCACATGCATGTCCCTTTAATCATTCAACCACATTCCCACTTTCCTAGCTAACCCTACATGCATTCTTTATTCACTCTTCATCATTGCACCACAAATCATTCACCCACATGCATTCATAAATCATCCACATCTTTGTGCCATGCACATTCATAGCTTTCCCAACATAATTCACATACATTCCATTCCATCTCCCACATGCACATTCACCCCTTTCTCCATACCAAAACCGTGCATACACATTTCATTCCATTCATCCATCATTCATCCATCTTCCACCCCCTTTAATCATTTAACCCACATACATTCACAACACACTTCACATGCAAAACAATAACCATTCACACACCAAAACATCCATGCCGTGCATCCCCTCCACATTTCAGCTTTCCAAATGTAATTTCATCAACACATGCACATTTATTCATTCAACCTTGCAGCCACCTTTACACCCCATTCATCCACAAACATGCAACCAACACATTTTCACCAACAAACAAGCATCATTGCCATGCACTTCACCTTGTGAAAATTCCAGCTTTCCACCCACTTTCCTAGTCTTTTATCACATGCATTGCAGCCATATGTTCCCTCCACTACTCCTATAAATACCTTGCATTCTCATCATTCAAGGCATTCTTCATCTCATTCACAACACAACACTCTTCAAAATCATCCATTCTTCCCCCTTTGGCCGTGAGTTTCCCTTCCATTTCTCCTCCATTTCTTCCATTTCCATAAATTCCCCAATCCATTCAACACACCAACAACATCCCTTAAACCTTGTGCTACAACAACGAGGAAGAGAAGAGTGCCTAAACGTTCATACAATTCAAGTTTTGAGTTGTTGGAATGTTTAGGTGTTTCTTTGATTTCAAAGTTTCATTTTAATTCTCTTTGTTTTGTATGTATGGAAGAGAAGAGTGCTTAAACGTTCATACAATTCAAGCTTTGAGTTGTTGGAATGTTTAGGTGTTTCTTTGATTTCAAGGTTATGAGGAACTAAACCCCCTTTAGGTAGGGGGTGATTCGAAACTATGTTTATATTTGCAATATGAATTGATTAACTTTCGTTGGAATTTCATAAGTTGTGGATTCAATTTGTTTAACCGTTTGATTGATAGCTTATTTATGAATGTTTATTAAGAATGCGCGCTTAATTTTCATGCATAAATATGACGCTAGAATATAAGTGAATTTCACCTAATCGTTATGAACTTATATTCACAAGTAGTGGAGGTTGCTTATAAACAATCGTGTTAAACATATTCTTGGCACGAGTTTCATGCTCATCATAGTAACGAATGCCTCGTCAACACTTATAGTTTTCATAATGCTTAATGATCTTTGATTGTATCTTTATTGTGCTGTTCACGTAAAGGACTTTTGGAGAATGTTGTGAATTGCGTTGCGCAAACCCATCCAATTCATTAACTTAAGGAAAACTTGACGGTTAATTTAAGCGGACCTAATTAATCCGGAGTGTTGAGTATCATGATTTATCGAAAGACCAACTGAGAATCAATCTTGACGCAGTATAACATGTGTGGGGAACCCTTAGCGCTCATTCCTTCATTCCATCACATTTCAATTTACATTCGCTTATTTGTTAGTCCAAATCCATAGTTACAATTGTTTTTTTCAAGTTCATTTTTAGTAAAATGTCCAAATCCATCCCCTTTAAATTAGTTAGAAATCAATTTATTCGCTGTTAATGCATTTGAGTGTTTTGCGATGGTTACGTTAGTCAATTTTGAACCTAGTTTAGATCTTGTTTTTAATCGTTCCAGGGTTTAGCATCCCTCTAACCCCGTCACAGAACGATCCCTACTTACATCCATACTACAATTGTCAAAAAGAGGGTTTAATTTGTGTGTGTATAAATCTCGCATCAAGCGAGCAAGAAGGCGTTGGCCCATGTTGGACACAGAGCCAGCGCACTGAACACTAAGAGCCAAGGACTCTTGAACGGCCAACTCATCGGACCGTCCAGAAAGCAGCTGACTGTCTTTGGGAATGAGGAGGTTCCGAGCCACTATCGTAGCCGTTGTGGGATCCGTCATCACAGAGTCCTCATCTGTAAGAGGGCCATGGGAAGATAAGAAAGACGGGCACCATACCTTATCCTGACGAGGCGCGACCGGGTCACTGCTTAGACTCAAATCTAAGCAAATGTTCGATGGGTTGGATGAGCTAGCCATTGTTCAAGAAGTTAAAAGAGAAGGGTTGGATGGAGGAAAATCTCGACGGGCCGAAGATGATTTTTGGGAAGTCTTCAAAGTGTGCAGATAGAGGTGATCGATCACCTCTATTAAAGGATAGGCGACACAATCACCAATTCAGAATTGAAGAGACACCGCTCTTCAAAAACCGGATTTTCTGGCGTAAAGATCACCAGCTCTTCAGACGCAATCCAGGCTTTTCAGAAAGCGTGTGCAAATTTGTCAAAAGTTCCCAGCTTTTCAGAAGACGCGTGGAAGGCGAGAAATCAGCTGCACACTTTAGCCGACAAACGTGGGTGACAAAGCCGAAAGCTCCCGGCTTTCCAGAAAACAAGTGCAACTTTGTGAAAAGCTCCCGGCTTTTCAGAAAGTGCGTACCACTTTGTCAAAAGCTCCCGGCTTTTCAGAAGACGCGTGGAAGACATTGCCGCATCCGCACTGCCATTTGCCATTACAATTCCTATATACATCAACATTCATGGCAAGGCATACACCCAGAAGCGCATAACTTTCCTTCTCGGCCGAAAATGTAAGCTGCAACCAACCCTCTCAAACATGCTCAGTTTTCTCCTTCTCTTGAGAACACACTTTCAACCATGGATGTATCCCCCAAAGAAGATACCAAAGGCCCGGAGTACAAAGGAGGCAAGAGGAAACGGTGGATCGAAGCATGTGGATTCATTCGCTGCCTCTTCGAAAGCAAAGGTATCTCATATCATCAAGGGCGAAAGCAAAGGTATCTCATATCATGCTCTTTCCCTGTCTTTTCCTTTGTGCTTGATATTACTTGCATGGCAAAGTGAAAGAAGTAACCAGCTGGCACTTGGAGTCTATCTGGACTCTATTCGCTGGTTGCTTACCTAGCTTTGCTGAGCTATCCTCTAACCCTCTTCAATACGAATTGGAGAGATTGAACAAAGAAACAGATAAAAGGAGTAAGCTCAGACCTTCGGGGGAGACCAAAAGAATCCTGCTGCCCAGTTCAAGAGTAGCACAAAGGAAAATCAACGATCGGAGGAAACCAAAAGAATCTCCAGCTCAGTTCAAGAGTAGCCTGTGGAAAAACTCAAGATGAAGCCTCACTGCAATCACCAAGGAGAAGATGGAACGAACACTCCATAACCAGATTTGCATCTCTAAACTCTTCTCTTTGTTAGATACATTCTGCCATGTTTAGAATGTTTAATTGCTGTTTATATGTTTGTTTGTGTTTAGTGTGGTTTTTAACATTGATGACAATGTTTGATTTAAGTGTGGGGGAGTTACTAAAGTGTTTTGATGCAAATTCGTAGGGTTTTATCCACCATAACTTCAAATGTTGTTTCTTGCTGTTTTTAAGTGTGTTTAGTGTGTTTTGACTTAAAAATCCGAAAATCACATAAAAATTTGAAAAACATGTTTTGAAAAGCCTAAAAAGAGTGTTTTGAGTCGTTTTTGTGTCGTAGGTCACCTTCCAACACAATGATAAGGATTTGGTTTCTAATTGCATGACTGTTAAAAAGAGTTAGAAACATGGAGAAAAGTTTGATTTACTCTTGGTATATGCTTGGTTATGGTTATAATGTATGACTTCACATGCAATCATAAAAGAAAAAATTAGTTATGTAACATGCTTGAAGGAAGGAACTCAAACAAACGCTACAACCCTGAGAGACTTGAGCCTATAACGTTCTTTGGAGAGTATAATCTGTGATTTCTTGTTTTCCAAAGTTGTTGCATGATCTCATTATTCTTTGCTTGGTTACTACTTAGAAGGCGTTTCATCATATAGTTCCAAATGCTAGAACTGATGCCCATTTCATTCAAAGCATGTTATTGATTTGCATAACATATATCAAGATGAAGTTGTGTAGTTGCCACCATAGCCAAATAGCCTCACTTCCCATATTTCGTATATGTTGTAAGTTTTACCCCCGTTGAGCCATGTTAGCCCATGTTCTTTGTTAACCCACTTTATCTTCACCTAACCTAGAATATGACCGTCCTTACCCTTGTTCTTAAAAGATAGTGAGCATGACTTAAATGAATTCCTTTTGAGTTACATTATGCAAGAAAATGAGTGTGGGGGAAGGAATGCTTGTTCTTAAGTATGTTTTGAGTTTCAAAAGAAAAGAAAAAAAAAAAAGAAAAGAAAGAAAGAAAGAAAAAAGAGCTTGAAAAAAAAATGAAAGAATGAGTGATTGAAGAAAGGGCTCAAAACACCAATTCTGGCCCAAAATTGTCTAAATTCTCCCTTTTGTTCCAAAGTTGAGTTTTCATTCAAAAGTGAATTCTAAGTTGATTCAATTGCCTTGCTCACTATTTCTTTAAGAACCTTTGTTTTCCATATCCCTTCTTTGTTATCCACACGCCCCAAGCCCCATTACAACCCGTGACTTCAATCTTGAGTGTTATGAGTTTCAATTTGTGGAGTTTGAACTTGGTATGAGCATATGGTGTCACTGGTTCTCGCGTCTAAGTAGTAGCATTCCATTCATGAGATCATATCTAAACATGCTTATTAACTCCAAAAATTGCGTTCTTTGTGATACATATATGTGAGTGTTCGTTTTCATGTTTACATCAATCTTCTCACATATGACTAGATTAGGGTGTGTAGTTAGAAAATCTGAGTGAAAATTGAGTGCATATCTTGTAAGGAATTGAGCAAATTCTCTAAGGCATGTTACTACATTCAAAACATGGTTTTAAATGCTTAATTGCGAACTAGTATGTGGTGACTATGATTAAGAATGTACTTAAGGGTAAAGATGGCTAAATTCTGTGGGAATAATGATTTTTAACTTGTCATGTGCATTGGAAATCCCTGAAACGATTGTTGGAAGGTGTAGGTTGTGTTTTACGTGTTTAGTGTCGTTTTGTTTAATTAGCTTGTTCTCGTGCATTTATGTTGTGTTTACTTAGTTGTTTTAGTGTTTAAGGCCACTTTTGTGTATTTTCAGATTATAAGGCCAAAGTGTGCAAGAAGATGCAAATTGGAGTCTTTTGGAGCGAAAGAGGAACGAATGAGTTGAAGACTTGAAGAAACGACGAAATCCTACTCCAACGATGAATTCTTACCAAAACGAGGAATCCTACTCAAACAAGGTTTCCTATTTTAGGAAAGTTAACCCTAAGTTTCCCGTTTTGGTAACTTTTCCTAACTTAAACGTCCGTATTTTCTAGCCACTTTGACGGCCTTATAGGCACTTTAGGACACAAAACCAAGGCCCTAGCCCTATTTCCCTTCCTAGCCGCACCTTTATATTTATGTTTTAATTTCCTATTTTCGTAAGCCTTTGATTTAATTTTAAATAAGCTAGGGTTAGTTTTCTGAAATCATACATTTTCCTAACCCTAGCCGCAAAACCCCATCCATAATTCCCATCTTCACGCAGCCACCAAGATCCCATTTTACTTCCTCACAACCCGTGCATTCCAAAATCCCTAGGCCATTCAATCCGTTCATTCCCATAATTCATTCCCTAAGCCGTAGCCACCAGATTTTTATATTTTCTTCTCAGCCGTGACTTCCCAAAAAGACTCTCCCAAATTCTCCCATAAATCCCATGCATGCCATTTCTTATTCAGCCACCATATATCATTTTTTATTCTTCTTAGCCGCATCATCTACCCTAGCCGCTGCCACCATATGCCATAATTCATTCCAGCCACATTTTTTACAACCTAATTCCATTCATTCCATAACCCGGGCATTACACTTTCACCCTAACAAGGCCGCAGCCACCATTTTTATATTCTCTCCCATTCAACAAAACTGCCAGCCGCATATCTTTTCTCTGCCGTGCCATCTCCCCTCCATTCCAGTAGCAAATTCCATTCCAAACTTGCCGTGCCATCTCCACACCATTCCACACCATTCCACACCATTCTACACCTTCCACCACCATTGCCGCACCATTAAACCACCATAAAACCATCCCTAAACCAGAAACTCATCCCAAATCATCCCAC
Source organism: Pyrus x bretschneideri (assembly GCF_019419815.1). NCBI lineage: Eukaryota > Viridiplantae > Streptophyta > Magnoliopsida > Rosales > Rosaceae > Pyrus > Pyrus x bretschneideri. Next base: position 2,186,610 of record NW_025999806.1, on the reverse strand, counting down.
AACCAATCTGCCGCAGCAAGGAGAAGAGGAAAGAGGAGCTTCGTCGCGCACCAATTCACGTGGATTCGTTGAGCGTTCTAGGTGTAATCAATCCTTTGTGCTTTATGTTTAAATTCAATTGTAATTCTCTTTTTGTGAACATGAGAGGCTAAATCCCCCTAGTTAGCTAGGGGGTGATTCGAAACCATGGTTATACTTGCAATATGAATTGATTACTTTTGGTTGGAATTTCATGAATGTTGGATTCAATTCATTTAACTGTTTGATTGATAACTTGTTTGTGTATGTTTATTGAGAGTGCACGCTTAATGTTCATGCATGAATTTGACGCTAGAATATAAGTGAGTTTCACCTAATAGTTATGAACTTATATTCACAAGTAGTGGAGGTTGCTTATAAACAATCGCGTTAATTGAATTCCTGGCAAGAGTATCATGCTTTTCATAGTTACAAATGCCTTGTCGATGCTTATAATTTCCAAAGAACGTAATGATTCTAACTTGTATCTTTACCATGCTGTTCATATTGAGAAACTTGTTAGGTGTTTTTAACGTTTGTTTTACGTTTTTGAGTCAGTGTCCAAGTGATTTAGTAATCCCTCCTAATCCCCGGTTTAGAACGATCCCTACTTGCATCTTTACTACAATTGTCACAAGAGGGTTTTAATTTGTGTGCTTACTTAGTTCGCATCAAATTTTTGGCGCCGTTGCCGGGGATTAGCAACTTTGCTAATCCCTTGGATTGTTTAATTTCTGTTTATTTATTTATTTTGTTGAAGTTTCTGATTTTGTTTTGTTTTCCTTGTTTTAGGTACTAGTGCATGACTCGGAGTTCTCAACCGATTTGTGAGCATATCTCAAACTTTGACAGCGATTTTGAGAGGACTTTGAGACGGACGAAGAAGCATCACGAATCAAATCCGCCAAGCCCGAAACCTGAGCTTGAAGAACAAGTTCTAGAAGAGGAAGAAGAGGCCACGGCAGGGATCTTTGAGGAACCCACGGCAAGAGTATTTGAAGAAGTCCAAGACATGGCCGTAGACAACCGGACACTTAAGGAGCTTTCCGCTTCTGGATTGGCTAATGCAGCACCTTTGTGCATCCAATATCCCCCACCAGCCAAAGGGAAGACCGAGGAGTTTGAGTTGAAGTCAAGCTTACTCCACCACATTCCGAAGTACCATGGGATGTCCATGGAGGATCCGAACAAGCATCTAAAGGAATTCGAGGTGGTGTGCTCAAGTATGACTCCCGTCAACGTTGACGGAAGTATATTGAAGATGAAGGCTTTTCCATTTTCTTTGATGGACAAAGCCAAGGATTGGTTGTATGACTTAGCTCCCGGAACCGTTACATCGTGGGAGAGCATGAAGAGGGCCTTTCTGGAGAAGTTTTTCCCAACTTCTCGAATCATCCTTTTACGAAAAAGGATAAGTGGAATCCAGCAAGAAGATGGTGAGTCTTTTCCTACGTACTATGAACGTTTTAAATCTCTTGTTGCTTCTTGTCCACAGCACCAGATGAAGGAGGAGTTGCTTCTGCAATACTTCTACGAGGGGCTCCTGCCAATTGAACGACAAATGCTCGACGCATCGGCGGGTGGAGCATTGGTGGACAAAACGCCCAGGGATGCCAAGGTCTTGATTGCGAACCGAGTGTTGAACGCTCAACAATATGAAGGAGTGGGACAAAGAGGACCCCCACGGCAGCAGGTTCATGAGGTAAGTTCCGCATCCGATATTCATTCCCAGTTAGCTAATCTTACTTCCATTGTGTCTCAGATGGCCGAAGGCATGAGGATGCAAGGACCAGTTGTATGCGGGGTGTGCTCTATCCAAGGACATGCGTCTGAGAAGTGCCCACAGCTCATAGAAAATGGTGGATGGGAGAGCGCCAACGCGATTGGATTTCAGGGTCAAAATCAACCAAGGAACGACCCGTACTCGAACACTTACAATCCGGGTTGGAGAGACCACCCAAACTTCAAATGGAGAGAGCCCCAACAACCACCACAACAATGGGGCTTTAGGCAACAACCTCCGGGCTTCTTCACCAAGCCATTTCACACCCACACAAGCACCTCCACAACCTGCCCAAACAAGTTCAGGTAACACGTTAGATAATGATACACTTCTGAAGTTACTAACGAATTTGTCTCAGGGGCAAGAAAATCAAGCCAAAGCGATGCAGAATCAAGAAAAGAGGGTGGATCAATTGGAAAAACAAATTGGCCAGATTGCGGAGTTTGTAGGGCAATTCCGAGACCAAGGCAAGCTCCCTAGCTCAACCATTCCAAATCCAAAGGGAGGCTTTGAGACCGTCAACGCAATTACTTTGAGAAGTGGTAAGGAAGTTGGGACCACCCCACAACCACCAAAATCAAGCGAAGAAGAGGATGAAAAGCTGCAACATGAAGAGGAAGATGCAAGCAAGCCCACGGCAAGGGTACAAACAATCTTGCCGCAACTACCTAGGGACATTAATGCACCCAACTCATCCCATTCGGCCACCAAAGGTAATTTGGGTTCAAAATTGATTAATTCTAACTTTGTTCCACCCGATGTTCCTTTTCCTAGCAGATTTATGCAAACAAAGAAGGAGGAGCAGGAAAAAGACATTCTGGAGATGTTTCGGAAAGTCCAAGTAAACATTCCTTTACTTGATGCCATTAAGCAAGTGCCCAGGTATGCAAAGTTTTTAAAAGAGTTATGCACAACTAGGAAAAGAATTGCGAACAAAGAAGTTATGAAAGTGAGTGAAAATGTATCAGCGGTTTTGCAACAAAAGTTGCCCCCAAAGTGTAAGGATCCAGGAGCTTTACTATCCCATGCACAATTGGAAACACGAGATTTAAACAATGCATGTTAGATTTAGGTGCTTCTATTAATGTCATGCCATATTCCATTTATGCATCGATGAACCTTGGTGAGTTAAAACAAGATGGCGTTATAATTCAACTGGCCGATCGTTCTAATGTTTATCCCAAGGGAGTCCTTGAGGATGTTTTAGTGCAGGTCAATCATCTCATCTTTCCTGCAGATTTTTATGTCATAGAAATGGAGGATTCGAGCCATGCTCCATCATTGCCACTCTTGCTAAGCCGTCCGTTCATGAAAACGGCTCAAACGAAGATTGATGTGGCCAAGGGAGCACTAACGATGGAGTTTGGTGGTGACATAATTAAATTCAATGTTTATGATTCTGTTACGACTCCTAATGATAGCCATTCTTGTTTTGTCGTAGATGTGTCTAAGGACAAAGGGCCGAAAGGATCCACACTTACCACGAAGGATGTATTGAGAACTACCGTTGGAGAAGAACTTGGAGTGATTGCCCTACAACCACCAAATATGGCCGAAACTTCAAATAGAAACATTGTTGATAGGGCAGCCACTTTTGAGCCCTCACCACACTATTTTTGTAAGTCTTCAATTCCAATCTCAATTCCTATTTCAACTAATAGGTTGTTACCTTCGTTGATGCAGGAGCCCAATCGATATAAAGGTGGTGGGAGCAGTTACATGGAGTGTCGGAACCGAAATACCACCAGCAGGGAGGATCACTATCCCCTCCCATTCATCGAGCCGTACTACGAGAAATTTCAAGGAGTATACCGTGGAGGACATAACCCTCCATTCCGTGAGCCAGAGTGAAGAGTAAAAGAAGGTTTCGTCCGGCTGGAAGACGTTAAAGCAAGCGCTTCGTGGGAGGCAACCCATGCAATCAACAAAGGAAGAACTTGGGAATCACTCCACACTCAGATTTGCGTCCCTAAACCCTTTCCTTTGTTGTTTACTTTATGTTATGTGTAATGTGTTTAATTGTGTCTAAAACATTGAGGACAATGTTTAGTTTAAGTGTGGGGGGGTAACATTCTGTTTTGATATATTTTTGCATGAAATTCGTAGGGTATTACCACCTAACATGTCTAAACTTGTTTCCCACTGTTTTTATGTGTTTTTAAGCTATTTTAGAGTGTTTTGGAGTTTGTTGTCTTAAAAATCTGAAAATACCATAAAAATTTGAAAAAATTGTTTTGAAAAACCCAAAAAGAGTTGTTTTTGTGTGTTTGTTTGTGTAGTAGTTCACCTTCCAACGCAATGATGAGGATTTGGTTTTTAATTGCATGATGGTTAAAGAAAGTTACAAACATGGATGGACGTTTGATATACTCTTTGGTTTATGCTTAGTTGTAGTTATAGTTTACGAATTCACATGTAATCACAAATGATAAAAATCAGTTTTTGTAACATGCTTGAAGGAAAGAACTTAAACAAACGCTACATCCCTGTGAGACTTGAGCCTAAACGTTATTTGGAGAGTTATAATCTTTGCATCATTGTTTTCTAAGTCGTTGCATGATCTCATTATTCTTTGCTTGGTTACTACTTAGAAGGCGTTTCATCACTTAGTTCCAAATGCTAGAACTCATGCCCATTTCATTCAAAGCATGTCATTGATTTGCATAACACGTATTCAAGATGAAGTTGTGTAGTGAACACCATAGCCAAATTGCCATATTTCCCTTTTCATTTGTTTTGTAGGATTTAACCCCGTTGAGCCTTGTGTAGCCTACTTTCTTTGTTAACCCACATTATCTTCACCTAGCCTAGATTAGGACCATCCGTACCCTTGTTCTTGAAGCATAGTAAGCATGAATGAATTCCCTTTGATTAATGTGTGCAGAAAATAAGTGTGGGGGAAGGATTATTGATGTGAGTTGATGTGCCATAGGCACGGTTAGGAAAAAAAAAAAAAAAGAAAAGAAAAGAAAAAATGAAAAAGAGTTGAAAAGAAGTGAAAAAGAGTTCCAAAGTATTGGTTGTTGAAGTAAGGGCCCAAAACAATGAATTAGGCCCTAAGAGTTGTTTGAATCTCCCCTATTTGTTTAAAAGTTGATTTCTGCATTCTAAGGGAATTCTAGGTCTTAATTTCATTACTTTACTTATTATTGCTTAAAGAACTTTTGTTTATCCCTACCTTTCCTTGTGAGCCAAAACCCCAAGCCCCGTTACAACCTTTGACTTCTATCTTGAGTGTTGTGCAGTTCAATTGTGGAGTTTGAATTTGGTATGAGCATATGGTGTCACTGGTTCTCGCATCTAAGTAGTAGCATTCCATTCATGAGATCATATCTATACACGTTTAATTACTCCAGAAATTGCTTTCTTTGTTATAACATATGTGAGTACTGGTCTTTCATGTTTACATTAATCTTCTCACATATAACTAGTGTAGGATGTGTAGTCAGAAAATCTGAGTGAAAATTGAGTGCATAACTAGTGAGGAATTGAGGGAATTCTCTAAGGCATGTTACTACATTCAAAATATGTTTTAATTGATTAAATGCGAACTAGTGAATGGTGACTATGATTAAGTATGTGCTTGAGGGGAAGGAAGACTAAAAGCTATGTGAGTAATGATCTTTGACATGTCATGTTCCATTGGAAATCCCTGAGGCAAACGTTGGAAGGTTTAGGTTATGTTTTGTTTGGTTTGTTGCGTTTTGTTTACTTTAGTTGTTTTGTTTTGCTCGAGGACTAGCAAAAGTTAAGTGTGGGGGAATTTGATAGGAGCATATTCATGCGACTTAATTAGCTTGTTCTCGTGCATTTATGTTGTGTTTACTTAGTTGTTTTAGTGTTTAAGGCCACTTTTGTGTATTTTCAGATTATAAGGCCAAAGTGTGCAAGAAGATGCAAATTGGAGTCTTTTGGAGCGAAAGAGGAACGAATGAGTTGAAGACTTGAAGAAACGACGAAATCCTACTCCAACGATGAATTCTTACCAAAACGAGGAATCCTACTCAAACAAGGTTTCCTATTTTAGGAAAGTTAACCCTAAGTTTCCCGTTTTGGTAACCTTTCCTAAACTTAAACGTCCGTATTTTCTAGCCACTTTGACGGCCTTATAGGCACTTTAGGACACAAAACCAAGGCCCTAGCCCTATTTCCCTTCCTAGTCGCACCTTTATATTTATGTTTTAATTTCCTATTTTCGTAAGCCTTTGATTTAATTTTAAATAAGCTAGGGTTAGTTTTCTGAAATCATACATTTTCCTAACCCTAGCCGCAAAACCCCATCCATAATTCCCATCTTCACGCAGCCACCAAGATCCCATTTTACTTCCTCACAACCCGTGCATTCCAAAAACCCTAGGCCATTCAATCCATTCATTCCCTAAGCCGTAGCCACCAGATTTTTATATTTTCTTCTCAGCTGTGACTTCCCAAAAAGACTCTCCCAAATTCTCCCATAAATCCCATGCATGCCATTTCTTATTCAGCCACCATATATCATTTTTTATTCTTCTTAGCCGCATCATCTACCCTAGCCGCTGCCACCATATGCCATAATTCATTCCAGCCACATTTTTTACAACCTAATTCCATTCATTCCATTTTTTATTCATCACTTTTTCCCATTCCTTCCATAACCCGGGCATTACACTTTCACCCTAACAAAGCCGCAGCCACCATTTTTATATTCTCTCCCATTCAACAAAACTGCCAGCCGCATATCTTTTCTCTGCCGTGCCATCTCCCCTCCATTCCAGTAGCAAATTCCATTCCAAACTTGCCGTGCCATCTCCACACCATTCCACACCATTCTACACCTTCCACCACCATTGCTGCACCATTAAACCACCATAAAACCATCCCTAAACCAGAAACTCATCCCAAATCATCCCACAACCAATCTGCCGCAGCAAGGAGAAGAGGAAAGAGGAGCTTCGTCGTGCACCAATTCACGTGGATTCGTTGAGCGTTCTAGGTGTAATCAATCCTTTGTGCTTTATGTTTAAATTCAATTGTAATTCTCTTTTTGTGAACATGAAAGGCTAAATCCCCCTAGTTAGCTAGGGGGTGATTCGAAACCATGGTTATACTTGCAATATGAATTGATTACTTTTGGTTGGAATTTCATGAATGTTGGATTCAATTCATTTAACTGTTTGATTGATAACTTGTTTGTGTATGTTTATTGAGAGTGCACGCTTAATGTTCATGCATGAATTTGACGCTAGAATATAAGTGAGTTTCACCTAATAGTTATGAACTTATATTCACAAGTAGTGGAGGTTGCTTATAAACAATCGCGTTAATTGAATTCCTGGCAAGAGTATCATGCTTTTCATAGTTACAAATGCCTTGTCGATGCTTATAATTTCCAAAGAACGTAATGATTCTAACTTGTATCTTTATCATGCTGTTCATATAGAGAACTTGTTAGGAATAATTTGTTTGCGATGCATATTCATCCAATTCAATGATTCTAGGGAAATTTGAAGGTTAATTTAAGCGGACCTAATTAACTTGGAGTGTCGAGTTCCATAATTCATCGAAAGACCAACTGAAAATCAAAATGTATGCAAGTGTGACATGTGTGGAGAAGAATCTTCTAGCTAGCATTCATCCATATTTTCATCACATTCATATTTACATTCTGCCTTAAATTTACAATCTGTGCATTTAATTTATTTTCGTCAAAACCTCAATCCCCCTTTACCTTAGTGTCTAATTTAGTTAGAAAGTGTCTTAATTTGTGTTTTTAAGTGTTTTGTATTCTTTGAGTCTTTTGGTTTGTTTTAGTGTTTTATTGTTTAGTTTTGCATTCTTTGAGTCTAGTTTAGTGTTTTTAACGTTTGTTTTACGTTTTTGAGTCAGTGTCCAAGTGATTTAGTAATCCCTCCTAATCCCCGGTTTAGAACGATCCCTACTTGCATCTTTACTACAATTGTCACAAGAGGGTTTTAATTTGTGTGCTTACTTAGTTCGCATCATCAACCATAAAGCCACATGCAATCTCATTCATCCACCACACATTGCACATGCTTTCACAAGCTTTAACCAACAACAAAACCATCATACAACCTGCCATCATCAACAAAACAACTCCTTTGCCGTGCATTCCCATTTCCTTTCCAACATCTCACATGCATTTCCACCTTCCTACTTCATCATTTCACCACATTCTCCCTCTTTAACTCATATGCATTCATCATAATTCACAACACAAAACAGCCAACACATGCACTAAAACCTTCAATGCCGTGGGTTCCCTTTGAAATTCCAGCATCTTCACATGTCTTTCTAGCTTTCCCTTTCATTTCCACCACTCATTCTTCATCATTTCAGCCACCTACATGCATTAATTATTAAACTCTTCATCATTGCATCCAGAAAATGAGCAAGAAAGCTTCCCAAACACATGCATACACACACTATTTTCAGCACACACATGCAATTCCAACATCAAAAACTGTCAATGCCGTGCACTCCATTTGCTTTCCAGCTTTTCACATGTGTCCTAGCTGTTTTCTCACAAACACATTAAACAAACAGCCATATACACCTCCACTCCTCCTATAAATACCCTTGCATTCATTCATTCATGGAATCATCTCATTTCATACACAACACCACACCACAAACACTTCCATTCCTTTCCTAGCCGTGAGTCCCCTTCTCTTATAATCCAAGCACCACTCCTCTACCTATTTCCATAATTCCCCACTCCATTCCACACTTCCATCCCCCCAAACCAACTATCTTTAGACCTTGTGCCACAACGAAGAGGAAGATAAGAGGGCCTAAACGTTCATACAATTCACGTTTGAGTTGTTGGAATGTTTAGGCGTTTCTTTGATTTCAATGTTTAATTTCAATTCTCTTTGTTTTGTAAGTATGAGGAACTAAACCCCTATTGGTTAGGGGTGATTTCGAAGCCATAACTATGTATGCAAGTTGATTTGATAAATTCCAGTTATGAGTTCTTGAATCGTGAATGCAATTAGCTTAACTGTGCGAGTAATAACGTATTTGTGTTTGTTAATTAGGGGTCGACACTTAATTGGCTTGCATGAATATGATGCTAGAATATAAGTTTGTTTCACATAATTGTCACACACTTATATTCACAAGTAGTGAAGGTTGCTAGTCACAATCGCGTTAAGTTCAATTCCTAGCATAAGTGTCATGATGTCATAGTCACAAGTGCTTTGTCAATGCTTATAGTTTTCATTGAACGTAATGATCTTTGATTGTATCTTTATTATGATGTCATGTAAGGAACTTTTGAAGAATGCTTTGGGTTGTCGTATGATGTCATCCAATTCAATAACACAAGGAAAACTTGAGAATTAACTAGTGATGTCACGGTTAATTTGGGGCATTGTCATTCATAATTCTATGAAGGAATAACTGGAAATCGAGTCATTTGCATACTTGTCATGTGTGGAGAAAGAACCCCTAACTAGTCCATCATCCATTAAAAACCCCAAAAACGTTTCAAAATCAGTTTTACTTTGCAATCTGTTTTCTCAACTTTAATTTCGTCCAAATCAAATCCCCCTTTACTTTGAAGTCTCAATTTAGTTAGAAATTGTTTTGGTTCATGTTTTTAACTTTGTTTTGGAGTTCTTAGGTCAGTTTTCAAGAGTTTAGCAATCCCTCCTAATCCCCGGTTTTGAACGATCCCTCACTTATCCATTCTACTACAATTGTCAAACGAGGGTTTAATTTGAGTGTCAAGTAATTTTCACATCAAGAATGCTTCTAGAAATAGGTTCTAGAAATATCTATTTAGGTCCCCTTGCAACTAGGATTAAGACATGATAAGGTTAGGATAGGATAAGATGAGATAAGATTTTGGATAATGTTTTAGATAAGGTTTTGGATAGGGTTTCCTCTTTTGAGCTACTTCCTTATCCACTTTGTCTTGAGCTTAGTTCCTTCCTCTTCTCATCATATTTCTGGTCTCTTGAACTCCAAATTCGTCCATCCATGTTGGCCCATATGCAAGCTATCCACATTGTGACATCCCACATCGCCCAGGGGTGATCCTTATATGTATATTCCCATCCCTACCTAGCACGAGGCCTTTTGGGAGCTCACTGGCTTCGAGTTCCGTAGGAACTCCGAAGTTAAGCGAGTAGCGCGCGAGAGCATTCCCAGGATGGGTGACCCATCGGGAAGTTCTCGTGTGAGTTCCCAGAAACAAAACCGTGAGGGCGTGGTCGGGGCCCAAAGTGGACAATATCGTGCTACGGTGGTGGATCGGGCCCGGGAAGTGGTGCCCCCCGGGCCGGGATGTGAAAATTTGGTATCAGAGCCTAACCCTGGCCGCGTGTGTGACGACGAGGACGTCGGGCCCCTAAGGGGGGTGGATTGTGACATCCCACATCGCCCAGGGGTGATCCTTATATGTATATTCCCATCCCTACCTAGCACGAGGCCTTTTGGGAGCTCATTGGCTTCGGGTTCCGTAGGAACTCCGAAGTTAAGCGAGTAGCGCGCGAGAGCATTCCCAGGATGGGTGACCCATCGAGAAGTTCTCGTGTGAGTTCCCAGAAACAAAACTGTGAGGGCGTGGTCGAGGCCCAAAGCGGACAATATCGTGCTACGGTGGTGGATCGGGCCCGGGAAGTGGTGCCCCCCGGGCCGGGATGTGACACACATAGTGCCCAAAACTGCTCCAAAATGCATCAAAATGCACTTTCTTGGTACTTTAACCCTTTGGACCTACAAACACACGAAAATGAGTTGTAATACGACATTAACTAGGAAATAATAGCACAAATGCACAAGAATAAGCTAGCTAAGTTGCCTAAATATGCTCCTATCAAATTCCCCCACACTTATCTTTTGCTAGTCCTTGAGCAAAACGAACAATCAAAAGTAACAAAACAAACAATCTAAACCTTCCAATGTTTGCCTCAGGGATTTCCAATGAAACATAACATGTCAAAGATCACCACTCACATAGATTTAAGCAATCCTTACCCTCAAGCATACTTAATCATAGTCACCATTTACTAGCTCACATTTCATCAATTAAAACACATTTTGAATGTAGTAACATGCCTTAGAGAATTCCCTCAATTCCTTACCAGATGTACTCTCAATTTTCACACAGATTTTCTGACTACACTCCCTACACTAGGTATATGTGGGAAGATTGATGTAAACATATAGACGAACACTCACATATGTTATAACAAGGAAAGCATTTTCTGGAATTATGACAACGACATGTATATGCTCAAACCAATTTTAAACTCCACATATTGAAACACATAACAATCAAGATAGAAGTCTAAGGGTTGTAACGGGGCTAAGGTATTGGCTAACAACGAAAGGTACAGGATAAACAAACGTTCTTAAAGCAATAGTGAGCAAAGTAATAAATTAGGCACTTGGAATTCACTTTAGAATGCAGAAACTACTTTAAACACCCAAGGGGGATTCACACAAAACTTAGGGCCATATTCAAACTTTTTGGACCCTTTCTTCAACAACCAACACTTGTGAGTTCGTTCTCACTTATTTTCAACTCCTTTTCTTTCTTTTCTTTTTCTTTTTCACATTTTTTTTTCTTTTTTGTTTTTTTTCTTTCCTGTTTTTTTTCTTCTTTTTCCCGTGCCTCCTTTAAGACTTTGGCCCACACATACACACAAAAATCCCTTCCCCCACACTTGTTTTCTGCAATAAAGTCGCTAAAAAAGAATTCCATCTAAGTCATGCTCCACTATACTTCAAGAACAAGGGTATGGAAAGTCCTATTCTAGGCTAGGTAAGGGGGATGTGGTTAACAAAGAAAATAGGCTACATAAGGCTCAAAGGGTGATAGGCGCATATTCATGCGACTTAATTAGCTTGTTCTCGTGCATTTATGTTGTGTTTACTTATCTATTTCAGTGTTTAAGGCCACTTTTGTGTATTTTCAGATTATAAGGCCAAAGTGTGTAAGAAGATGCAAATTGGAGTCTTTTGGAGCGAAAGAGGAATGAATGAGTTGAAGACTTGAAGAAACGACGAATTCCTACGCCAACGATGAATTCTTACCAAAACGAAGAATCCTACTCGAACAAGGCTTCCTATTTTAGGAAAGTTGACCCTAAGTTTCCCGTTTTGGTAATCTTTCCTAATCTTAAACGTCCGTATTTTCTAGCCACTTTGAAGTCCTTGTAGGCGCTTTAGGACACAAAACCAAGGCCCTAGCCGCACCATTTTAATCTTCCCCCTTTAATTTCTGATTTTTCCTAAATTCTAGAAGCCTTTGAATTTATTTTAGTTAATAAAAATAAGCTAGGGATTAATTTCTGGAACAAAAACATTTTTCAAACCCTAGGTTCTACCATTCTAGCCGCATCTCCCATTGCTCCATTATTCATATTAGCCACCATAAAATAATTTCCATTTAAGCCGTCACCCTTTTTCCTCCCATTCAATTTTAAAACCGTAACCTAAAACCATCCCATATTTATTCTAGCCGCACTCCCCTTATTATCCCACCATTCCATTTTTTTTTTACCATTCTTCTCACAAAAAGCCGTGACTAACCTCCAAAAAGCCATTAACCTTTTTCTCCATACAAGCCGCAAATCCCATTTTCATTCCATTTTAATTATTCAGCCATTCTTTCACATTTTCATCCATTCACAATCAGCCGCATGCAACCAATTTTCCTATATTTTCTATTCAGCCATTAACCCTAAGAAAACCAAAAAGAAATCAATCCGTGCATGGCATTAACCCTAATATATATAATCCCGCAGCCACCATTACATTTTTGGGTTTTCCATTTTTTTCCTCTCCATTTGCCGAGCCATTCTCACCCCTAATTCCCATGATTGCCGTGACATTCCATTCTCCCCAAAACCTATTGCCGCAGCCACCCATCACACATTTCATTCCAGCCGCAGCACTTCCAGATTTTTGCTAATCTGCCGCAGCAAACACCATAAATTCCAGCCACCATACAACCTTTCCTCCATCATTCCACCACCTTGCCGCACCACCACACTTCCCTAAACCCATTCCTAAACCAGAAAATCACCCAAAAACACAATAAACCTTCTCTGCCGCAGCAAGAAGAAAGGAGGAAGAGGACTTAAAATCGCGCAGAAATTCAAGTGGATTCGTTGGGCGTTCTAGGTGTAATCCATCCTTTGTTCTTTATGTTTAAATTCAATTTTATTTTTCTTGTTGTGAACATGAGAGGCTAAATCCCCCTAGTTAGCTAGGGGGTGATTCGAAACCATGTTTATGCTTGCAATATGAATTGATTATATTTGGTTGGAATTTCATGAATGGTGGATTCAATTTGTTTAACTGCTTGATCGATAACTTATTTATGTATGTTGATTGAGAGTGCACGCTTAATTTTCATGCATGAATATGACGCTAGAATATAAGTGAATTTCACCTAATAGTTATGAACTTATTTTCACAAGTAGTGGAGGTTGCTTATAAACAATCGCGTTAAATAAATTCTTGGCATAAGTTTCATGCAATCATAGTAACGAATGCTTCGTCAATGCTTATGTTTTTCATAGAACTTAATGATTCTTGCTTGTATCTCTATTATGCAATTCATGTAGGGAACTTGTGGGGAATGCTTTGGGTTGTCGTATGCAATCATCCAATTCATTAAATTAAGGAAAACTTGACGGTTAATTTAAGCGGACCTAATTAACCCGGGGTGTTGAGTTTCATAATTCATCGAAAGACCAACTGAAAATCAAAGTGTATGCAAGTGTGACATGTGTGGAGAAGAACCTTCTAGCTAGCATTCATTCCATATTTCATCACATTCATATTTAAATTCTGCCTTTAAATTACAATCGTTGCATTTAGTTTAATTTCGTCAAAACCTCAATCCCCCTTTACTTTAGTGTCCAATTTAGTTAGAAAGTGTCTTAGATTGTGTTTATAAGCGTTTTGTATTCTTTGAGTCTTTTGATTTGTTTTAGTGTTTTATTGTTTAGCTTTGCATTCTTTGAGTCTAGTTTAGTGTTTTTAACGTTTGTTTTACGTTTTTGAGTCAGTTTCCAAGTGATTTAGTAATCCCTCCTAATCCCCGGTCTAGAACGATCCCTACTTGCATCTTTACTACAATTGTCACAAGAGGGTTTTAATTTGTGTGCTTACTTAGTTCGCATCAAAGGGCTAATCCTACAACACAAATGACAAGGGTGGATTCGGCTATTTGGCTATGGTGGTGACTACTAAACAACTTCATCTTGTTATTTGTCGTGCTAATCAATTTCATGCTTTGAATGAAACGGGTATGAGTTCTAGTATTTGGAACTATAGTGATGAAACGCATTCTAAGTAGCAACCAAGCAAAGAATAATGAGATCATGCAACGACTTTAGAAAACAAGAATACACAGATTGCTAACTCTCCAAATAAACGTTTAGGCTCAAGTCTCTCAGGGATGTAGCGTTTGTTTGAGTTCCTTCCTTCAAGCATGTTACAAAAACTGATTTTATCCTTTGTGATTACATGTGAATTCGTAAACTATAACTATAACCAAGCATAAACCAAAGAGTAAATGAAACTTCCATCCATGTTTGTAACTCTCTTTAACAGTCATGCATTAAAAATCAAATCCTCATCATTGTGTTGGAAGGTATCCTAAGACACAAACAAACACACAAAAACAACTCTTTTTGGCTTTTTCAAAACACTTTTTTCAATTTTTTTTCAAATTTTCGGATTTTTACTTCAAAACACACCAAAACAGCTTAAAATGCACTAAAAACACTTAAAAACAGTGAGAAACAATATTAGAAGTGATAGGCGATAGAATCCCATGAATTGCATAAAAACACTTGTTTACCCCCCCCCCAACACTTAAATCAAACATTGTCCTCAATGTTTCACATAAAGACTCACCCAAAAGCAAACAAATAACAAACAACTAAGAATGATAATATAAAACAGCAAAGAGAAGGGTATAGAAACGCAAATCTGGGTTTGGAGTGGAAGTTCCATTTTCTCCTTGTTGAATGCATGGGTTGCCTCCCAAGAAGCGCTTGCTTTAATGTCTTCCAGTCGGACGATGATAGGAGCATATTCATGCGACTTAAATGGCTTGTTCTCGTGCATTTACGTTATGTTTCTTTAGTTATTTTAGTCCTTTATGCTTCTTTTGTGTGTTTACAGGTTCTAAGGGCAAAGTATGCAAAAGGGTGCATTTTGGTGCATTTTGGAGTAGTTTGGGGCGTTAAATGGATTGCATATACTTGAAGCCAAGTAGATGGACGAAATTGAAGACCAAAGGAGGCCCTTTGTACCAGAAATTCACACCAACACATCCCATTTCAGATTGCATTCCAATCATTCCAGCCAAGCCACATGCACTCCCTTTAATTTATTCAACCTAGCTGTCAAAGCACATGCACTCCCATCCATTTCATCATTGCAGCCACATATAGCTTTAATTCACATGTAAACAATCATGCATTCCCTTCATATAAATCAGCCACATGCACCCATAATCATTCAACCAACTTTGCACATGCATTCATCATCATAACCTAGCTGTCATTACCCTTTAATCACATGCATAAATCAGCCACATGCATCTCCCATCACCATTCCAGATTTCCACCAAGTTCCTAGCTGTCATATTCCCTCCTTTTCACCTATAAATAAGCATCCATTGCAGCCACAATTCATTCATTCCCATTCATACACAATTCACTCTTCCATATTCAGAATGTAGACCATCAAACCACCCTTGCCGTGCCCTCCCTACCAATCCAAACACCACCAGAAATCATCCCATTGCCGTGGCCTCCCTCATCCATTTCCATAATTCCCCAATCCATTCAACACACCAAAACTCACCTTAGACCTTGTGCTACAACGAAGAGGAGGAGAAGAGTGCCTAAACGTTCATACAATTCAAGTTTGAGTTGTTGGAATGTTTAGGTGTTTCTTTTCCTCGATTCCAATGTTTAATTTCAATTCTCTTTGTTTTGTACGTATGAGGAACTAAACCCCCCCTTGGCTAGGGGGGGATTCGAAATATATGTTTATGCTTGCATTTTAATTTGATTACTTCTAATTACGTTTCATAAGTTGTGAATTCAATTTGTTTAACTGTTTGATTGATAACTTATTTATGTATGTTTATTGAGAGTGCACGCTTAATTTTCATGCATGAATATGACGCTAGAATATAAGTGAGTTTCACCTAATAGTTATGAACTTATATTCACAAGTAGTGGAGGTTGCTTATAAACAATCGCGTTAAATGAATTCTTGGCAAGAGTATCATGCATTCATAGTTACAATTGCCTCGTCAACACTTATAATTTTCATAGAACATAATGATCTCTCATTGTATCTCTTCTATGCATTCATGTTGAGAACCATCGGAGAATGATTTGAATTGTCGCATGCATCATCCAATTCAATAACATAAGGAAAATTTGAGAGTTAATTAGTGCATCACGGTTAACTTGGGGTGTTGAGCATCATGGTTTATTGAAAAGCAATTGGAAATCGTTTTATATGCAAGTGTAACATGTGTGGAGATGAACCCCTTAGCTAATCCATCCCATCCATTCTATTCCATCAAATTCGTTTTACAATTCTGCCTAGTTTATTAACTTGTTTTGTTATTTCAATTATCGTCAAATCAAAACCCCCCTTTACTTTCTTGTTCTTTAGTGCTTAGAATCTGTTTAGTTTATGTTTTAAAATGTTTTGAATCAAGCCATAATCTTAAATTCGTCCAAAATTAGGTTTAAGGTCAGAAACTGCCTAGTTAGTGTTTTTAGGCAGTTTTGAGTCTTTTGAACTTGTTTTGAGTCCTTTGAGTCTTTGTGAACGTTTTTAACCTTGTTTTTATGTTTTTGAGTCTTAGTTTGTGTTTATAAGTGTTTTGATTCAATTTGTTGCACAAATTCGTCCAAATTCACCATGGTGCTCAAAACTGCCCAGAAAGTGTTTTTAAGGTAGTTTTGAGTGTTTTGGGTGATGTTTGAGTCTTTTGGTTTGTTTTAGTGTTTTAAGCGTTTAGTTTCGCATTGTTTGAGTTTAGTTTAGTGTTTTAAACTTTATTTTACGTTTTTAAGTCAGTTTCCAAGAGATTTGCAATCCCTCCTAATCCCCGGTTAAGAACGATCCCTACTTATATCTATACTACAATTGTCAAAAAGAGGGTTTAATTTGTGTGCGTATAATTCTCGCATCAGACGATACCTCATTTTAGGCTTCATTGGAGCCCACGGCATGGAGGGGTACATCATCCACAACATGCTCCTCATAATTCTCATAGTAGGGCTTTAACCGATGGCCATTCACCTTGAACTCTTGTCCTGTTTTCAAGCTTTGAACTTGGACTGTACCATAAGGAAAGACATTAGTAATAACAAATGGGCCAACCCACTTAGAACGCAACTTACCAGGAAACAAGCGAAGATGGGAATTAAAGAGTAGCACTTTCTGCCCAATGGAAGTATAACATTTTGCGGCATTTGCTCCTTTGCACTAATGTTACCCATTCTTTGGCAACGATCACAAGACATACAAAAGGTTCTAGCATCCTTAAATAAAGTTGGCCAATAGAATCCACATTCTTGATAGGAGCATATTTAGGCGACTTACTTAGCTTGTTTTCGTGCATTTATGTTGTTAATTCGTAGTTATTTTAGTAGTTTAAGCCATTTTCGTGTGTTTTTAGGTTCCCATGGCTAAGGAAGCAAAAAGGTGCATTTTAGAGCATTTTGGAGCAAAATTAGACTTGGAATGGATAGCTTATGCTTGGAGCAAAAGGAATGGACGAAATTGAAGACCTAAAGGAGTTAGGATTCCTAATCACAAGAGGATTCCTAATCACAAGAGGATTCCTAATCAAATGAGGAATCCTAGTCAAAGAAGGTTTCCTACTTGGAGAAGGAAAGTTAAGCCAAGGTTTCCTATTTTGGTTTAACCTTTCCTAATCCTAAATGTCCTTGAATCCCAACAAGTTTGAAGGCACCTTATGTATTTTAGGACACAAAACAAAGTTCCTTGCAACCTAAATACCATGCCGTGCATCCCTTAGTGTTCGGTAGGAAGCATATTCCATGCACTAGAATTAGCTTGTTCTCGGCATGTGATGTTGGGTGTATTTAGTGTGTTTTAGCTGTTTAAGGCCAATGTTGTGTATTTGTCAGGCAGATTATAGGCCAAAGTTGGCCATAACTCACATACCTTTTTCTATTCCAAAATCCTTGCCTAATTTCAGAAATAATGCACATTCCCTTTCTTGCACTCCTTTGCCGCAAGTTACATGTCTTCCCCTTTAATTTATGACTTTGTGTTTCCTTTTCTTTAAGGATTTGGAGTTAATTCCTTTCCTAAACTAAGTAATAAAGACTTAGGATTCTTTCTTCCATTTAAATACCCAATGCCGCACCCTTATTGAACCCGAATCACCCTTCCACACAACCTGCCTTCATTCACTCAGAAACATAACCTTTGCCGCAACCTTCCATCAAGCTTTCCACCATTCTCCTACTTCCATACCTTCATCCAAGCCTCCATACACCCTCCTTAACCCTTGCCGCACCAACCTACTCCTCTAAATCCATTCAAAACCCAGAAAATCATCCACAAAACCACCTTAGACTTTTGTGCCATGACTTAGCAAGGAAGAAGAGACGAAGCCTTGGATGTTTGTGCATTCAAGTGGAGTGTTGGAACGTTTTTTAGGTCTAATCTATCTTTTGTTTTCAATGTTTAATTCTATTTTCCTTTGTTTTGTTATGAAGATGAGAGGCTAAACTCGTTTTAGCCTAGGGATGCTTTGAAACCATGATTACGTTTATAATATGAGTTGATAAATTCCAGTTGTGATTTCATAAATTGTGAATGCAATTTACTTAACCGTTTGATGGATAACTTATTCTTGTATGTCGATTAGGGAGGCCTACTTAATTTGCATGCTTGAATTTGGTGCTAGAATATAAGGGAGTTTCACATAATCGTCACAAACTTATATTCACAAGTAGTTAAGGTTGTTTTCACAATCATGTTAAGTAAATTCCTAGCATGAGTATCATGATGTCATAGTTACAAGTGCTTTGTCAATACTTATGATTTCCATTGAACGTAATGATCTTTGATTGTATCTCTATTATGATGTCATGTAGGGGACTTTTGAAGAATGCTTTGGGTTGTCGTATGATGTCATCCAATCCAATAACTTAAGGGAAATCTGAGGGTTAATTAGTGATGTCATGGTTAATCTGGGGTGTTGAGGTTCATGGTTTATCGGAAAAGCAACTGGAAATCAATTTATGTTTGAATGTATCATGTGTGGAGAAGTATCCCTTGGCTATTTCATCATCCATTGGTTTTTCTTAATTTCGTTAAAATCTGTTTTAAGTTTTTAATTCACTTGTTTCTCTTTTAAATTCGTCCAAAATCAAATCCCCTTTACTTACTTGTTCCAAATCTGTCCAAAAGTGTGTTTTAGAGTCTTTTGAGTCAAAACTAATTGTATTTTCGTCCAAATGAAGTCTTAGAGTCTAAATTGAGTCTTTTTGATTGTTTTGAGTTGTTTTGAGTCTTTTAAGTTTGTTTTGAGTCATCCAAGTTTAGTTAAGAGCCTTTTGAGTTTGTTTATGTGTTTTAAAGCATATTTTTACATCTTTGAGTCAATTTTCATTAGATTAGCAATTCCTCCTAATCCCCGACCTAGAACGATCCCTACTTATATCTATACTACAATTGTAAAAAAAAAGGGTTTAATTTGAGTGCTATCTTTTATCACATCAATTCTAAAACCTTAAGGGCTGTGCGTTGTGTCCAAAAGTGTCCCCCACATGCATAAGTGTGACAAAATGTTAAAATAGAATTGAATTCTGATAGGAGCATATTTAGACGACTTACTTAGCTTGTTTTCATGCATTTATGTTGTTAATCCCCCTTCTACACAACCTACTTTCATTCACTCAGAAACCTATCCTTTGCCGCAGCTTTTCATTCAACTTTCCACCATTCCCCTACTTCTAAACCTTCATCCAAACCTCCATACACCACCATCAAGCCTTGCCACACCACCCTACCTTCCTAAATCCATCCAAAACCCAGAAAATCATCCATAAAACCACCCTTGACCTTGTGCCGTGACTTAGCAAGGAAAAGGAGAAGGAAGATGAAGCCTTGGACGTTTGTGCATTCAAGTTAGAGTGTTGGAACGTTTTTAGGTGTAATCTATCTTTTGTTTTCAATGTTTAATTCTATTTTCCTTTGTTTTGTTATGAACATGAGAGGCTAAACTCGTTTTAGCCTAGGGATGCTTTTGAAACCATGATTACGTTCATAATGTGAGTTGATAAATTCCAGTTGTGATTTCATAAATCGTGAATGCAATTTACTTAACCATTTGATGGATAACTTATTCTTGTATGGCGATTAGGGAGGCCTACTTAATTTGCATGCTTGAATTTGGTGCTAGAATATAAGGGAGTTTGACATAATCGTCACAAACTTATAGTCACAAGTAGTTAAGGTTGTTTTCACAATCATGTTAAGTAAATTCCTAGCATGAGTATCATGATGTCATAGTTACAAATGCTTTGTCAATACTTATGATTTCCATTGAACGTAATGACCTTTGATTGTATGTCTATTATGATGTCATGTAGGGGACTTTTGAAGAATGCTTTGGGTTGTCGTATGATGTCATCCAATCCACTAACTTAAGGGAAATCTGAGGGTTAATTAGTGATGTCACGGTTAATTGATGCGAACTAAGTAAGCACACAAATTAAAACCCTCTTGTGACAATTGTAGTATATAAATAAGTAGGGATCGTTCTTAACCGGGGATTAGGAGGGATTGCAAAACCACTTGGAAACTGACTCAAAAACGTAAAATAAAGTTTGAAACACTAAACTAAACTCAATGAATGCAAACTAAACAATAAAAACACTAAAATAAATCAAAAGACTCAAAGAATACAAAACACTTATAAACACAAACTAAGACACCTTCTAACTAAATTGGACACTAAAGTAAAGGGGGATTGAGATTTTGACGAAAATAAATTAAATGCACAAATTGTAATTTAAAGGTAGAATTTAAATATGAATGTGATGAAATATGGAATGAATGCTAGCTAGAAGGTTCTTCTCCACACATGTTACACTTGCATACAATTTGATTTTCAGTTGGTCTTTCGATAAATTATAAATACTCAACGCCCCAAGTTAACTGTGAATTGCACTAATTAACTATCAGTTTTTCCACAAGTTATTAAGTTGGATGATTGCATACGACAACCCAAAACATTCCCTACAAGTTCCTTACATGAATTGCATAATAGAGATACAAGCAAGAATCATTAAGTTCTATGAAAAACATAAGCATTGACGAAGCATTCGTTACTATGAATTGCATGAAACTTATGCTAAGAATTCATTCAACGCGATCGTTTTCAAGCGACCTTCACTACTTGTGATTATAAGATTGTAACTATTAGGTGAAACTCCCTCATAATCTAGCATCATATTCATGCATGAAAACTAAGCGTGCACTCTCAATCAACATACACAAATAAGTTATCAATCAAATAGATGAACGAATTGAATCCACAACTTATGAAATTCCAACCAAAAGTAATCAATTCATATTGCAAGCATAAACATGGTTTCGAATCACCCCCTAGCTAACTAGGGGGATTTAGCCTCTCATGTTCACAAAAAGAGAATTACAAATGAATTTAAACATAAAGCACAAAGGATTGATTACACCTAGAACGCCCAACGAATCCACGTGAATTGGTGCGCGTCGAAGCTAATCTTTCCTCTTCTCCTTGCTGCGGCAGAGATGGTGTAGGAAGGTGTGGAATGGTGGCTGCACTATTTTGGGACGAAAAATGGCGGCTGTTAAGGGAAAAATGGGCGGCTGTTAAGGGAAAAATAGGGTGGATGTGTGTGGCGGCTTGGGGAGTGGCAGGGAGAACAAAGTGCGGCTGAGAAGGTGATGCTGGAATGGATGGTGATTGGCGGCAGAGAAGAAAAATGGGTGCAGGTGGCTGCGGCAGGATGAATGATGTGTTGCGGCTGTTAGTCAATGGGAGCACGGCTTAGAATGAAATTAGGGTGGAATAATGGGAAAAGAATGGAGTGCACGGCAGGTAAGAAAAATAAAAATGGGATGGTGCTGCTAAAGGACAAAAGAATGGGATATGGTGGCTGCGTGAGATGGAGGAAAAAGTGGAAGTGGCTGCACGGTTAGTGTTAGGGTTTTTTAAGATGGAATACACGGCTAGGGTAGATGATGCGGCTAAGAAGAATAAAAAATGATATATGGTGCTGAAATAAGAAATGGCATGCATGGGATTTATGGGAGAATTTGGGAGAGTCTTTTTAGGAAGTCACGGCTGAGAAGAAAATATAAAAATCTAGTGGCTACGGCTTAGGGAATGAATTATGAGAATGAATGGATTCAATGGCTTACGAAAATAGGAAATTAAAACATAAATATAAAGGTGCGGCTAGGAAGGGAAATAGGGCTAGGGCCTTGGTTTTGTGTCCTAAAGTGCCTATAAGGCCGTCAAAGTGGCTAGAAAATACGGACGTTTAAGTTTAGGAAAGGTTACCAAAACGGGAAACTTAGGGTTAACTTTCCTAAAATAGGAAACCTTGTTTGAGTAGGATTCCTCGTTTTGGTAAGAATTCATCGTTGGAGTAGGATTTCGTCGTTTCTTCAAGTCTTCAACTCATTCGTTCCTCTTTCGCTCCAAAAGACTCCAATTTGCATCTTCTTGCACACTTTGGCCTTATAATCTGAAAATACACAAAAGTGCCCTTAAACACTAAAACAACTAAGTAAACACAACATAAATGCACGAGAACAAGCTAATTAAGTCGCATGAATATGCTCCTATCATTAATCTGGGGTGTTGAGGTTCATGGTTTATCGAAAAAGCAACTGGAAATCAATTTATGTTTGAATGTATCATGTGTGGAGAAGTATCCCTTGGCTAGTCCATCATCCATTGGTTTTACTTAAATTCGTCCAAAAATCTGTTTTAAGTTTTAAGTTACTTGTTTTCTTTTAAATTCGTCCAAAATCAAATCCCCTTTTCTTACTTGTTCCAAATCTGTCCAAAAGTGTGTTTTAGAGTCTTTTGAGTCAAAACTAATTGTATTTTCGTCCAAATTGAGTCCTAAGGTCTAAATTGAGTCTTTTTGGTTGTTTTGAGTTGTTTTGAGTCTTTAAAGTCTGTTTTGAGTCATATAAGTTAGTTAAGAGTCTTTTGAGTTTATTTAAGTGTTTTAAAGCATATTTTCACATCTTTGAGTCAGTTTTCATTAGATTAGCAATCCCTCCTAATCCCCGGCCTAGAATGATCCCTACTTATATCTATACTACAATTGTCAAAAAGAGGGTTTAATTTGTGTGCTATTATATATCACGTCAAATTCCATGTCATGCACACACTTACGTATAATCTGATCCGAGCAATATTTCCACAAGTATGGATCATCCCAAACATAAAACCTAGCATCTTTTTTCAATTTATCTCGTTGGTTTCTGTTTAGAGTGTTTGGAACTTGTTTAGTCACCAAATAATTCACCAAATCCGCATACTAAGGCTCACTTACCTTCATGGATAGCAATTGCTCGTCGGGGAATGTTTCTGAAATAGGTAAGGGCTCATCCTCATGTACCATACGGCTTAGGTGGTCAGCCACCACATTTTCACTCCCCTTTTTGTCCTTAATTTCAATGTCAGACTCTTGAAGAAGCAGCATCCATCAAATTTGCCTTGGTTTGGCTTCCTTCTTGGTGAACAAATACTTTAAAGTTGCATGATCAGTGAAAATAATAACCTTAGTACCAAGTAAATATGATCGAAATTTATCTAAAGCAAAGACAATGGCAAGAAGTTCTTTTTTAGTGGTCGAATAGTTTAATTGAGCATCATTCAACGTCCGGGATGCGTAGTAGATAACATGTGGCTTCTTGTCCTTTCTTTGGCCTAAAACAGCCACTAACGCATAGTCGGATGCATCACACATGAGCTCGAATGGAAGGCTTCAATCCGGTGGCACAATGATGGATGGCGTGGTTAGCAAGTCTTTAAGGTGTTGGAAGGCTGCCGTGCACTCCTTGTTGAAATCAAAAGTTGCATCTTTTTGTAGGAGACAGCATAGAGGTTGGGAGACCTTCGAGAAATCCTTAATGAACCTTCGATAAGAACCTATATGTCCAAGGAACGAACGAACCTCTCTAATCGAAGTAGGAGAGGGTCAGTAGCGCACAAGATCTATCTTTGATTTATCAACCTCAATACCTTTTCAAAAATAATATGACCTAAAACTACGCCTTGTTTAACCATGAAATGACATTTTTCCCAATTTAGAACAAGGTTAGTTTCAATGCATCGTTTTAAAATCAAACTAAGATTATTCAAACAACCATCAAATGAATCACCAAAAACGCTGAAATCATCCATAAAAACCTCAATAATTTTCTCAACATAATCCGAAAATATGCTCATCATGCATCTTTGAAATGTGGCAGGTGCATTGCATAAACCAAATGGCATGCGACGATAAGCAAATGTACCAAAGGGGCATGTGAAAGTGGTTTTCTCTTGATCTTCCGGAGCTATCACAATTTGATTATAACCTGAATATCCATCAAGAAAACAATAAAAAGCATAACCCGCTAACCTTTCAAGCATTTGATCAATGAATGGTAAGGGAAAATGATCCTTCCTTGTAGTGGCATTGAGCTTCCTATAATCAATACAAACCCTCCAACCTGTTTGGATTAAAGTAGGAACAAGCTCATTTTCGGCATTCATCACCACAGTTACTCCGGATTTCTTTGGAACACATTGAACTGGAGACACCCAACGACTATCCGAAATTAGATAGATCGCTCCACAATCCAAGAGCTTGATTATCTCCTTGTTCACAACTTCCATCATTGGAGGGTTGAGTCGGCGTTGAGCCTCTTGAGATGCTTTGGACCCCTCCTCCAAAAGTATACGATGCATGATAGGAGCATATTTATGCGACTTAATTAGCTTGTTCTCGTGCATTTATGTTGTGTTTCCTTAGTTATTTTAGTGTTTAAAGTCACTTTTGTGTGTTTTCAGATTATAAAGCCAAAGTGTGCAAGAAGATGCAAATTGGAGTCTTTTGGAGCAAAAGAGGAATGAATGAGTTGAAGACTTGAAGAAATATGAATTCCTAATTGAAGATGGATTCCTACTCACATGAGGATTCCTAGAAGAACAAGGATTCCTACTTGAAGTAGGAAAGTTAAGCCAAGGTTTCCCATTTTGGTAACCTTTCCTAATCTTAAAAGTCCTTATTTTCCGGCCACTTTGAAGGCCTCGTATGCACTTTAGGACACAAAACAAAGGCCCTAGACCCCTTAGGGACCTTTGCCGCACCTTTCCCTTTCTCCCCATCCCTTGCCGTGCAAGGGGGGTCGTTATTTCCTATTTTCTGCACTTAAACACATTCCCCTTTCAAATAAAACCCTAGCCGCATATTTTAGCCAATTTCCTTTTAGTTTCTGATTTGATTTCCTAATTCTAGAAGCCTTTGACTTAATTTTAGTTAACCAAAATAAGTTAGGGTTTTAATTTCTGAAAACCCTTTTATATAAGCCGCACCCTAGGATCATTCATTCATCATTCCATACATTACCGCAGCCACCATCATTCTTCCACCTTCAATCCACAACCTTCCATCCATTCCAGCCACTATTCTACACCTCTATACACTTACACACCATTGCAGCCACCTTCCACCTCTTTGCCGCAACCCTTTACCATCCTAAATCCCTTCCTAAACCAAAATCACATCCAAAATCACCCTAAGACCTCTATGTCGTAGCAAGGAGAAGAAGAAAGAGGAGCTTGAACGTGCAGAAATTCAAAGTGAAATCGTTGGGCGTTCTAGGTGTAATCAATCTTTTGTTCTCTATGTTTAATTTCAATTTTGTTTCTCTTTCTGTGAACATGAGAGGCTAAACCCCTAGTTAGCTAGGGGGTGATTCAAAACCATGTATATGCTTGCAATATAAATTGATTACCTTCAGTTGGAATTTCATGAGTTGTGGATTCAATTTCTTTAACTGCTTGATTGATAACTTATTTGTGTATGTTTATTGAGAGTGCACGCTTAGTTTTCATGCATGAATATGATGCTAGAATATAAGGGTGTTTCACCTAACAGTTTCAAACTTATATTCACAAGTAGTGGAGGTCGCTTATAAACGATCGTGTTAAATGAATTCTTGGCACTAGTTTCATGCTCATCATAGTTACGAATGCCTCGTCAACACTTATAGTTTTCATGTTGCTTAATGATCTTTGATTGTATCTTTATTGTGCTTTTCACGTAAAGGACTTTTGGAGAATGTTTTGAATTGTTGTATGCGCTTTCCCAACCAATTCATTAACTTAAGGAGAACTTGAAGGTTAATTTAAGCGAACCTAATTAACCTGGGGTGTTGAGTTTCATGATTCATCGAAAGACCAACTGAAAATCATCTTGTATGCAAGTGTGACATGTGTGGAGAAAAACATTCTAGCTAGCATTCCATCCATATTTTCATCAAATTCGTTTTTACAATGTGTTTTCATTACAATCTGTTTTCTTTGTTTTAATTTCGTCAAAACTAAATCCCCCTTTACTTTAGTGTTTCAATTTAGTTAGAAAGTGTCTTAGTTTGTGTTTCTAAGTGTTTTGATTCAAGTTATAACCCAAATTCGTCCAAATTAGTGTTAGGTGTTCAAAACTGCCCAGATTGTGTTTTTAAGGCAGTTTTGAGTGTTTTGTTGCTGTTTTGAGTCTTTTGGTTTGTTTTAGTGTTTTAGTGTTTAGTTTTGCATTCTTTGAGTCTAGTTTAGTGTTTTAACCTTTGTTTTACGTTTTTGAGTCAGTTTTCAAGTGATTTAGCAATCCCTCCTAATCCCCAGTTTAGAACGATCCCTACTTATACATATACTACAATTGTCAAAAGAGGGTTTTAATTTGTGTGCTTATATATTTCGCATCAATGCATGCATGTGGTCGGGCTTATTCCCTTGATGTCAGCCAAGGTCCAACCAATTGCAGTTTTGTACTCCTTTAACACCTTCACTAACTTACCTTCTTCTTGTGCCGTGAGTGAGGAGGAGATAATGACGAGCAAGGTCTCTTGGTCTCCCAAGAAAACATACTTCAAATGGCTTGGCAAAGGTTTTAGTTCAAGGGAGGGTGGTTGCACAACTGAAGGAATGGGCTTATTAGTCGAAATTGGAATTGAAATTGGGTTCAAAGACTTACCAGATTGTATTGGCAATGACTCAAGGGCAGCCACTATCTCAATCATATCAACATTAGGGGGCACGACATGGTGTTCTCCATGCATGCCGTCGTGGCCAATGTGGCTGTTTCCTTGTCTTTGCATTCCATTCCTCTTGTAATGACCAATTCAAGTGCATCTTCGTTCAATTGTTCAAAATGGTCCTGCGCCAACGAATCAATTACATCAATAGCAAAATGATAGGAGCATATTTATGCAATTTTGTTAGTTTAATTCCTCACATTTATGTTGTTAGTTCATAGTTATTTTAGTATTTTAAGCTATTTTCGTATGGTTGTAGGTCCAAATGGTTAAAGTGGCAAGAATGTGCATTTTGGTGCATTTTGGAGCAGTTTTGGGCATTAAATGGATTGCACATGCTTGGAGCAATGTGGATGGACGAAATTGAAGTCCAAAGGAGTCTAGGAATCTACTAAGGAGATGGAAGAAATTAATTCAAGACTTGGAAGAAAAGGAATCAACTACAAAGAAGGAAACATGAGTCAAACTTCCTTATTTTGGCTTAACTTTCCTAATCTTTTCCTACCTAAGTTTCAGTTGCCAAAAAGGGTTCCTAATTAATTTAGGACACTTAAATATATGTCTAGAAGACTTAGTCCTACTTCCTAATCCATGCCGCACATATCCTTTCTAGATTTCCCTTTTTATTGCAGCAAATCACTTTCCCATTCTATAAAACATCATTACCGTAGCTTTCCCTTTTCCCAATTCCTTGCTGCATATTTTGGTTCCCTTTTCCCTCTTAGACTTTGAATTTAATTACCCTTTTCTCGGAGCATTTGGAGTCTTAAAACCTTCCTAAATTAATTACTAATGCCTTAACTTTTCTCCCTCTATATATAAACAAATCTGCCGCACAAAATAATCTCTCTCTCATTCTCTCCATTCATTCAGCCATCATCCACCCTCTACCACCATCCAACCTATCCATCCATCACCATAATTCATACCCAAACACCCTTGTGCCGCAACAAAGAAGGAGAAAGAAGAGAGGAGAAGCCTTGGACGTTTTGGCCATTCAAGCTTGGATTGTTAGAGCGTTTCTAGGTGTATTCAATCTTTGTTTTCAATGTTTAATTTATATTCTCTTTGTTTTGTTGTAAACATGAGGAGCTAAACTTGTTTTAGCTAGGGGAGGTGATAGGAGCATATTTATGCGACTTAGTTTGCTTGTTTTCGTGCATTTATGTTATTAGTTCTTGATAGGAGCATATTTATGCACCTTAGTTTAGCTTGTCTTGTGCATTTAAAGTGTTTTTCCTTAGTAAAGTAGTCTTTTAAGCTAGTTTTATGTATTTTCAGGATTTAAGGGCAAAGTATGCAAAAGGATGCATTTTGGAGCATTTTGGAGCAAAATTGGGCTTGGAATGGATAGCATATGCTTGGAGCAAAAGGAATGGACGAAATTGAAGACCTAAAGGAGGATTTGGAGTTACATCCTTTCCTAAACTAAGTAATAAAGCCTTAGGATATTTTCTGCCCAATATTTCCCACCATAGCAGCACCCTACATGCATTCACTCTTCATAATTCACTCACATGCTCTCCCATCATCATTCCACACCTCCATTGCAGCCACCAACCAACCTAGCTGTCACCCACATGCTCTCCCATCATCATTCCCTCTTTAACCCATTCAGCCACATCCATGCACTCTTCATGATGGCAGCCACCAACCAACCTAGCTGTCATATTCCCTCTTTAATCATTCATCCACCTATAAATAAACATCCATTGCAGCCACAAAAGAACCATTCATTCATTCACCATTCACGCCAGAAATTCATCCCCTCTCTATAACACATCCATACTTCACCATTCTTCATATTTTCTGCCCAAAAATAAGCCTTGAAGTCCCCTACATCCATCCCTATCCTAAACACATCATTCTACACCATCCATAATCCCCAAAACTCACATCAAACCCTTATGCCGCAACAAAGAGGAGGAGAAAAGGGCTTAAACGTTCATACAATTCAAGTTTGAGTTGTTGGAATTTTTAGGTGTTTTCCCCTCCTTGATTTCAATGTTTAAATTCAATTCTCTTTGTTTTGTACGTATGAGGAACTAAACCCCCCCTTGGCTAGGGGGGGATTCGAAATACATGTTTATGCTTGAGATATGATTTGATTACTTCTAATTGCGTTTCATAAGTTGTGAATTCAATTTACTTATCTATGTGAATTAAATTGATTTGTGTGTGTTGGTTGAGAGTGCACGCTTAATTATCATGCATAAATTGGATGCTAGGATATAAGGAAATTTCACCTAATCGTTATGGAATTATATTCACAAGTAGTAAAGGTTGATGATCTCAATCGCGTTGAGTAAATTCTTGGCATAAGTTTCATGCAATCATAGTAACAAGTGCTTCGTCAATGCTTATGGTTTTCATAGAACTTAATGATTCTTGCTTGTATCTCTATTATGCAATCATGTAGGGGACTTGTGTGGAATGTTTTGGGTTGTCGTATGCAATCATCCAATTCAATAACGTTAGGAAAATCTGAGGGTTAATTAATGCAATTCACGATTAATCTGGGGCGTTGAGAATTCATGGGTTATTGAAAAGCAATTAGCAATCGTTTTGTGTGCAAGTATGGCATGTGTGGAGATGAACCCCTTAGCTATTCCATCATCCATATTTTCATCAAGTTCATATTTAGAATCTGCCCTTTATTACAATCTGTGCGTTTAGTTTAATTTCGTCAAAACCTCAATCCCCCTTTACTTTAGTGTCCAATTTAGTTAGAAAGTGTCTTAGTTTGTGTTTGTAAGTGTTTTGATTCAATTTATTACACAAATTCGTCCAAATTCACCAAAGTGCTCAAAACTGCCCAGATTGTGTTTTTAAGGCAGTTTTGAGTGTTTTGGGGCTGTTTTGAGTCCTTTGGTTTGTTTTAGTGTTTTAAAGTTTAGTTTTGCATTCTTTGAGTCTAGTATAGTGTTTTAAACTTGTTTTACGTATTTGAGTCAGTTTTCAAGTGATTTTGCAATCCCTCCTAATCCCCGACCTAGAATGATCCCTACTTACATACTTACTACAATTGATAAAAAGAGGGTTAATTTGTGTGCTTATATATTTAACGTATCAGTTCTTAGTTATTTTAGTTCTTTAAGCTTCTTTTGTGTGTTTTCAGGTTCATAAGACGTATTTGGCGAAAGGATGCAATTTGGAGCCTTTTGGAGCACTTTTGGGCACAAATTGGATGGCTTATGCTTAGAGCAAAAGGAATGGACGAAATTGAAGAGTTGATGTCGCAAGGATTCCTACTACGACAAGGATTCCTACTACGACGAGGATTCCAATTACGAGAAGGTTTCCAAATCGAAGGAGGTTTCCCACTCACATGAGGATTCCTAGTTGGACGAGGATTCCTAATCACACAAGGATTCCTACTTGAAGTAGGAATGTTAAGCCAAAGTTTCCTATTTTGGTTGACCTTTCCTAAATCAAGAACGCTCTAAGTTTTAGCACTTAAGATGGTTCCTGAGCACCCTTGGACAACAAACAAAGGTTCTTTGCAAACTTTCCTTTCCTTGCCGTGCAAAGAAGGTTGTTTCCCTTTCTTTGTGTAAACTTCCCTATTTTCCATATGTGTTAGGACCTTTCCCTTATGTTTCCTAATTTCAATTTCTTATTTCCTAGTTTAATTCACTTTCCTAGTTCTAAAACTTTCCCTAAAGTCCTAATTTCTAATTTTTTGGAGAGTATAATCTGTGATTCCTTGTTATTTCTTTTTAGTTATTTTCGTGTGTTATTGGCACGATCGTGTTAAGTAGATTCCTGGCAAGAGTATCATGCTTTTCATAGTTACAAATGCCTTGTCGATGCTTATGATTTCCAAAGAATGTAATGATTCTAACTTGTGTCTTTATCATGCTGTTCATATAGAGAACTTGTTAGGAATAATTTGGTTACGATGCATATTCATCCAATTCAATGATTCTAGGGAAATCTGAAGGTTAATTTAAGCGGACCTAATTAACTTGGAGTGTCGAGGTTCATAACTTATTGAATTGATAACTAGAAATTGATTTACGTTGCATATATTTCATGTGTGGAGAAGAACCCCTTAGCTATTCCATCATCCATTGGTTAATCACAATTTGTCTTACAATCTGCCCATTAAGTTTAATTTCGTCCAAACATAATCCCCCCATATTTTGTTAAGTCTTAGTCATTCTAATCTATCTTATTTTGTGTTTTTAAGTATTTGGAGTCACAAACACTTTCAAATTCGTCCAATTCAAGTTTTAGTTTCTGTTTGAGTCAATTTGATTGTTTTAGGCAGTTTTGAGTGTTTCAAATCTGTTTTGAGTCATAGTAGTCTAGTTATAGTATTTAAGTTTAGTTTTTGTGTTTTTAAGTCAATTTATATTAGATTAGCACCCCTAGTTAATCCCCGGTTAGAACGATCCCGACTTACATCATTACTACAATTGTCGCAAATAGGGTTTAATTTGTGTGTCACATTTGTAACGCATCAAAATTTTGGCGCCGTTGCCCGGGATTAGCAAAGTTACTAATCCCTTGTCTTGAGTCTTGTTTAAATTGCTTAGTTTTCTGTTTTGTTTTAAATTTTGTACCCTGTGTGTGTGTTTTGTTTTTGTGCCGTGGATAGGCACCTTACTTTATTACTTGTGCCGAGTCTATTAAGTTGGTTACTTATCTTGCTTGCTTTTGTGTGCAGGTACTAGTTTATGACCCATAGCTCACAACCTGTTCTTGAGCATATCTTCGACTTTGACGGCGATTTCGAGAGGACTTTGAGAAGAAAAAGGAAACTACAAGAATCTAATCTTCCTAGTCCCGAACCTGAATTGGAAGAGCAAGAAGTTGAGGTTGAAGAGAAGCCCACGACAAGGTTTGAAGAGAAAGTACCAACCATGGCAGTGGACAATCGAACCATCAAGGAGCTTTCTACCTCGGGTTTGGACAATGCAGCCCCTCTTTGCATCCAATACCCTTGGGCAGCCCCTGAGAAGACCGATGAATTTGAGTTGAAGTCCAGTTTGCTACATCATATACCCAAGTTCCATGGGTTATCAATGAAGGACCCCAATAAGCATTTAAAGGAGTTCGAAGTAGTATGCTCAAGTATGACACCGGTGAACGTGGATAGCAACATATTGAAGAGGAAGGCTTTTCCTTTTTCTTTGTTGGAGAAGGCCAAGGATTGGTTGTATGAGTTGGCTCTCGGAACTCTCACATCATGGGAGAGTATGAAGCGAGCCTTCTTAGAGAAGTTCTTTCTGACATCATGAGTCATTCTTCTTCGCAAGAAGATTAGTGGAATTCAGCAAAGCCAAGGTGAATCTTTTCCAACTTATTATGAACATTCTAAAACTCTTGTTGCTTCATGTCCACAACACCAAATGAAGGAGGAGCTTCTTCTTCAATATTTTTATGAAGGTCTCTTACCAATTGAACGTCAAATGTTGGATGCATCCGCGGGAGGATCTCTAGTGGACAAGACACCCATGGATGCCAAAACTCTCATTGCTAATCGAGCACTTAACGCACAACAATATGAAGGTGTTGGGCAGAGAGACACCCCATGACCACATCATGTAAATGAGGTAAGTTCTATTTCTGAGTTACAATCCCAAATGGCTAACCTTATGTCTATGTTATCGCAGTTTGTTGAAGGCCCCAAAGCGCAAGGAACTACAATCTGTGGTGTATGCCCCATTCATGGACACTAATCTGATCAATACCCTCAATTAATTGAGAATGGAGGGTGGGAATCTGCCAATGCCGTGGGTTATGGGAGTCAAAACCAACCAAGGGATGATCCTTTCTCTAATACATACAATCAGGGATGGTGTGACCACCCCAATTTCAGATGGAGAGATGCACCACAACCTGCCCAACAAAGTGGATTCCGACAACCCCCGGGTTTCTTTCCAAGGCCAATGGCACCATAACCACCTCCTCAAGCACAATCATCCCAAACCAACTCAGGTACGTCTTTGAATGACGATAAAACATATCAATTATTGACCACAATGGCATAGGGAATGCATAACCAAGCAAAGGAGGTTAATGAGCTAAAGAAGCAAATGGGCCAAATGGCAGAATTTTTGGGACAATTTCGTGAAAATGGTAAGTTACCAAGCACCACGGTGGTCAATCCCAAAGGTGGTTTCGAATCTGCAAAAGCTATCACACTAAGAAGTGGAAAAGAAGTGGGAAGCAAAGCACATGAACCTGCCCGAAACAAGGAAGATGAGAAGATACAAATTGAAGAAGAGGAGCAATCCTACCCCACGGCAAGGGTAGCACCACCCATGCCGCAGCCATCTAAGCACTCACATCCGACCACCTTAGGTAATGTTGTCTCAAATGTTGTGATTTCGAACACTAATCTGCCCAATGTTCCTTTCCCTCGCAGATTTGCAGAATCGAAGAAGGAAGAAAGCGAAAAGGACATTTTGGATACCTTTTGAAAAGTCCAAGTAAACATTCCCTTACTTGATGCTATTAAGCAAGTGCCCAGGTATGCAAAGTTTTTAAAAGAGTTATGCACAACTAGGAAAAGAATTTCAAACAAAGTTGTGAAAGTAAGTGAAAATGTATCCGTGGTTTGCAACGAAAGTTACCTCCCAAGTGTAAGGATCCAGGGAGCTTTACTATCCCATGCATAATTGGAAACACTAGATTTGAACAATGCATGTTAGATTTAGGTGCTTCTATTAATGTCATGCCATATTCCATTTATGCATCTATGAACCTTGGTGAGTTAAAACAAGATGGCGTTATAATTCAATTGGCCGATCGTTCTAACGCTTATCCCAAGGGAGTCCTTAAGGATGTTTTAGTGCAGGTCAATCATCTTATCTTTCCTACAGATTTTTATGTCTTAGAAATGGAGGATTCAAGCCATGCTCCATCATTGCCAATCTTGCTAGGCCGTCCATTCATGAAAACAGCAAAAACAAAGATAAACGTGTTTACGGGAACATTAACCATGGAGTTTGATGGGGACATTATTCATTTTAATCTTTCTGAAACCATTAAATATCCAATTGAGGACCATTCTTGTTTTGCTATTGACATTGTTGATTCTTTGGCACAGGTACATTTGGATCGAATGAACGAAGATGCACTTGAGGTAGCCTTAGTGCACGGCATGGGAGCAAGAAATAAGGGTGGGGGAATCCTTGCAACCCATGGCATACAATCTTACCATATTGCCGTGCCCCCTTGTGGTGAAGTGATTGAAATGGTCGCTGCCTTCGAGTCATTGCCCTCACAATCTGGTAAGTCTCTACTCTCAATTTTAGATTCGATTTTGACTAACAAGTTACTTCCTTCAATTGTGCAGCCACCTACACTTGAGTTAAAGCCATTACCTAGTCACTTGAAGTATGTTTTCTTGAAAGAAGATCAGACACTACCCGTCATCATATCTAGCTCACTCACGGCCCAAGAAGAAGACAAGTTGATAAGGGTGTTAAAGGAGCACAAATCTGCCATTGGATGGACATTGGCGGATATCAAAGGCATTAGTCCCACCACGTGCATGCATCACATCCTTTTGGAGGAGAGAGCCAAGCCATCTCGTGAAGCTTAACGTCGCCTTAATCTACCCATGTTGGAAGTAGTGAAAAAGGAGGTTATAAAATTGCTTGATTGTGGTGTTATATATCCTATTTCTGATAGTCGTTGGGTGTCACCCGTGCAGATTGTTCCAAAGAAGTCTGGAGTTACGGTGGTGAAGAATGAAGAACAAGAGCTTGTACCCACTCGTGTTGTGACCGGTTGGCGTGTTTGTATTGATTACAGGAAGTTAAATGCCATGACAAGGAAGGATTACTTTCCATTGCCATTCCTTGACCAAATGTTGGAAAGGTTAGCCGGTTATAAATTTTATTGCTTTCTTGATGGATATTCCGGATATAACCAAATTGTGATAGCTCCGGAGGACCAAGAGAAGACAACCTTCACGTGCCCTTTTGGCACCTTTGCATATAGGCGCATGCCATTTGGTTTGTGCAATGCCCCTGCGACATTT
This sequence comes from Pyrus x bretschneideri, assembly GCF_019419815.1. Lineage (NCBI taxonomy): Eukaryota > Viridiplantae > Streptophyta > Magnoliopsida > Rosales > Rosaceae > Pyrus > Pyrus x bretschneideri. The sequence continues at coordinate 2,151,457 of NW_025999806.1, read as the reverse complement.
CAACGATGCATGGTGAGTATATTTTCTGATTATGTGGAGAAGATTATTGAGATATTCATGGATGACTTTAGCGTGTTTGGTAATTCATTCAATCATTGCTTGAATAATCTGACCTTAATCTTGAAACGTTGTGTTGAAACGAATCTTGTGCTTAATTGGGAAAAACGTCACTTCATGGTTAAGCAAGGTATTGTTCTAGGACATATTATTTCTGAAAAAGGCATTGAAGTGGATAAATCTAAGGTAGACCTTGTTCGTCACTTACCCTCTCCAACTTCGGTTAGAGAGGTTCGTTCGTTTCTAGGTCACGCAAGTTTTTATAGGCGTTTCATAAAGGATTTCACCAAGATTGCACAGCCACTATGCCGATTGCTTCAAAAAGAGGTGGCTTTCGAGTTTGATGATGCATGCTCCACGGCATTCAAACACTTAAAGGAGGCTCTCACTTCGGCTCCCATTATCACACCTCCAGATTGGAGCCTTTCATTCGAGTTGATGTGCGATGCTTCGGACTATGAGATTGGTGCTGTTTTGGGGTAGCGAAAGAACAAACAACCTCATGTTATTTATTATGCATCTAGGACACTAAATGGTGCTCAATTAAATTATTCAACCACTGAAAAAGAATTACTTGTTGTGGTATTTGCATTAGATAAGTTCCGATCATACTTACTTAGTACTAAAGTTATTATTTTTACTGATCATGCAGCTCTCAAGTATTTGCTCACGAAAAAGGAGGCTAAGCCTAGACTAATTCGATGGATGTTGCTTCTACAAGAGTTTGACATTGAGATTCGGGATAAGAAGGGCGTGGAGAATGTGGTGGCTGACCACCTAAGTCGAATGGTGCATGAGGAAGCATTGCCAATTTCTGAAACCTTCCTCGATGAACAATTAATGTCTATCTAGGTAAGTGAGCCTTGGTATGCAGATTTGGTGAACTTTTTGGTGTCTAAACATACCCCTAGCACACTTAATAGGAATCAACATGATAAGCTTAAAAAGGATGCTAGGTTTTATGTTTGGGATGACCCATAACTCTGGAAATTTTGTCCCGATCAGATTGTACGACGTTGTGTGAATGAATCTAAGTTTCAATCTATTTTAACATTATGTCATTCATATGCATGTGGGGGACATTTTGGCACCCAACGCACTGCCCTTAAGGTCTTAGAATGTGGGTTTTATTGGCCAACCATTTTTAGAGATGCTAGGACATTTTGCCTTACATGTGATCGTTGTCAACGAATGGGTAATATAAGTGTTAAGGATCAACTGCCACAAAACCCTATACTTTCTGTTGAAATATTTGATGTGTGGGGAATTGATTTTATGGGTCCTTTTCCTTCATCACATGGTTTCTCTATATCTTGTTGGCGGTGGATTATGTTTCCAAATGGGTGGAAGCAAAAGCCATCCGTACTAACGATTCCAAAGTGGTTGCAGATTTTGTGAAGTCTAACATTTTTGCTGGGTTCGGAATGCCTCGAGTCCTTATAAGTGATGGAGGTTCACATTTTTGTAATCGCACAATCGAGGCACTGCTCAAGAAGTACAACGTTACACATAGGGTTTTGACACCCTATCATCCTCAAACAAACGGGCAAGCCGAGGTGTCGAATTGGGAGATAAAACAGATTCTTGAAAAGACGGTTGGGCCAACAAGAAAAGATTGGAGCTTGAGGTTAGAGCATGCATTGTGGGCTTATAGGACCACCTACAAAACACCCATAGGAATGTCCGCCTTTCGGCTTGTTTATGGCAAAGCATGTCACTTAGCTGTGGAGTTAGAGCACAAGGCTCATTGGGCCGTGAGGAAGTTCAACATGGATGTAGATGAGGAGGGAATTCATCATAAGCTTCAATTGAATGAACTTGAGGAGATACGGAATGAAGCTTACGAGAATGCTTGCATTTACAAGGAAAAGATAAAGGCCTTTCATGACAAGATGATTCGCACCAAGTCATTCTCTGTTGGACAGAAAGTGTTGTTGTTTAATTCTCGTCTTCGTCTATTTCCGGGTAAGTTACGTTCACGTTGGATTGGACCCTTTGTTATTACTAATGTTTTTCCTCATGGTGCAGTCCAAGTTCGTAGTTTCAAAACAGGCCAAGAGTTCAAGGTGAATGGGCATCGATTGAAGCCTTACTACGAGAGCTTTGTAGAACATGATGTGGAAGAGACCACCCAATATGCAGTGGGTTCCCATGAAGGTTGATCACTGTGGCATCGTCCGGCTGCAAGACGTAAAAGAAAGCGCTACTTGGGAGGCAACCCATGCAATCCACAAAGGGAGAACTTGGGAATCGCTCCAAACTCAGATTTGCATCCCTAAACCTTTTCCGTTGTTGCTTACTTTATGTTATGTGTGATGTGTTTATTTGTGTGTCCCTTTGCTGTTAGTTTAGTCTAAAACATTGAGGACAATGTTTAGTTTAAGTGTGGGGGGGTAACATTCTGTTTTGAGCTATTTTTGCATGAAATTCGTAGGGTATTACCACCTAACATGTCTAAACTTGTTTCCCACTATTTTAAGTGTTTTTAACATGTTTTGAAGTCTTTTTATGTGTTACTTTGAAAAAATCCGAAAAACAGTTTGAAACAACTAAAAAAGAGTCAGTTTGAGTCAGTTTTGTGTTTGTTTTTGTGTGTTTGTGTCTTAGGATACCTTCCAACACAATGATGAGGATTTGATTTTTATGTGCATGGCTGTGAAAGAGAATTATAAACATGGATGGAAGTTTGATATATTCTTGGTTTATACTTGGTTATAGTTGTTGTTTATGAATTCATGTTTAATCCCAAAGAAAAAAAATAAGTTTTTGTAATATGCTTGAAGGAAGGAACTTAGAATAACATTACAACCCTGAGATACTTGAGCTTTAAACATTCTTTGGAGAGTATTAATCTGTGATTCTTGTTTTCAAACTCGTTGCATGATCTCATTATTCTTGCTTGGTTGCTAATGAGAAGGCGTTTCATCACTTAGTTCCAAATGCTAGAACTTGCATCCATTCCATTCAAAGCATGATATTGATTGCATAATATTTATCAAGATGAAGTGTGTAGTGAAGCCATCAACCAAACAGCCAACCCATGCACTATATATTGTAGGTCATACCCCCCATTGAGCCATTGTTAGCCGTTGTTCTTTGTTTACCCATATCAGACCTACCTAGCCTAGATTAGGACCACCCATACCCTTATTCTTGAAGCATAGTAAGCATGACTTAGAGGGAATCCTTTCGATTATGCAAAACAACAAGTGTGGGGGAATTTGTGTGTGTGTGTGTTGATATGCCACGAAAAGAAATAAGGCATGAGTGAAAATAAAAAGAAAAAAAAATTCGTGAAAAAAGGAAAAAGAAAAGAAAAAGTTGTGAAAAGAAAGAAAAAGAGTATGAAATAAGTGAAAATAAGCTCCCATGTTGTGGTAGTTGAAGAAAGGGTCCAAAACGTTGAATATGGCCTTAAAAGTTGTGGGAATTTGCCCCTTGTGTGTCTAAATGAGTTTCTGCAATCATAAGTGATTCTAAGTGTCAAATTTCATTACTTTGCTTGCTCTTCCTTAAAGAACGTTTGTTATCCTTACCTTTCATTGTTAGCCAATCACCCTTAACCTGTTACAACCCTTATGCTTCAATCTTGATCATTATGTTTTCAATAATGTGGAGTTTGGAATTGATGTAAGCATATGGTGTCCCAGGTTCTCGCATCTAATTAGTAGCATTCCTTTCATGAGATCATATTAATATACATTCCAGAAAAGTGCTTTCCTTGTTATAAACATATGTGAGTGTTTAGTTTCATATTTACATCAATCTTCTCACATATACTTAGTGTAGGGTGTGTAATCAGAAATTCTGTGTGGAAATAAGAGAGTATCTTGTAAGGAATTAAGTGAATTCTCTAAGGCATGTTACTACATTCAAATGTTGTTTTAAATTGATTAAATGAGAACTAGTAAGTAGTGATTATGATTACGTATGTGCCTAAGCGTAAGGATGACTAAAATCTATGTGAGTAATGATCTTGAACATGTCATGTGCATTAAGAATCCCTGAGACCATTGTTGGAAGGTTTAGGTTTTGTTTTGTTTTTCCGTTTTGCTCGAGGACTAGCAAAAGCTAAGTGTGGGGGAATTTGATAGGAGCATATTTATGCGACTTAGTTTGCTTGGTTTCGTGCATTTATGTTATTAGTTCTTGGTTATTTTAGTTCTTTAAACTTCTTTTGTGTGTTTTCAGGTTCATAAGACGTATTTGGCGAAAGGATGCAATTTGGAGCCTTTTGGAGCACTTTTGGGCACAAATTGGATAGCTTATGCTTGGAGCAAAAGGAATGGACGAAATTGAAGAGTTGATGTTGCAAGGATTCCTACTACGACGAGGATTCCAATTACGAGAAGGTTTCCAAATTGAAGGAGGTTTCCCACTCACATGAGGATTCCTAGTTGGAAGAGGATTCCTAATCACACAAGGATTCCTACTTGAAGTAGGAATGTTAAGCCAAAGTTTCCTATTTTGGTTGACCTTTCCTAAATCAAGAACGCTCTAAGTTTTAGCACTTAATATGGCTCCCGAGCACCCTTGGACAACAAACAAAGGTTCTTTGCAAACTTTCCTTTCCTTGCCGTGCATAGAAGGTTGTTTCCCTTTCTTTGTGTAAACTTCCCTATTTTCCATATGTGTTAGGACCTTTCCCTTATTCTAATACCTCTTGCTTTGTGTCTCACCTTTCCCTAAACTTTGTGCCGCACCCTTCCCTTGTGTTTCCTGATTTCAATTTCTTATTTCCTAGTTTAATTCACTTTCCTAGTTCTAAAACTTTCCCTAAAGTCCTAATTTCTAATTTCTTGCAAGGAATTGACTTTTCCTTCCTTCTTTTGCACCAATTTTGTACCTTACCTTAAATTCCCTTTCCTTGCTGTGCAAGGGGTTTAATTTCTGATTCCTTGCAAGGCAAGGACATTCCTTACTTGTTTAAATTCGTGCATCCCCCTTTTCTGATTTTATTTGGACTTTATTCACTTACCTTTTCTATTTAGACTAGGAAATCTGAATCATAACTCAATTAGGTATGTTATTAACTTCCCAAAACACATATAATTAGCCTTTAGGCCGAACCCTAGGGTATCATTCACCACAGAAATTCGTCCATTCACTCCCACACACATCCATTCATCCCAAAACACCATTCTGCAACCCAGAAATACAACCAGCCACTCCACCTTCTTCCACCATCTTTGCCGAGTCTTCCACCCCCTTCTAACCATCAAACACTCATCCACACTCAACCTACATCCCTTGCCGTGCCTCTAAACACCCCAAAATCCATTCTACATCATCAAAACAGCCCAGAAACCATCACTACCCAATCTGCCGCAAGCAAGGGAAAGGAGACAGATTCATTCAATTGTTTGGCTCTTCATTCTGAGTTGTTGAACAATTTTAGGTGTATTCTATCTTATATTTCAATGTCTAATTCATGTAATCTTTGTTTTGCTTTGAGTATGATTGGCTAAATTCGTTTTGGCTAAAGGTGTATTCGAAACCATGATTATATATGTGAAATAAGTTGATTACTTCCAGTTATCGTTGCATAAGTCGTGCATACAATTTGCTTAACCGTTTGATTTAGAACTTATTCTTGTATGTTGATTGAGAGTGCACGCTTAATTTGCATGCTTGAATTTGGTGCTAGGGTATAAGTTTGTTTCACCTAATCGTTATGAATTTATATTCGCAAGTAGTGAAGGTCGCTAGTTGATAGGAGCATATTTAGGCGACTTAGCTAGCTTATTCTTGTGCATTTGTGCTATTATTTCTTAGTTAATGTCGTATTACAACTCAATTTCGTGTGTTTGTAGGTCCTATGGGTTAAAGTAGCAAGAAAGTGCATTTTGGTGCATTTTGGAGCAATTTTGGACACTATGTGGATAGCTTACATATGGACCAACATGGATGGACGAATTTGGACTTCAAGAGGCTAGAAATGTGATAAGAAGAGGAAGGAACTAAGCTAGGGACAAAGTGGATAAGGAAGGTGATAGGAGCATATTCATGCGACTTAATTAGCTTGTTCTCGTGCATTTATGTTGTGTTTACTTAGTTATTTTAGTGTTTAAGGCCACTTTTGTGTATTTTCAGATTATAAGGCCAAAGTGTGCAAGAAGATGCAAATTGGAGTCTTTTGGAGCGAAAGAGGAATGAATGAGTTGAAGACTTGAAGAAACGATGAATTCCTACTCCAACGATGAATTCCTACTCCAATGATGAATTCCTACCAAAATGAGGATTCCTACTCAAACAAGGATTCCTACTTAAAGTAGGAAAGTTAACCCTAGGTCTCCCGTTTTGGTAATCTTAAACGTCCGTATTTTCTAGCCACTTTGAAGGCCTTGTAGGCACTTTAGGACACAAAACAAAGGCCCTAGCCCCCTTAAACCTCCTTGCCGTGCCTTTCCCCTAATTCCCTTCCCTTGTCGTGCAAGGGGGGGTAGTTTTGTCCAAGGTTAGGTAATTAAACCCTATTTCCCTCTCCTAACCTAACCCTAGCCGCACCTTGCAGCCATCCCTTTTAATTTCTGATTTTATTTCCTAATTCTAGAAGCTTTTAACTTAATTTTAATTAACCAAAATAAATTAGGGTGGTAATTTCCGAAAACCCTAGGTAATCTACCATTTAGCCGCACCCTAGGGGGGGTTTTCGTTGATTCTTTTCAGCCATTCATCATCATTCATCATTCCATCTCAGCCGCACCTATTATTGAACCCTAGAGCCTTTTTCATTCATTCGTGTTCTTAAAGCAATAGTGAGCAAAGTAATGAATTAGGCACTTAGAATTCCCTTTAGCATGCAGAAAACTACCTTTTAAACACAAGGGGAGATTCATGCAATACTTAGGGTCAAATTCAACTTTTTGGACCCTTTCTTCAATAATCAATACACGTGAGTTCATTCTTACTTATTTTCAACTCCTTTTCTTTCTTTTCTTCTTCTTTTTCTTCTTTTTCACATTTTTTTTCTTTCTGTTTTTTTTTTCTTCTTTTTCCTATGCCTCCTTTAAGACTTTGGCACACACATACACACAAAAATCCTTTCCCCCACACTTGTTTTCTGCAAGAATGTCACTCAAAAGGAATTCCTTCTAAATCATGCTCCACTATATTTGATGCAGAAATTATACGCACACAAATTAAACCCTCTTTTTGACAATTGTAGTATAAGTATAAGTAGGGATTGTTCTGAACCGGGGATTAGGAGGGATTGTTAATCTCTTGGAAACTGACTCAAAAACGTAAAAACAATATAAAACACTAAACTAGACTCAAAGAATGTGAAACTAAACATTAAAACACTAAGACAAACCAAAAGATTCAAAATGCTTTAAAAACACAAACTAAATTGATTTCTAACTAAATTGAACATTAAAGCAAAAGGGGGATTGAGGTTTGACGAAAATTGAAATAACGAAACAAGTTAATAAACTAGACAAAATGTAAATATGAAATTGATGAAATAGAATGAATGGATGCTAGCCAAGGGGTTCATCTCCACACATGTTATACTTGCATACAAAACGATTTCTAATTGCTTTTCAATAAACTATGAATTCTCAACGCTCCGGGTTAATTAGGTTCGCTTAAATTAACCGTCAAGTTTTCCTTAAGTTAATGAATTGGATGATTGCATACGACAACCCAAAGCATTCCTCACAAGTTCCCTACATGAATTTCATAATAGAGATACAAGCAAGAATCATTAAGCAACATGAAAACTATAAGTGTTGACGAGGCATTCGTTACTATGATTGCATGAAACTTATGCCAAGAATTTGTTTAACGCGATTGTTTATAAGCAACCTCCACTACTTGTGAATATAAGTTCATAACTATTACGTGAAACTCACTTATATTCTAGCGTCAAATTCATGCATGAAAATTAAGCGTTCATTCTTAATAAACATACATAAATAGGATATCAATCAAATAGTTAAACAAATTGAATTCACAACTTATGAAACGTAATTAAAAGTAATCAAATCATATTGCAAGCATAAACATATATTTCAAATCACCCCCTAGCTAAGGGGGGGTTTAGTTCCTCATACGTACAAAACAAAGAGAATTGAAATTAAACATTGAAATCAAAGAAACGCCTAAACATTCCAACAACTCAAACTTGAATTGTATGAACGTTTAGGCCCTCTTCTCTTCCTCTTCGTTGTAGCATAAGGTCTAGGGATAGTTGGTTGGGGGGATGGAAGTGTGGAATTATGGAAGTGGATGAGGAGTGGTGGAAATGGAAGAATGGTTTTTGGATTCTAAGGGAGACTCATGGCACAAGGGAGAAAGGGATGTGTTTGTGGTGTGTTGTGTATGAAATGAGATGATATGAATGAATGGGAATGCAAGGGTATTTATAGGAGGAGTGGAGGTTATATGGATGTTTGTTTAAGGTGTTTGTGTGGAGGAATGATGGAAAAACAGCTAGGACAACATGTGAAAGCTGGAAAGTGGAAGGGATGCACGGCAAGGTTGGCTTTGTGGCATGTGTTGGCTGATTTGGTTGTTGGGAAAACATGTGTTTGCATGTGAATGTTGTGAATGGCAGCTAGGGGAGGGAACATATGCATGTGGTGGCTGAATGATGAAGAGAAGTTGCTGAAAATCTAAGGGAAAGGCACGGCATTGAAGGTGTTTTTGTGTTGGAAATGCATGTGATTGCATGTGTTGCTGAATGGGATTGTGGAAAGGCAAGGGAATGCACGGGTTAGGCTTGAAGAAAAGGTGTGTGAATGGGGTAATTGAATGATTAAAGTGCATGTGGGTTGGATATTAAAGGATGGAATGCATATGAATTAGGTTGGAAAGCTGGAATGCATGTGAAGAATGCTGGAAAGGCAAGGGAAGTGCACGACATGGGCTTCTTTGGTGCAGAAATGGGTGTTGTTTGCATGTGAATGTTGTTTAGGGTGAATAATGATGAATGTATGTGGATTAAAGAATGAATGGTGGTGTAATGATGAAGTGTGATGGCTGAAAATGTCAAGGGAAATGCATGTGTTTGCACGGCAAAGAATTTCAGGATGCATGTGTGTTGGTGTGTTGTGTGATTGTTTTGTGGTTGAATGATTAAGTGGCTGAATTAAAGAATGGGAGTGCATGTGGCTTAGGTGGTGTAATGATGAAGTGGGAAGTGAAAGAATGTGGTTGGAAAGTAGAAGGGAAGGCACGGCACAAAGGGGGAAGTGTTGGAAATGCATGTGATGCATGGCAATGTTGTCTTTTGGTGCATGTGTGTGTTGAATGGTGTCCTTTAATTATGCACGGTTTAGGGCTGTTAAGGGGAGAGAAATGGGAGTGAATGTGGCTTAATGATGAATATGTGGCTGCATGTTTGAATGATTAAAGAGGCATGTGGGTTGAAATGCAAAGGGAATGCAAAGTGAATGAATAATGAATGCATGTGCACGGTTCTTTGGAGAAAGAATGAGTGGATGTGCAAATGTGTTTTAATTAATGAAAGAATAAAGGGTGCATGTGTTGATGAAATTGCATTTGGAAAGGTTGGAAAGTGGAAGGGAAAGGCACGGCAACAAGGAAGTGTTTGGAGAATGAATGCAATGATGAAGAGTGAATAAAGAATGCATGTAGGGTTAGCTAGGTTGGTTTTGTTTGGGTGCATGTGTGTTAATGGTGGTTTTGCATGTGAATTGATGGATTGTTTTTGATGGAATGGATGGTTCTTTGCATGGCTATAAGGGAGAGAATAAGAGAGAATGGGCTAGGCCCTTTGTTTTATGTCCAAAGTGAATACAAGGCCTTCAAATTCGTCCATCCTCTTGGTTCCATGGATAAGCTATCCAATCCATGCCCAAAAATGCTCCAAATAGCCTCAAAATGCACTTTCTTGCTCCCTAAGCCCTTAGAACCTAAAAACACACAAAAGAAGCATAAAGGACTAAAATAACGAGAGAAACATAACGTAAATGCATGAGAACAAGCCATTTAAGTCGCATGAATATGCTCCTATCAAACTCCCCCACACTTATCTTTTGCTAGTCCTCGAGCAAAACAGAAAAACAAAACAAAACCTAAACCTTCCAACAATCATCTTTAGGGATTTCCAATGCACATGACATGTTAAAAATCATCATTCCCACAGATTTTAGTCATCTTCACACTTATGTACATTCTTAATCATAGTCACCACATACTATTTCACAATTAAGCATTTAAAACCATGTTTTGAATGTAGTAACATGCCTTAGAGAATTTGCTCAATTCCTCACAAGATATGCACTCAATTTTTACTCAGATTTTCTGACTACACACCCAACACTAAGTATATGTGAGAAGATTGATGTAAACATGAAAACGAACACTCACATATATGTATCACAAAGAACGCAATTTCTGGAGTTAATAAGCATGTTTAGATATGATCTCATGAATGGAATGCTACTACTTAGATGCGAGAACCAGTGACACCATATGCTCATACCAAATTCAAACTCCACAATTGAAATGCACAACACTCAAGATAGAAGTCAAGGGTTGTAACGGGGCTTGGGGTATGTGGATAACAAAGAAGGGATATGGAAAACAAAGGTTCTTAAAGAAATATTGAGCAAGGCAATTGAGCCAAGTTAGAATTCACTTTTGAATGAAAACTCAACTTTTGAACAAAAAGGGAGAATTTAGACAATTTAGGGCCAGAATTGATGTTTTGAACCCTTTCTTCAATCACTATTTTTTTTCAAGCTCTTTTTTCTTTCTTTCTTTCTTTTTTTTTTTTTTTTTTTTTTTTCTTTTCTTTTAAATCTCAAAACATACATAAACACTTAAACATTCTCTCCCCCACACTCATTTTCTTGCATAATGTAACTCAAAAGGAATTCTTTTAAGTCATGCTCATTATCTTTTTAAGACAAGGGTATGGAATGTCCTAATCTAGGCTAGGTGAGGGCACTTGTCGGATGGATGCCTGATGCGAGAATTATACGCGCACAAATTAAACCCTCTTTTCGTCAATTGTAGTAAGTATGTAAGTAGGGATCGTTCTGGACCGGGGATTAGGAGGGATTGTTAATCTCTTGGAAACTGACTCAAAAACGTAAAAACAAGATAAAACACTAAACTAGACTCAAAGAATGTGAAACTAAACGTTAAAACACTAAGACAAACCAAAAGACTCAAAATGCTTTAAAAACACAAACTAAATTGAACAATTAAGTAAAGGGGGATTGGATTTGGACGAATTTAAACTAAAAATGGAAACTTGGAAATAAAACAAATTGTAAATATGGATTTGACGGAAATGAATGGATGGGAAGCTAGCTAAGGGGTTCATCTCCACATATGTTATACTTGCATACAAAACGATGTCTAATTGCTTTTCAATAAACCATGAATTCTCAATGCCCCGGGTTAATTAGGTCCGCTTAAATTAACCGTCAAGTTTTCCTTAAGTTAATGAATTGGATGATTGCATACGACAATCCAAAGCATTCCTCACAAGTTCCCTACATGAATTGCATAATAGAGATACAAGCAAGAATCATTAAGCATCATGAAAACTATAAGTGTTGACGAGGCATTCGTTACTATGATTGCATGAAACTTATGCCAAGAATATGTTTAACACGATTGTTTATAAGCAACCTCCACTACTTGTGAATATAAGTTCATAACTATTACGTGAAACTCACTTATATTCTAGCGTCAAATTCATGCATGAAAATTAAGCGTTCATTCTTAATAAACATACATAAATAGGTTATCAATCAAACAGTTAAACAAATTGAATTCACAACTTATGAAACGTAATTAAAAGTAATCAAATCATATTACAAACATAAACATAGTTTCGAATCACCCCCTAGCTAAAGGGGGTTTATTTCCTCATACGTACAAAACAAAGAGAATTGAAATTAAACATTGAAATCAAAGAAACGCCTAAACATTCCAACAACTCAATCTTGAATTGTATGAACGTTTAGGCCCTCTTATCTTCCTCTTTATTGTAGCATAAGGTCTAGGGATAGTTGGTTGGGGGGATGGAAGTGTTGGGAAATTATGGAAATGGATGAGGAGTGGTGGAAATGGAAGATGGTTTTTGGATTCTAAGGGAGAGAAACTCACGGCTAGGGAAGTGTTTGTGGTGTGTTGTGTTGTGAATGAGATGAGATGATTTTTGAATGAATGAATGCAAGGGTATTTATAGGAGGAGTGGAGATGTATATGGCTATTTGTTTAAGGTGTTTGTGGCTACAATGATGAAGAATTGCATGTGGAAATAAAAGGGAAAATGTGGTGAAATGATGAAGTAGGAAGGTGGAAATGCATGTGAGATGTTGGAAAGGAAATGGGAATATGAGTAGGCCATGGCATGGGAGTTGTTTTGTTGGTGTAAATGTGCCATGGTTGCAATGATGAAGAATAAAGGGTGCATGTGGGGTGGAATTGAATGAATGCAAAGTGAATCAATAATGAAATGAGTTAAAGAGGAAGAATGTGGTGAAATGATGAAGTAGGAAGGTGGAAATGCATGTGACTTGTTTGTGGAATAAAGAATGAATGGTGGAATGATGAAGAGTTGCATAAAGAATGCATGTAGGGTTAGCTAGGTTGGCTTTGTTTGGGTGCATGTGTGTTAATGGTGGTTTTGCATGTGAATTGATGGATTGTTTTTGATGGAATGGATGGTTCTTTGCATGGCTTTTGAAGTGATTGTGGGCTTTGGAATTGGAAGGAAATGCATGGCCTTGGGGTTGGTTTAAGAGAGAATGAGCTAGGCCCTTTGTTTTATGTCCAAAATGAATACAAGGCCTTCAAATTCGTCCAACACTTTGGCTCCAATCATATGCTATCCATTCCAAGCCCAATTTTGCTCCAAAATGCTCCAAAATGCATCTTTTTGCTTCCTTAGCCATATGAACCTAAAAACACACGAAAATGGCTTAAACTACTAAAACAACTATGAATTAACAACATAGATGCACGAAAACAAGCTAAGTAAGTCGCCTAAATATGCTCCTATCAATGCCCTTGAATTGAGCACACGCCACAAACTTGGTGTTCTTGTGCTTTTGGACCAATCACAACCTAAGAAACAAGAGAAGTAAGATTAGCAAGTTGTGATTGAATTTCAGAAATAGCACTCACCTCATTTACACTTTGTTGCCGTGGGGCTTCCCTTTGGCCCACTCCTTCATATTGTTGAGCGTTGAGCGCTCGGTTGGCTATGAGAATCTTGGCATCCCTTGGTGTTTTGTCCACCAATGCTCATCCCGCTGATGCATCAAGCATTTGACGTTCGATAGGAAGGAGGCCCTCATAGAAATATTGAAGGAGAAGTTCCTCCTTCATTTGATGTTGAGGACATGAAGCTACAAGGCCCTTGAAGCGCTCATAATAAACCGGGAATGTCTCACCATGATTCTGTTGAATACCACTAATTTTCTTCCGTAGGAGAATCACTCTCGAAGTAGGGAAGAATTTCTCCAAGAAAGCACGCTTCATACTCTCCCACGAAGTCACAGTTCCCGGGGCTAGTTCGTAGAGCCAATCTTTGGCCTTGTCCATAACTGAAAATGGAAAGGCCTTCATCTTCAATATACTCCCATCCACAGTGACGGGGGTCATGCTCGAACAAACAACCTCGAACTCCTTGAGATGCTTGTTGGGATCTTCCATGGAAAGCCCATGGTATTTCGGAATGTGGTGCAACAAGCTTGACTTCAACTCGAATTCATCGGTCTTGCCTTGGGCAGCCACGGGGTATTGAATGCATAATGGGGTGGCATTGGCCAATCCCGAAGCGGAAAGCTCCTTGATTGTTCGGTTGTCTGCTGCCATGTCTTCTTCACCCACTGTTATCTTGGGTTCTTCTTCGGATTTAGAAACGGACTCGGAACTTTCACTTGATTCGCTAGGTTCTGAGTTCTTTCTTTTTCGTCTCAATTCTCGCTCGAAATCGGCGTTAAAGCTCGAGATATGTTCACGAATCGGATGAGAACTCCGAGTCATAAACTAGTACCTAAAACAAGAAACAAAACAAGATTAAGAATTTGGAATAAAATAAAAACAAAATAAAATAAAACAATCCAAGAGATTAGCAAAGTTGCTAATCCCCGGCAACGGCGCCAAAATTTGATGCGAGAATTATACGCACACAAATTAAACCCTCTTTTTGTCAATTGTAGTGAAGTGTATAAGTAGGGATCGTTCTGGACCGGGGATTAGGAGGGATTGTTAATCACTTGGATTTGACTTAAAAATGTAAAAACACAATATAAAACACTATTTAATGCTCGAAGAATGCAAAACTAAAAATAAGAAAGATTAAGACTAAGACTTCAACGAAATAGGGGGGAATTGGATTTGGACGAATTTAAACTAAAATGGATACTTGGAAACAAAACAAATTGTAAAAATGGATTTGACGGAAATGAATGGATGGGAAGCTAGCTAAGGGGTTCATCTCTATACATGTTATACTTGCATACAAAACGATTTCTAATTGCTTTTCAATAAACCATGAATTCTCAACGCCCCGGGTTAATTAGGTCCGCTTAAATTAACCGTCAAGTTTTCCTTAAGTTAATGAATTGGATGATTGCATACGACAATCCAAAGCATTCCTCACAAGTTCCCTACATGAATTGCATAATAGAGATACAAGCAAGAATCATTAAGCAACATGAAAACTATAAGTGTTGACGAGGCATTCGTTACTATGATTGCATGAAACTTATGCCAAGAATTTGTTTAACGCGATTGTTTATAAGCAACCTCCACTACCTGTGAATATAAGTTCATAACTATTACGTGAAACTCACTTATATTCTAGCGTCATATTCATGCATGAAAATTAAGCGTTCATTCTTAATAAACATACATAAATAGGATATCAATCAAATAGTTAAACAAATTGAATTCACAACTTATGAAACGTAATTAAAAGTAATCAAATCATATTGCAAGCATAAACATATATTTCGAATCACCCCCTAGCTAAAGGGGGTTTAGTTCCTCATACTTACAAAACAAAGAGAATTGAAATTAAACCTTGAAATCAAAGAAACACCTAAACATTCCAACAACTCAAACTTGAATTGTATGAACGTTTAGGCACTCTTCTCTTCCTCGTTGTTGTAGCACAAGATCTAAGGATAGGTTGTGTGATGGTGTGAAGTGTTTTGGAGGGATGGGAAGTGGTTGGATAGTGGCTGCAATGGAGGAGAAAAACTGCACAGAAATGGAAGGATATGCACGGCAAAGGTTTGGGAAATGGTGTGTTTGTGGTGTGTTGTGTATGAAAATGAGGAATGTTGAATGAATGAGAATGAAAGGGTATTTATAGGGAGAGAATGGGTGAGAATGGCTGTTTGTTTAAGCATGCAAGTGGCTAATTAATGATGAACAAACAGCTAGGAAAGCATATGCAAGCTGGAATTGCATGTGAAGGTGTGTGTATGTGCTGAAAATGCATTGAAAGCCCACGGCAAGGATATTCTCTTGCTTATTTTCTGTCTACATGATGAAAGGTTAATGAATAATGCATATAGGTGGCTGCAATGATGAAGAATGATGGCTGGAAATGGCAAGGGAAAACTGGAAAGCATGTGAAGATGTTGGAATGTCAATGTGAAGTGCACGGCAAGGATTTTCAGGATGGGTCTTTGTGTTGTGTAGTGTGTTGTTGTGGTATTGTTGTTTGTTAAAGCTTGTGAAATCATGATTAAAGATGCATGTGAATGAAATATACAATGGGAAAGTATGTGATTGACAATTAGGGTGAAGTGGCTGCAATGATGAAGTGTGATGGTTGAAATGCAAAGGAAATGCACAGTTTAGACTTGTTGTTTGTGTGAAGTGTGTGTGAATGCATGTGAGTGGCTGATTTGTGTGTTGGGAAATCATGTGAATTAAAGGGATGAAGATGGGTTATGCATGGCATGGGTAGGAGTGGAATGATAGCTAGGTTATGATGATGAATGCATGTGGAATTGCAAGGAGAGAAGGTGCAGAAAATGAAAGGGGATACACCGCATGGGTAGTGTTGTTGGTGTGTGAATGCATGTGTTGCATTGGTGGTGCAATGATGAAAGAATAAGTGCATGTGTGTGTGAATGGTGGTAGCTAGGGTGAATTATAATGAATGCATGTGGAATAAAGATGGAGAAGGTGGTGTAATGATGCATGGTTGTAGTTTAGGGTGTTGAATATGGATTTGCATGGCTTTTGAAGTGATTGTGGGTTTTGGAAATTGAAGGAAATGCATGGCCTTGGGGTTGGTTTAAGAGAGAATGGGCTAGGCCCTTTGTTTTATGTCTAAAGTGAATACAAGGCCTTCAAATTCGTCCAACATTTTGGCTCCAATCATATGCTATCCATTCCAAGCCCAATTTTGCTCCAAAATGCTCCAAAATGCATCTTTTTGCTCCCTTAGCCATATGAACCTAAAAACACACGAAAATGGCTTAAACTACTAAAACAACTATGAATTAACAACATAGATGCATGAAAACAAGCTAAGTAAGTCGCCTAAATATGCTCCTATCAAACTCCCCCACACTTATCTTTTGCTAGTCCTCTAGCAAAACAGAAAAACAAAACAAATAAACAAAACGACACCAAACACGTAAAACACAACCTACACCTTCCAACAATCGTTTCAGGGATTTCCAATGCACATGACAAGTTAAAAATCATTATTCCCACAGAATTTAGCCATCTTCACACTTAAGTACATTCTTAATCATAGTCACCATATACTAGTTCACAATTAAGCATTTAAAACCAAGTTTTGAATGTAGTAACATGCCTTAGAGAATTTGCTCAATTCCTTACAAGATATGCACTCAATTTTACTCAGATTTTCTGACTACACACCCTACACTAAGTATATGTGAGAAGATTGATGTAAACATGAAAACGAACACTCACATATATGTATCACAAAGAACGCAATTTCTGGAGTTAATAAGCATGTTTAGATATGATCTCATGAATGGAATGCTACTACTTAGACGCGAGAACCAGTGACACCATATGCTCATACCAAGTTCAAACTCCACAAATTGAAACACATAACACTCAAGATTGAAGTCACGGGTTGTAATGGGGTTCGGGGCGTGTGGATAACAAAGAAGGGATATGGAAAACAAAGGTTCTTAAAGAAATATTGAGCAAGGCAATTGAATCAAGTTAGAATTCACTTTTGAATGAAAACTCAACTTTTGAACAAAAAGGGAGAATTTAGACAATTTAGGGCCAGAATAGATGTTTTGAACCCTTTCTTCAATCACTATTTTTTTTTTTTTTTTTCTCAAGCTCCTTTTTTTTTTTTTTTTTTTTTTTTTTTTTTTTTTTTCTTTTGAATCTCAAAACATACATAAACACTTAAACATTCTCTCCCCCACACTTATTTTCTTTCATAATGTAACTCAAAAGGAATTCATTTAAGTCATGCTCACTATCTTTTAAGAACAAGGGTGGGAATTGTCCTAAACTAGGCTAGGTGAGGAAAATGTGGGTAAACAAAGAATAAAGGCTAAACAAAACTCAACGGGAGTAAAACTTACAACATATACGAAATATGGGAAGGGAGGCTATTTGGCTATGGTGGCAACTACACAACTTTATCTTGATATATGTTATGCAAATCAATAATATGCTTTGAATGAAATGGGCATGAGTTCTAGCATTTGGAACTATGTGATGAAACGCCTTCTAAGTAGTAACCAAGCAAAGAATAATGAGATCATGCAACGACTTTAGAAAACAATAATGCACAGATTTTAACTCTCCAAAGAACGTTATAGGCTCAAGTCTTTCAGGGCTGTAGCGTTTGTTTGAGTTCCTTCCTTCAGGCATGTTACAAAAACGAATTTTTCTTTTATGATTGCATGTGAAGTCATACATTATAACCATAACCAAGCATATACCAAGAGTAAATCAAACTTTTCTCTATGTTTATAACTCTTTTTAACAGTCATGCAATTAGAAACCAAATCCTTATCATTGTGTTGGAAGGTGACCTACGACACAAAAATGACTCAAAACACTCTTTTTAGGCTTTTCAAAACATGTTTTTCAAATTTTTATGTGATTTTCGAATTTTTAACTCAAAACACACTAAACACACTTAAAAACAGCAAGAAACAACATTTGAAGTTATGGTGGATAAAACCCTACGAATTTGCATCAAAACACTTTAGTAACTTCCCCACACTTAAATCAAACATTGTCCTCAATGTTAAAAACCACACTAAACACAAACAAACATATAAACAGAAATTAAACATACTAAACATGGCAGAATGTATCTAACAAAGAGAAGAGTTTAGAGATGCAAATCTGGTTATGGAGTGTTCGTTCCATCTTCTCCTTGGTGATTGCAGTGAGGCTTCATCTTGAGTTTTTTTTTCCACAGGCTACTCTTGAACTGAGCTGGAGATTCTTTTGGTTTCCTCCGATCGTTGATTTTCCTTTGTGCTACTCTTGAACTGGGCAGCAGGATTCTTTTGGTTTCCCCCAAAGGTCTGAGCTTCCTCCTCTTATCTGTTTCTTTGTTCAATCTCTCCAATTCGTATTGAAGAGGGTTAGAGGATAGCTCAGCAAAGCTAGGTAAGCAACCAGGGAATAGAGTCCAGATAGACTCCAAGTGCCGGCTGATTGCTTCTTTCACTTTGCCATGCAAGTAATATCAAGGACAAAGGAAAAGACAGGGAAAGAGCATGATATGAGATACCTTTGCTTTCGCCCTTGATGATATGAGATACCTTTGCTTTCGAAGAGGCAGCGAATGAATCCACATGTTTCGATCCACCGTTTCCTCTTCCTCATTCGTACTGCAGGCATTTGGTATCTTCTTTGGGGGATACATCCATGTTTGAAAGTGTGTTCTCAAGAGAATGAGAAATCTGAGCATGTTTGAGAGGGTTGGTTGCAGCTTACATTTTCGGCCGAGAAGGAAAGTTATGCGCTTCTGGGTGTATGCCTTGCCATGAATGTTGATGTATATAGGAATTGTAATGGCAAATGGCAGTGCGGATGCGGCAATGTCTTCCACGCGTCTTCTGAAAAGCCGGGAGCTTTTGATAAAGTGGCACGCGTCTTCTGAAAAGCCGGGAGCTTTTGACAAAGTTGCACTCGCTTTCTGGAAAGCCGGGAGCTTTCGGCTTTGTCACCCACGTTTGTCGGCTAAAGTGTGCAGCTGATTTCTCGCCTTCCACGCGTCTTCTGAAAAGCTGGGAGCTTTTGACAAATTTGCACATGCTTTCTGAAAAGCCTGGATTGTGTCTGAAGAGCTGGCGATCTTTACGCCGGGAAATCCGGTTTTGAAGAGTGGTGTCTCTTCATTTCTGAATCGGTGAACGCATCTCCTTTAATAGAGGTGATCGATCACCTCTATCTGCACACTTTGAAGACTTCCCAAAAATCATCTTCGGCCCGTCGAGATTTTCCTCCATCCAACCCTTTTCTTTTAACTTCTTGAACAATGGCTAGCTCATCCAACCCATCGAACATTTGCTTAGATTTGGGTCTAAGCAGTGACCCGGTCGCGCCTCGTCAGGGTAAGGTATGGTGCCCGTCTTTCTTATCTTCCCATGGCCCTCTTACAGATGAGAACTCTGTGATGACGGATCCCACAACGGCTACGATAGTGGCTCGGAACCTCCTCACTCCCAAAGACAGTCAGCTGCTTTCAGGACGGTCCGATGAGTTGGCCGTTCAAGAATCCCTGGCTCTGAGTGTTCAGTGCGCTGGCTCTGTGTCCAACATGGGCCAACGCCTTCTTGCTCGCTCCCGTCAGGTTGAATCCTTGATAGCAGAGGTGGAGAGTCTTAAGCAGGAGATAAAACAGCTTAAGTACGAGAACCGAAGTTTGCACGTGCTTGCCAACAATTATTCGACAGGCATGAAGAGGAAGCTTGATGAGCTTGATGACCGTCAAAGGCTTGCGGCTTTCTTCCAGAGGCACCTCTTTCCTGGGTCATCCAGCGTTCCACCAAGGTTTGGGGCCTTGAATGATCTATCTTCGGTGCCTCCCGCTCCGATGCCTTCCGCTCCGATGCCTCTTGCTCCGATGCCTCTTGCTCCGATGCCTCTTGTTCCGATGCCTCCTATTCCGAGAGTGTTGCCACGTAGTGGGGCCTCACGTACACAACCTTTGTGAAGGCTCCATCTTTCTGCCATTTTTTTTTTTTTTTTTTTTTTTTTTTTTTTTTTTTTTTTTTTTTTTGTAATCACTCGGAAATCAATGAACAAGCTTTATTCACTGTGTTGGGTTGCCTCCCACGAAGCGCTTGCTTTTACGTCTTGCAGCCGGACGAAAAACCCAATCACTCCAAATTGGAGCCCACGGCACCCAAGGGAGTGTCATCCACGGTGTGCTCCACAAAGTTCTCATAATAGGCCTTCAAACGATGCCCGTTCACCTTAAATTCATGTCCCGTTTTCAAGCTCTGGATTTGGACTGCACCATGAACAAAAACATTAGTAATAACAAACGGTCCAATCCACTTGGAACGTAACTTACCGGGAAACAAACGTAAACGGGAATTGAACAATAGCACTTTCTGCCCAATGGAGAAGGATTTCCCACGGATCATGTTATCATGGAAAGCTTTGGTCTTTTGCTTGTAAATGCTTGCATTCTCGTACGCCTCGTGCCGTATTTCATCAAGCTCATTCAATTGGAATTTCCTATGGCTTCCCGCTTCATCTAAGTGCATGTTGAACTTCTTGACGGCCCAAAGAGCTTTATGCTCCAACTCCACGGGAAGATGGCACGCCTTGCCATAAACAAGTCGAAAAGGGGACATCCCAATGGGGGTTTTGTATGCCGTACGATACGCCCAAAGTGCATCATCTAACCGTAAACTCCAATCCTTTCTTGTTGGCCCAACGGTCTTTTCTAGGATTTGCTTGATCTCTCGGTTGGAAACCTCGGCTTGGCCATTTGTTTGAGGATGGTAAGGTGTAGAAACCCTATGGTTGACACTGTATTTCCTCAATAATGCCTCAATGGTCCGGTTGCAAAAATGGGACCCTCCATCACTAATGATCACTCGTGGCATGCCAAACCTTGCAAAAATGTTAGTTCTAATAAAATCTGCAACCACTTTAGAATCATTAGTCCGGGTGGCTTTTGCTTCCACCCACTTCGACACATAATCAACCACAAGCAAAATATACAAAAAACTATATGATGATGGAAAGGGACCCATAAAGTCAATACCCCAAACATCAAAAATTTCAACATTTAGGATAGAAACCTGCGGCATTTGGTCTCTTGCACTAATACCACCCATTCTTTGGCATTTATCACATGTTAGGCAAAACATTCTAGCATCCTTAAAAATACTAGGCCAATAAAATCCACATTGTAACACTTTGAGGGCCGTGCGTTGTGTGCCAAAGTGCCCTCCACATGCATATGTATGACAAAAACTCAAAATTGAATGACATTCAGAATCATGCACACAACGACGTATAATCTGATCGGGACAATACTTCCACAAATAAGGGTCATCCCAAACATAGAAACGTGCATCATTTTTAAGCTTATCACGTTGGTGCTTGTTTAGTTCATTTGGAAATTGTTTAGCCACCAAGTAATTCACTAAATCTGCATACCATGGTTCACTTACCTCAATGGATAGCAGCTGCTCATCGGGAAAAGTTTCAGGGATAGGTACGGCATGTTCATGCTCCTCATGGATCATTCGGCTTAAATGGTCAGCCACTACATTCTCGCTTCCTTTCTTATCCCTGATTTCAATATCAAATTCTTGAAGAAGAAGAATCCAACGGATAAGCCTCGGCTTTGCTTCCTTTTTCGTGAGCAAGTACCTCAAAGCTGCATGATCAGAATAAACGATTACTTTAGTACCAATTAAATATGAACGGAATTTATCTAAAGCAAAAACCACAGCTAGAAGTTCTTTTTCCGTCGTGGAGTAGTTCAATTGGGCATCATTGAGAGTCCGAGAGGCATAGTATATGACATGCGGCCGCTTGTCTCTTCTTTGTCCTAGAACAGCTCCTAATGCATAGTCGGATGCATCGCACATGAGCTCGAACAGAAGGCTCCAATCTGGAGGTACAATAATGGGGGCCGAGACTAGCTTCTCCTTGAGTTGGTTAAATGCCGAATTACACTCTTCATCAAACTTGAATGGCACATCTTTTTGAAGCAATTGGCAAAGAGGGTTGGACATCTTGGAGAAGTCCTTGATAAAACGCCTATAGAACCCTGCATGGCCAAGAAACGAACGTACCTCTCTAACCGAAGTAGGAGAGGGTAAGTGACGTACAAGGTCTATTTTCGATTTATCTACTTCAATTCCTTTTTCTGAAACAATATGTCCTAAAACTATACCCTGTTTCACCATAAAGTGACATTTCTCCCAATTCAAGACAAGGTTAGTTTCAACACATCGTTTCAAAATTAAGGTCAGATTATCCAAGCATTTATCAAATGAATTCCCAAACACACTGAAATCATCCATGAAAACCTCAATGATCTTTTCAACAAAATCGGAAAATATACTTACCATACACCTTTGGAAAGTGTCCGGTGCGTTGCATAAGCCAAATGGCATGCGACGATAAGCGAATGTTCCAAAGGGACATGTGAATGTGGTCTTCTCTTGATCATCCAGGGCTATCACAATTTGGTTATATCCAGAGTATCCATCAAGAAAACAGTAAAAAGCATGACCGGCTAACCTTTCGAGCATCTGGTCGATGAATGGCAAAGGAAAGTGATCTTTCCTAGTCATGGCATTTAGCTTCCGGTAATCGATACATACTCGCCATCCAGTCTG
The DNA here is from genome assembly GCF_019419815.1 of Pyrus x bretschneideri. Classification (NCBI taxonomy): domain Eukaryota; kingdom Viridiplantae; phylum Streptophyta; class Magnoliopsida; order Rosales; family Rosaceae; genus Pyrus; species Pyrus x bretschneideri. Next base: position 2,128,607 of record NW_025999806.1, on the reverse strand, counting down.
AATGCGTGTAGGCACGAGCTCATTCTCATCATTCTTGATAACAGTTACTCCGGACTTCTTGGGAATGACTTGAACTGGAGAGACCCAACGGCTATCGGAGAAGATCACTCTGCAATCCAAAAGCTTGATTATTTCCTTCTTCACCACTTCCATCATCGGAGGGTTGAGACGGCGTTGAGCCTCTCGGGATGGCTTAGTCCCCTCCTCAAGAAGTATACGGTGCATGCATGTGGTAGGGCTTATTCCTTTAATGTCGGCCAAAGTCCACCCTATGGCCGTTTTGTGTTCTCGCAGCACCCTCACAAGCTTCTCCTCCTCCATTGCCGTGAGACTTGATGAAATGATGACGGGCAATGTTTCGCCTTCTCCCAAAAACAAATACTTCAAATGGTCCGGCAACGGCTTAAGTTCAAGTGATGGTGCCTGAACAACAGAAGGTAGCATCTTAGTGGAAACTGAATTTGAAAGTGAGAGTGGAACCTTACCATATTGTTGTGGCAATGACTCAAGGGTTGCCACAACCTCAATTATTTCTTCACTAAAACCCATGGCAAAGAATTCCTCCTCCTTGCCGTGGCCTTGCATTGGCCCAAATCCTTCATTTTTGCACTCTATGGCCTTAGTGATGGTTGTTTCCAGGGCGTCCTCGTTCAATTCTTCAAGGTATACCTGCGCTAAAGAATCGATAACATCAATGGAAAAATAAGAATGGTCATCAACGGGATATCTCATAGTTTCAGAAATATTAAAATCAATCATTTCCCCATCGAATTCCATTGTCAAGGTGCCTTTGTATACATCAATCTTCGTTCGGGCCGTCTTCATGAATGGCCTACCAAGGAGAATCGGCAAAGATGTAGAATGGGCTGAATCCTCCATGTCTAGGACGTAGAAATCAGCTGGAAAAATTAAATGGTTCACCTGCACAAGCACATCTTCCAAAACTCCTTTTGGATACGCGTTAGAACGATCGGCCAATTGTATAATTACACCATCTTGTTTTAATTCACCCAAATTCATAGATGCATAAATAGAATAAGGCATGACATTTATGGATGCACCTAAATCAAGCATGGCATGTTCAAAACGATTATGTCCAATCACACAAGGAATCGTGAAACTACCGAGGTCTTTGCACTTGGTAGGCAGTTTACGTTGCAAAACAGCGGACACATTCTCGCTTACCTTCACTACCTCTTTGTTTGCCCTTCTTCTCTTTGTATTGCATAGGTCCTTGAGGAATTTAGCATACTTTGGAACCTGTTTGATTGCATCGAGAAGCGGTATGTTCACTTGCACCTTCCGGAACGTTTCAAGAATGTCCTTCTCGCTTTCTTCCTTTTTTTCTTGCATGAACCTGCGAGGAAAAGGTACATTGGGCAGATTAGGACGTGAAGTCCATGAATTTGAACTTAAATTACCTGATTTGACCGAGTTAGGGTGATTGGGGGCCTGCGGCATTGGGTTTTTCACCCTTTCCGTGGGTGAGCTAGACACTTCCTCAGGTTGTGTCGTCTCTTCATCTACTTTCTGGGCAGATTTGGGATTGTTTGGCTCGGTCCCAACTTCTTTTCCACCCCTTAGGGTGATGGCCTTGGCGGATTCGAATCCTCCCTTTGGATTGACTGTGGTTGAGCTAGGAAGCTTTCCTTGCTCTCTAATTTGTCCAAGGAACTCAGAAATCTGCCCTATTTGTTTCTTCATATCCATCATCTCCTTCTCGTTATTTGCTATCCGGTTGTTTTGATTTTGCAACCCCTGCGAAATAGAGGTTAGTAATTGCATAGCTTGATCACTTTCCAAGGACGTACCTGAATGAGATGATGCCGAAGGTTGTTGGGTTTGTTGGGGTGCATACGGCTTGGAATAAAAACCAGGGGGGTTTGGCCTAAATCCTCCTTGTTGGGCAGCTTGTTGTGGCTCCCTCCATTTGAAGTTTGGATGGTCCCTCCATCCGGCATTGTAAGTGTTCGAGTATGGGTTGTTTTGATTTTGTCCTTGGAAACCAATTGCATTGGCAGATTCCCACCCACCATTCTCGATTAGTTGAGGGCACTTGTCGGATGGATGCCCTTGAATTGAGCACACGCCACAAACTTGGTGTTCTTGTGCTTTTGGACCAATCACAACCTGAGAAACAAGAGAAGTAAGATTAGCAAGTTGTGATTGAATTTCAGAAATAGCACTCACCTCATTTACACTTTGTTGCCGTGGGGCTTCCCTTTGGCCCACTCCTTCATATTGTTGAGCGTTGAGCGCTCGGTTGGCTATGAGAATCTTGGCATCCCTTGGTGTTTTGTCCACCAATGCTCATCCCGCTGATGCATCAAGCATTTGACGTTCGATAGGAAGGAGGCCCTCATAGAAATATTGAAGGAGAAGTTCCTCCTTCATTTGATGTTGAGGACATGAAGCTACAAGGCCCTTGAAGCGCTCATAATAAACCGGGAATGTCTCACCATGATTCTGTTGAATACCACTAATTTTCTTCCGTAGAAGAATCACTCTCGAAGTAGGGAAGAATTTCTCCAAGAAAGCACGCTTCATACTCTCCCACGAAGTCACAGTTCCCGGGGCTAGTTCGTAGAGCCAATCTTTGGCCTTGTCCATAACTGAAAATGGAAAGGCCTTCATCTTCAATATACTCCCATCCACAGTGACGGGGGTCATGCTCGAACAAACAACCTCGAACTCCTTGAGATGCTTGTTGGGATCTTCCATGGAAAGCCCATGGTATTTCGGAATGTGGTGCAACAAGCTTGACTTCAACTCGAATTCATCGGTCTTGCCTTGGGCAGCCACGGGGTATTGAATGCATAATGGGGTGGCATTGGCCAATCCCGAAGCGGAAAGCTCCTTGATTGTTCGGTTGTCTGCTGCCATGTCTTCTTCACCCACTGTTATCTTGGGTTCTTCTTCGGATTCAGAAACGGACTCGGAACTTTCACTTGATTCGCTAGGTTCTGAGTTCTTTCTTTTTCGTCTCAATTCTCGCTCGAAATCGGCGTTAAAGCTCGAGATATGTTCACGAATCGGATGAGAACTCCGAGTCATAAACTAGTACCTAAAACAAGAAACAAAACAAGATTAAGAATTTGGAATAAAATAAAAACAAAAGAAAATAAAACAATCCAAGAGATTAGCAAAGTTGCTAATCCCCGGCAACGGCGCCAAAATTTGATGCGAGAATTATACGCACACAAATTAAACCCTCTTTTTGTCAATTGTAGTGAAGTGTATAAGTAGGGATCGTTCTGGACCGGGGATTAGGAGGGATTGTTAATCACTTGGATTTGACTTAAAAATGTAAAAACACAATATAAAACACTATTTAATGCTCGAAGAATGCAAAACTAAAAATAAGAAAGATTAAGACTAAGACTTCAACGAAATAGGGGGGAATTGGATTTGGACGAATTTAAACTAAAATGGATACTTGGAAACAAAACAAATTGTAAAAATGGATTTGATGGAAATGAATGGATGGGAAGCTAGCTAAGGGGTTCATCTCTATACATGTTATACTTGCATACAAAACGATTTCTAATTGCTTTTCAATAAACCATGAATTCTCAACGCCCCGGGTTAATTAGGTCCGCTTAAATTAACCGTCAAGTTTTCCTTAAGTTAATGAATTGGATGATTGCATACGACAATCCAAAGCATTCCTCACAAGTTCCCTACATGAATTGCATAATAGAGATACAAGCAAGAATCATTAAGCAACATGAAAACTATAAGTGTTGACGAGGCATTCGTTACTATGATTGCATGAAACTTATGCCAAGAATTTGTTTAACGCGATTGTTTATAAGCAACCTCCACTACTTGTGAATATAAGTTCATAACTATTACGTGAAACTCACTTATATTCTAGCGTCATATTCATGCATGAAAATTAAGCGTTCATTCTTAATAAACATACATAAATAGGATATCAATCAAATAGTTAAACAAATTGAATTCACAACTTATGAAACGTAATTAAAAGTAATCAAATCATATTGCAAGCATAAACATATATTTCGAATCACCCCCTAGCTAAAGGGGGTTTAGTTCCTCATACTTACAAAACAAAGAGAATTGAAATTAAACCTTGAAATCAAAGAAACACCTAAACATTCCAACAACTCAAACTTGAATTGTATGAACGTTTAGGCACTCTTCTCTTCCTCGTTGTTGTAGCACAAGATCTAAGGATAGGTTGTGTGATGGTGTGAAGTGTTTTGGAGGGATGGGAAGTGGTTGGATAGTGGCTGCAATGGAGGAGAAAAACTGCACAGAAATGGAAGGATATGCACGGCAAAGGTTTGGGAAATGGTGTGTTTGTGGTGTGTTGTGTATGAAAATGAGGAATGTTGAATGAATGAGAATGAAAGGGTATTTATAGGGAGAGAATGGGTGAGAATGGCTGTTTGTTTAAGCATGCAAGTGGCTAATTAATGATGAACAAACAGCTAGGAAAGCATATGCAAGCTGGAATTGCATGTGAAGGTGTGTGTATGTGCTGAAAATGCATTGAAAGCCCACGGCAAGGATATTCTCTTGCTTATTTTCTGTCTACATGATGAAAGGTTAATGAATAATGCATGTAGGTGGCTGCAATGATGAAGAATGATGGCTGGAAATGGCAAGGGAAAGCTGGAAAGCATGTGAAGATGTTGGAATGTCAATGTGAAGTGCACGGCAAGGATTTTCAGGATGGGTCTTTGTGTTGTGTAGTGTGTTGTTGTGGTATTGTTGTTGGTTAAAGCTTGTGAAATCATGATTAAAGATGCATGTGAATGAAATATACAATGGGAAAGTATGTGATTGACAATTAGGGTGAAGTGGCTGCAATGATGAAGTGTGATGGTTGAAATGCAAAGGAAATGCACGGTTTAGACTTGTTGTTTGTGTGAAGTGTGTGTGAATGCATGTGAGTGGCTGATTTGTGTGTTGGGAAATCATGTGAATTAAAGGGATAAAGGTGGGTTATGCATGGCATGGGTAGGAGTGGAATGATAGCTAGGTTATGATGATGAATGCATGTGGAATTGCAAGGAGGGAAGGTGCAGAAAATGAAAGGGGATACACCGCATGGGTAGTGTTGTTGGTGTGTGAATGCATGTGTTGCATTGGTGGTGCAATGATGAAAGAATAAGTGCATGTGTGTGTGAATGGTGGTAGCTAGGGTGAATTATAATGAATGCATGTGGAATAAAGATGGAGAAGGTGGTGTAATGATGCATGGTTGTAGTTTAGGGTGTTGAATATGGATTTGCATGGCTTTTGAAGTGATTGTGGGTTTTGGAAATTGAAGGAAATGCATGGCCTTGGGGTTGGTTTAAGAGAGAATGGGCTAGGCCCTTTGTTTTATGTCTAAAGTGAATACAAGGCCTTCAAATTCGTCCAACATTTTGGCTCCAATCATATGTTATCCATTCCAAGCCCAATTTTGCTCCAAAATGCTCCAAAATGCATCTTTTTGCTCCCTTAGCCATATGAACCTAAAAACACACGAAAATGGCTTAAACTACTAAAACAACTATGAATTAACAACATAGATGCATGAAAACAAGCTAAGTAAGTCGCCTAAATATGCTCCTATCAGTTAACAAAGAATAAAGGCTAAACAAAGCTCAACGGGGGTAAAACTTACAACAAATACGAAATATGGGAAGTGAGGCTATTTGGTTATGGTGGCAACTACACAACTTCATCTTGATATATGTTATGCAAATCAATAACATGCTTTGAATGAAATGGGCATGAGTTCTAGCATTTGGAACTATATAATGAAACGCCTTCTAAGTAGTAACCAAGCAAAGAATAATGAGATCATGCAACGACTTTAGAAGACAAGAAATCACAGATTATACTCTCCAAAGAACGTTATAGGCTCAAGTCTCTCAGGGTTGTAGCGTTTGTTTGAGTTCCTTCCTTCAAGCATGTTACAAAAAAAAACGAATTTTTCTTTTATGATTGCATGTGAAGTCATACATTATAACCATAACCAAGCATATACCAAGAGTAAATCAAACTTTTCTCTATGTTTATAACTCTTTTTAACAGTCATGCACTTACAAACCAAATCCTTATCATTGTGTTGGAAGGTGACCTACGACACAAAAACGACTCAAAACACTCTTTTTAGGCTTTTCAAAACATGTTTTTTAAATTTTTATGTGATTTTCGAATTTTTAAGTCAAAACACACTAAACACACAGCAAGAAACAACATTTGAAGTTATGGTGGATAAAACCCTACGAATTTGCATCAAAGCACTTTAGTAACTCCCCCACACTTAAATCAAACATTGTCCTCAATGTTAAAAACCACACTAAACACAAGCAAACATATAAACAGCAATTAAACATACTAAACATGGCAGAATGTATCTAACAAAGAGAAGAGTTTAGGGATGCAAATCTGGTTATGGAGTGTAAATTCCATCTTCTCCTTGGTGATTGCAGTGAGGCTTCATCTTGAGTTTTTCCACAGGCTACTCTTGAACTGAGCTGGAGATTTTTTTGGTTTCCTCCGATCATTGATTTTCCTTTGTGCTACTCTTGAATTGGGCAGCAGGATTCTTTTGGACTCCCCCGAAGGTCTGAGTTTCCTCCTTTTATCTGTTTCTTTTCAATCTCTCCAATTCGTATTGAAGAGGGTTAGAGGATAGCTCAGCATACGCTAGGTAAGCAACCAGGGAATAGAGTCCAGGTAGACTCCAAGTACCGGCTGATTGCTTCTTTCACTTTGCCATGCAAGTAATATCAAGGACAAAGGAAAAGACAGGGAAAGAGCATGATATGAGATACCTTTGCTTTCGCCCTTGATGATATGAGATACCTTTGCTTTCGAAGAGGCAGCGAATGAATCAGCACATATATTTGTTGCGCTTGTCTCCGCATGCTTCGATCCACCGTTTCCTCTTGCCTCATCTGTACTGCAGGCATTTGGTATCTTCTTTGGGGGATACATCCATGGTTGAAAATGTGTTCTCATGAGAAGGAGAAAACTGAGCATGTTTGAGAGAGTTGGTTGCAGCTTACATTTTCGGCCGAGAAGGAAAATTATGCGTTTGTGGGTGTATGCCTTGCCATGAAGGTTGATGTATATAGGAATTGTAATGGCAAGTGGCGGTGCGGATGCAGCAATGTCCTCCACGCGTTTTCTGAAAAGCCGGGAGCTTTTGACAAAGTGGCACGCGTCTTCTGAAAAGCCGGGAGCTTTTGACAAAGTTGCACTCGCTTTCTGGAAAGCTGGGAGCTTTCGGCTTTGTCACCCACGTTTGTCGGCTAAAGTGTGCAGCTGATTTCTCACCTTCCACACGTCTTCTGAAAAGCCAACTCTTCCATATGGAAAACACGTCGTTCCTTGATTGATTATGATCAAATGTACCAACTCTTTGCGTTTGGTACTCTTCCATAAGCTGTGACAAAAGAGAAGCATTATCAAGTGCCATGTTGTGCTTCTCTAGTACTTGAAATCAACAAACAAAACACAAATCAAAAACTAAAACTAAAATACATAACAGAAACGAACAATCCAAGAGATTAGCAAATTTGCTAATCCCCGGCAACGGCGCCAAAATTTGATGCGGAAATTATACGCACACAAATTAAACCCTCTTTTTGACAATTGTAGTATAAGTATAAGTAGGGATCGTTCTGGATCGGGGATTAGGAGGGATTGTTAATCTCTTGGAAACTGACTCAAAAACGTAAAAACAATATAAAACACTAAACTAGACTCAAAGAATGTGAAACTAAACATTAAAACACTAAGACAAACCAAAAGATTCAAAATGCTTTAAAAACACAAACTAAATTGATTTCTAACTAAATTGAACATTAAAGCAAAAGGGGGATTGAGGTTTAACGAAAATTGAAATAACGAAACAAGTTAATAAACTAGACAGAATGTAATTATGAAATTGATGAAATAGAATGAATGGATGCTAGCCAAGAGGTTCATCTCCACACATGTTATACTTGCATACAAAACGATTTCTAATTGCTTTTCAATAAACTATGAATTCTCAACGCTCCGGGTTAATTAGGTCCGCTTAAATTAACCGTCAAGTTTTCCTTAAGTTAATGAATTGGATGATTGCATACGACAACCCAAAGCATTCCTCACAAGTTCCCTACATGAATTGCATAATAGAGATACAAGCAAGAATCATTAAGCAACATGAAAACTATAAGTGTTGACGAGGCATTCGTTACTATGATTGCATGAAACTTATGCCAAGAATTTGTTTAACGCCATTGTTTATAAGCAACCTCCACTACTTGTGAATATAAGTTCATAACTATTACGTGAAACTCACTTATATTCTAGCGTCAAATTCATGCATGAAAATTAAGCGTTCATTCTTAATAAACATACATAAATAGGATATCAATCAAATAGTTAAACAAATTGAATTCACAACTTATGAAACGTAATTAAAAGTAATCAAATCATATTGCAAGCATGAACATATATTTCGAATCACCCCCTAGCTAAGGGGGGGTTTAGTTCCTCATACGTACAAAACAAAGAGAATTGAAATTAAACATTGAAATCAAAGAAACGCCTAAACATTCCAACAACTCAAACTTGAATTGTATGAACGTTTAGGCCCTCTTCTCTTCCTCTTCGTTGTAGCATAAGGTCTAGGGATAGTTGGTTGGGGGGATGGAAGTGTGGAATTATGGAAGTGGATGAGGAGTGGTGGAAATGGAAGAATGGTTTTTGGATTCTAAGGGAGACTCACGGCACAAGGGAGAAAGGGATGTGTTTGTGGTGTGTTGTGTATGAAATGAGATGATATGAATGAATGGGAATGCAAGGGTATTTATAGGAGGAGTGGAGGTTATATGGCTGTTTGTTTAAGGTGTTTGTGTGGAGGAATGATGGAAAAACAGCTAGGACAACATGTGAAAGCTGGAAAGTGGAAGGGATGCACGGCAAGGTTGGCTTTGTGGCATGTGTTGGCTGATTTGGTTGTTGGGAAAACATGTGTTTGCATGTGAATGTTGTGAATGGCAGCTAGGGGAGGGAACATATGCATGTGGTGGCTGAATGATGAAGAGAAGTTGCTGAAAATCTAAGGGAAAGGCACGGCATTGAAGGTGTTTTTGTGTTGGAAATGCATGTGATTGCATGTGTTGCTGAATGGGATTGTGGAAAGGCAAGGGAATGCACGGGTTAGGCTTGAAGAAAAGGTGTGTGAATGGGGTAATTGAATGATTAAAGTGCATGTGGGTTGGATATTTAAGCGATGGAATGATGGAATGCATGTGAAATTAGGGTTTGCGAAAGCTGGGATATTGCATGTGAAAGAGATGAAGTATGGAATTAAGGAATGGGAGGAAGTTTGCACGACAGGGACTTCTTTGGTGCCAGATCGAAAATGGGTGTTTGTTGTTTGCATGTTGAATGATGTTAGGATGCGTTGTGGACTAATGATGGAATGTATGTGGGAGTAAAGAATGCACTGGGTGTGGTGTTTGATGATGGAAGTGTTGAATGGTGTCCTTTAATATGACCGGTTTAGGGCTGTTAAGGGGAGAGCAATGGGAGTGAATGTGGCTTAATGACTGAATATGTGGCTGCATGTTTGAATGATTAAAGAGGCATGTGGGTTGAAACTGCAAAGGGAATGCAAAGGTGAATGAATAATGAACTGCATGTGCACGGTTATTTGGAGGAAAGAATAAGTGGATGTGCAAATGTGTTTTAATTAATGAAGAATAAAGGGTGCATGTGTTGATGAAATTGCATTTGGAAAGGTTGGAAAGTGGAAGGGAAAGGCACGGCAACAAGGAAGTGTTTGGAGAATGAATGCAATGATGAAGAGTGAATAAAGAATGCATGTAGGGTTAGCTAGGTTGGTTTTGTTTGGGTGCATGTGTGTTAATGGTGGTTTTGCATGTGAATTGATGGATTGTTTTTTATGGAATGGATGGTTCTTTGCATGGCTATAAGGGAGAGAATAAGAGAGAATGGGCTAGGCCCTTTGTTTTATGTCCAAAGTGAATACAAGGCCTTCAAATTCGTCCATCCTCTTGGCTCCATGGATAAGCTATCCAATCCATGCCCAAAAATGCTCCAAATAGCCTCAAAATGCACTTTCTTGCTCCCTAAGCCCTTAGAACCTGAAAACACACAAAAGAAGCATAAATGACTAAAATAACGAGAGAAACATAACGTAAATGCACGAGAACAAGCCATTTAAGTCGCATGAATATGCTCCTATCAATATTTCAAGAACAAGGGTATGGAAAGTCCTATTCTAGGCTAGGTAAGGGTGATGTGGTTAACAAAGAAAATAGGATGAACAAGGCTCAAATGGTCTAATCCTACAATACATATGACAAGGGTCGGTTCGACTATTTGGCTATGGTGGTGACTACTAAACAACTTCATCTTGTTATTTGTTATGCTAATCAATTTCATGCTTTGAATGAAACGAGTATGAGTTCTAGTATTTGGAACTATAATGATGAAACGCATTCTAAGTAACAACCAAGCAAAGAATAATGAGATCATGGAACGACTTTAGCAAACAAGAATGCACAAATTAATAACTCTCTAAATAAACGTTTAGGCTCAAGTCTCTCAGGGATGTAGCGTTTGTTTGAGTTCCTTCCTTCAAGCATGTTACAAAAACTGATTTTATCCTTTGTGATTACACGTGAATTCGTAAACTATAACTACAACCAAGCATAAACCAAAGAGCAAATCAAACTTCCATCCATGTTCCTAACTCTCTTTAACAGTCATGCATTAAAAACCAAATCCTCATCATTGTGTTGGAAGGTACCCTAAGACACAAACAAACACACAAAAGCAACTCTTTTTGGCTTCTTCAAAACACTTTTTTCAATTTTTTTCAAATTTTCGGATTTTTACTTCAAAACACACTAAAACAGCTTAAAATGCACTAAAACACTTAAAAACAGTGAGAAACAACATTAGAAGTGATAGGTGATAGAATCCCACGAATTTTGCATAAAAACACTTATTTACCCCCCCCCCCCCACAACACTTAAATCAAACATTGTCCTCAATATTTCACACAACGACTCACACAAAAGCAAACAAATAACAAACAACTAAGCATGATAAAATAAAGCAGCAAAGAGAAGGGTTTAGAAACGCAAATCTGGGTTTGGAGTAGAAGTTCCATCTTCTCCTTGTTGAATGCATGGGTTGCCTCCCAAGAAGCGCTTGCTTTAACGTTTTCCAGCCGGACGATACCTCATTTTAGGCTTCATTGGAGCCCACGGCATAGAGGGATACTTCATCCACAACATGCTCCTTGAAATTCTCATAGTATGGCTCTATGAATGGAAGGGGATAGTGATCCTCCCTGATTGTGGTGTTTTGGTTCCTAAAGTCCATGTAAATGCTCCCACCACCTTGAAATCGATTGGGTACCTGCACCAAAGAAGGTAACAACCTATTAGTTGAAATGGGAATTGGAATTGGGATTGGAGACTTACTAGGATGTTGTGGTAATGCCCTTAGGGCAGCCACCATCTCGCCAATTTTATCACTAGGCACGGCCAAATTGGGTGTTTTTAGGGTAGTGGCGTGCTCCTTGTGCTCCACTCCAATTCCTTCCTCGATGGTGGTTCTAGATGCATCCTTCTTGATTGGTGATGAACGTTCCTGCCCTATATTTTTAATTATACCAATGGCAAAACAAGAACGAACGTCATTAGGATTCTCAATGGATTCAGAAACTTTAAAGTTAATCATATCACCACCAAATTCCATAGTTAAGGCTCCCTTGGCCACGTCAATCTTGGTGTGGGCTGTTTTCATGAAAGGTTGTCCAAGTAAGATTGGCGATGGTGGAGAGTGGGTTGAATCCTCCATGTCAAGCACATAGAAATCTGCAGGAAAAATCAAGTGGTCTACCTACACCAAAACATCTTCCAAAACTCATCTTGGGTATGCATTAGATCGATCAGCTAATTGAATAATAACACCATCATTTTTAAGCTCTCCTAGATTCACAGATGCATAAACAGAATATGGCATGACATTAATTGATGCACCTAAATCTAGCATAGCATGTTCAAACCTTGTATCACCAATTACACAAGGGATAGTGAAACTACCTGGATCTTTGCATTTAGGTGGCAGCTTTCTTTGCAAAATTGCAGAGACATTCTCACTTACATGTACCACCTCTTTCTCTCGAATTCGTTTCCTTGTTGTACAAATCTTCTTCAAAAAATTCGCATACTTCGGAATTTGCTTTATTGCATCAAGGAGTAAGATATTGACATGCACCTTCCTAAACGTCTCTAGGACGTCTTTTTCATCCTCCTTTATCTTAGATTGCATAAACCTGCAAGGAAAAGGCACATTTAGTGGAATAAAACAAGACAAATTCGAATTTGGACTTACCTTGGTGGTTTGGGATGGTTTTTGTGCACTAGGGGCCTGCGGCAAGGTTTGTTCCACCCTTGCCGTGGCTTTGTCCAATTTCTCCTCTTCGTGTAGCAGCTTTTCGTCCTCTTTTTTACTTGATTTGGTTGGTTCAAGGATAGTTCCAACTTCCTTGCCACTTCTCAAGATGATAGCCTTAGCGGTTTCAAAACCTCATTTTGGATTAACGATGGTCGAGCTAGGCAACTTGCCTTGCTCTTTGAATTGGCCCATGAACTTCGCAATCTGCCCTACTTGCTTTTCTAATTCGTCAACCTTTTTGTCCCTATTTTGCATTCCCTGCGCCATAGAAGTTAGTAATTGAAAATTTTGATCATTATCTATGAACGAACCTGATTTGGGTTGTGTAGGTTGTGCTTGGGGTGGTGTGGGTGCATACAGCCTTTGGTATTATCCCGGAGGTTGCTGCCTAAATACGCTTTGTTGTTGGGGTTGTTGGGGCTCCCCCCACTTGAAATTTGAATAATCTCTCCAACCGAGATTGTAGGTATTAGAGAATGGATCCTTCCTTGGTTAATTTGGACTTTGGTACCCCACAGCATGGGCACTCTCCCATCCTCCATTCTCTATCAATTGAGGACATTGATCATTGAGATGTCCTTGCATAGAGCACACTCTACATATGGCCGCACCTTACATTTTGGATCCTTCAACAACCTGAGACACAAGCATAGTGAGATTAGCTAATTGAGATTGAATTTCAGAAATTGCACTTACCTCATTCACTTGTTGTCGTGGGGTATCTCTTTGTCCAACGCCTTCATATTGTTGTGCATTCAAAGCTCGGTTGGCAATGAGAGTATTGGCGGCCATGGGTGTTTTGTCTACTAAAGCTCCTCCCGCTGAGGCGTCTAGCATTTGGCGTTCAATTGGTAGAAGCCCTTCGTAGAAATATTGAAGAAGAAGCTCCTCCTTCATTTGGTGTTGTGGACATGAAGCAACAAGAGTTTTAAAACGTTCATAATAAGTTGGAAATGATTCACCTTGATTTTGCTGAATGCCACTAATCCTTTTGCGTAAAAGAATGACTCGAGAAGTTGGGAAAAACTTCTCCAAAAATGCCCGTTTCATACTCTCCCATGATGTGACAGTTCCGGAGGCTAGTTCATACAACCAATCTTTAGCCTTTTCCAAGAGAGAAAAGGGAAAAGCCTTCATCTTCAAAATGCTCCCATCAACATTCACCGGGGTCATACTTGAGCAAACAACCTCAAATTCCTTCAAGTGCTTATTAGGATCTTCCATGGACAACCCATGGAACTTAGGAATATGGTGCAATAAGCTAGACTTTAACTCGAACTCGTCGGTCTTGTCTGGGGCTGCCCTTGGATATTGAATGCATAGCGGCCTGGCATTATCCAATCCCGAAGCGGAAAGTTCCTTGATTGTTCGGTTGTCGGCTGCCATAACTTGTTCTTCCTCAAAAATCTGAGTCGTGGCCTCCTCTCCCACTTGTACTTCGTCTTCTTCAAGATCTGGTGCAGGTTGAGGTGGTTGAGGCTCTTGTTGATTCCTCTTCCTTCTCAAAGTTCACTCGAAATCGTCGTCAAAGTCTAGATATTCTTACGAATCAGTTGAGAACTCCGAGTCATAAACTAGTACCTAAAAATAAGAAAACAAAACAAGGTAGCAACTAAAACCAAAAACATAAGAACATAAACAAAAAGAAATAACAAGGGATTAGCAAAATTGGTAATCCCTGGCAACGGCGCAAAAATTTGATGTGAAAATTAACTTAACACACAAATTAACCCTCTTTTGACAATTGTAGCATATAAGTAAGTAGGGATCGTTCTTAAACTGGGGATTAGGAGGGATTGCTAAACACTCTAAACTGACTCAAATAAATAAAACTAACTTTTAAAACACTTAACTCAACTTATAAAGACTCAAAACAATTTCACAAAACTCAAAATGAGCTGAAAACACTCAGAACTGCCTAAAAAACACAAACTGGGCAGATTTGACTATAAACACGAAATTGGACGAAAATTGGTTCTAACTTGACTCAAAACACTTGAAAACACAATCTAAAACATATTCTAACTATTTAGACACTCTAAGACAAATGAGGATTTGGTTTTGGACGAAAATAAACAAAACAAAAGAAGAAATTAAACTAGGCAGATTTGGACGAATTTGATGGAATTAAGTGGATGATGGGCTAGCTAGGAGGTTTTTCTCCACACATGGCATACTTGCATACAAAACAATCTCCTGTTGCTTATTCAATGAATCATGCAAATATAGCCATGGTTTCGAAATTCCCCCTTGCCAAAAAAAGGATTAGTTCCTCATACTCGCAAAACAAAGAATATTGAATTTAAACATTGAAATCATAAGAAAGATTACACCTAAATGTTTCAGCAATTCCAGGATGAATTTGATGCACGGCTAGGGCTTCTCTTCCTCCTCCTTGTTGCGGCACTTGGTGTGGGTGGTGGTTGTGGGGGTTATGAACGATGTATTCTTGGTTAGGAGGATGAATAATGGCTGATTATGGTGATAGGGTGTGGCAGGTTGTGTATGGAGGTGTATGGAGTGGATGGAGGATGAAGAATGGGGAATAAGGCTAGCGGCAGGTTTTGTATGGAGGTATATGAAGTGGATGAAGGATGAAGAATGGGGAATAGAGCTTGCGGCAAGGTGTTTTCTGTATAGCATAAGGGGTGGTACGAATTTGTGGCTGAAAATATGTTTATATAGTCCTAGGGTTAATTAAATTAGGGTTACACTTAACAGATTTTATGGATTAGGGCCCTAGGGTTCGGCACAAGTAAGTTAAATCCACTTAGGAGAGGGTTTGGCCCAATTAGTTTCATAAAAGGATTTGTGTAACCCAAATCCACAAGGAATGAGGCCTAACAAATCAAAATCCAAAAAGGAAAAAAGGTTTAGGAAATTCGTCCAAAATTGGGCCTTCTCGAAACTAGGTGTTTTGTGGCTGATTTTGGGTTTTCTAGAAGAAATAAAAGGGGGAAGGGTGTGGCACCCTTTTAGGGTTAGATAAGGCTTCTAGAAATTAGGTTTTTAGGTCCACTTGCAGCTAGGATTAAGGTGGAACAAGATTAGGTTAGGATAAGATAGGATGAGATAAGGTTTTGGATAATGTTTTGGATAATGTTGGATAAGGTTTTAGATAAGGTTTTGGATAGGGTTTCCTCTTTTGATCTACTTCCTTATCCACTTTGTCTTGAGCTTAGTTCCTTCCTCTTCTCATCATATTTCTAGCCTCTTGAACTCCAAATTCGTCCATCCATGTTGGCCCATATGCAAGCTATCCACATAGTGCCCAAAACTGCTCCAAAATGCATCAAAATGCACTTTCTTGGCACTTTAACCCTTTGGACCTACAAACACACGAAAATGAGTTATAATATGACATTAACTAGGAAATAATAGCACAAATGCACAAGAATGGGCTAGCTAAGTCGCCTAAATATGCTCCTATCAGTTTGAAGGATGCATTGTGGGCTTATCGAACGGCCTACAAAACACCCATAGGAACGTCACCATTTCGGCTAGTCTATGGCAAGCCATGCCATATCCCCATGGAGCACAAGGCTCATTAGGCAATCAAGACATTCAACATGGACATAGATGCGGCTGGAATTCATAGAAAGGTTTAATTGAAGGAACTTGAGGAGTTTAGGCTTGAAGCATATGAGAATGCTTGCATTTACAAGGAAAAGACCAAGGCTTTCCATGACAAGATGATCCGAAGCAAAACATTCTCCATAGGGCAAAAAGTTTTACTTTTTAATTCTTGCCTTCGTTTATTTCCCGGTAAGTTACGTTCTAAGTGGATTGGGCCCTTTGTTATTACTAATGTTTTTCCATATGGCGCAGTTCAAATCCAAAGCTTGAGGAATGGCCAAGAATTCAAGGTGAATGGGCATCGTTTGAAGCCCTATTATGCAAATATTGAAGGGCAGGTTGTGGAGGACATTGATCTCCATGCCGTGGGGTCTACTTGAGGCTAAGAAGAATGTTCGTCCGGCTGCACGACGTTAAAGCAAGCGCTTCTTGGGAGGCAACCCATGCATTCAACTAGAGAGGATTTGGGCAATTCAACAATTCATTCCATAAAATCAGATTTGCGTTCCTAACTCTCTATCTCTTTATTGTTTTTATTTCGTCATGATTAGTTAGTTTATATTGTTTGTTTGAATGTGAGTCTTTGTTTGAAACATTAGGGACAATGTTTGATTTAAGTGTGGGGGGGGTAAACAAGTTGTTTTTGCATGATTTTGCATGATTTTCGTGGGATTTTATCACATATCACTTATAATGTTGTTTCTCACTGTTTTTAGAGTGTTTTGAAGTGTTTTCATGTCTTTTGATCAGAAAATCTGAAAATTTACAAAAAAAATTGCAAAACAGTTTTGAAAAACCCAACAAGAGTTGTTTTAAAGTTGTTTTTGTGTGTTTGGTTGTGTCTTAGAATACCTTCCAACACAATGATGAGGATTTGGTTTTTAATTGCATAACTATTAAAGAATGTTGTGAACATGGATGGAAGTTTGATTTATGCTTTGGTTTATGCCTGGTTATGGTTATAGCTTATGAATTCACATGTAATTACAAAAAGAAAATCAGTTTTTGTAACATGCTTGAAGGAAGAAACTCAAACTAACACTACATCCTTGAGAGACTTGAGCCTATAACGTTCTTTGGAGAGTATAATCTATGATTTCTTGTTTTCTAAAGTCGTTGCATGATCTCATCATTCTTTGCTTGGTTGCTACTTGGAATGCATTTCATGATAGTTCCAAATACTAGAACTCATGCCCATTTCATTCAAAGCATGATATTGATTGCATAACACACAATAAGATGAAGTTGTTAGTTAAGCCAAAGCCAAAAAGCCTAACCCTTTTGCATATGTATTGTAGGATTACCCATTTTGAGCCTTTTCAAGCCTATTTTCTTTGTTAACCACACTATCCTTACCTAGCCTAGATAAGGACTTTCTTTACCCTTGTTCTTAAACGATAGTGAAGCATGACTTAGAATGAACTCCTTTTGATCAATTTATTGCAGAAAACAAGTGTGGGGGAAGGTAATAGGGCACGGCAAAGAAGAAAATAAAGGAAAAAATTCGTGGAAAAATTAAAAGAGAAGAGAAAAGTTTTAAAAAGAAAGAAAAAGAGTTGAAAAATAATTGAGAATGAACTCACAAGTGTTGGTTGTTGAAGAAAGGGTCCAAAAGTTTGAATTTGACCCTAAATGTTGCATGAATCTTCCCTTGTGTTTAAAAGTTGAATTCTGCCATCAAAAGTGAGTTTAAGAGTCAATTTCATTATTTTGCTTCCTATTGCTTTAAGAACCTTTGTTTATCCTCTACCTTTCTTTGTTAGCCAATACCCTTAGCCCCTTTACAACCCTCAAGTTCTATCTTGATGTTATGTGTTCAATATGTGGAGTTTGAATTTGGTATGAGCATATGGAATCACTGGTTCTCATTCTAAGTAGTAGCATTCCATTCATGAGATCATATACATGTCATTGTCGTAAATCCAGAAAATGCATTCTTTGTTATAACATATGTGAGTGTTAGTCTTCATATTTAAATCAATCTTCTCACATATACCTCGTGTAGGGTGTGTAGTTAGAAAATCTGTGTGAAAATTGAGAGCATTCTAGTGAGGAATTGAGGGAATTCTCTAAGGCATGTTACTACATTCAAAACATTGTTTTAATTGATTAAATGTGAACTAGTAAGTGGTAACTATGGTTAAGTGTTTGTTAAAGTGTCATGTTCATTGGAAATCCCTGAGGTACATGTTGGAAGGTTTAGAAGGTGTTTTGTTTTGTTTGTGGTTTCTTTTGTTTTGTTTTGCTCGCGGACTAGCAAAAGCTAAGTGTGGGGGAATTTGATAGGAGCATATTTAAGCGACTTAGTTAGCTTGTTTTTGTGCATTTATGTTGTTAGTTCATAGTTATTTTAGTATTTTAAGCTATTTTCGTGTGTTTTTAGGTTCATATGGCTAGCAAAAAGGTGCATTTTGGAGCAAAATTGGACTTGGAATGAATAGCTTATGCTTGGAGCAAAAGGAATGGACGAAATTGAAGACCTAAAGGAGTTAGGATTCCTAATCACAAGAGGATTCCTAATCAAAAGAGAAATCTGATAGGAGCATATTTAGGCGACTTACTTAGCTTGTTTTCGTGCATCTATGTTGTTAATTCACAGTTATTTTAGTCCTTTATGCTTCTTTTGTGTGTTTTCAGGTTCTAAGGGCAAAGTATGCAAAAGGATGCCTTTTGGAGCCTTTTGGAGCAAATTAGAGATTGGAATGGATTGCATATGCTTAAAGCCAAGTAGATGGACGAAATTGAAGATCATAACCATTCACTTATCAAAACCATTCACTTATCACTTATCAAAACCATTCACTTATCACTTATCATAACCACAACCATTCACACCCCTTTAATCCACATGCACTCCTGATGCGAAATAGATAAGCACACAAATTAAACCCTCTTTTTGTCAAATTGTAGTAAAGATGTAAGTAGGGATCGTTCTAGACCGGGGATTAGGAGGGATTGCTAAACACTTGGAAACTGACTTAAAAACTCAAAAACAAAGTTTAAAACACTAAACTCGACTCAAAGAATGCAAAACTAAAAGTTAAAACACTTAAACAAACCTAAAACCCAAAACAGCAACTAGAAGACTCAAAACTGCCTAAAAACCACTTTCTGGGCAGTTTTGAGCACCTACACTAATTTGGACGAAATTGGATGAAAACTTGAATCAAAATACTTAGAAACACAAATCAAAACACTTTCTAACTAATCTAAGACTTCAAATTAAAGGGGGATTTGTTTTGGACGAAAATTTAACATAAAACAGAAACTTTAAACTAAACAGATTGTAGAATGTTTTTGGATAAAAAGGATGGATAAAAGGCTAGTTAGGAGGTTCTTCTCCACACATGTCACACTTGCAAACAAAACGATTTTCAGTTGTTCTTCCAATAAATTATAAATACTCAACGCCCCAAATTAACCGTGAATTGCACTAATTAACCCTCAGTTTTTCCACAAGTTATTAAGTTGGATGATTGCATACGACAACCCAAAACATTCCCTACAAGTTCCCTACATGAATTGCATAATAGAGATACAAGCAAGAATCATTAAGTTCTATGAAAAACATAAGCATTGACGAAGCATTCGTTACTCTGAATTGCATGAAACTTATGCTAAGAATTCATTCAACGCGATCGTTTTCAAGCGACCTTCACTACTTGTGATTATAAGATTGTAACTATTAGGTGAAACTCCCTCATAATCTAGCATCATATTCATGCATGAAAACTAAGCGTGCACTCTCAATCAACATACACAAATAAGTTATCTATCAAATAGATGAACGAATCGAATCCACAACTTATGAAATAACAACTGAATGTAATCAAATCATATTGCAAGCATGTACATGGTTTCGAATTCCCCCCTAACCAAGGGGGTTTAGCCACTCATGATTACAACAAACTTAGAGAGTAATAACAAAGTAAACATTGAAAACAAGAATCGAAGTACACCTAAAAATTCCAACAACTCAATCTTGAATTGTATGAACTTTTAAGCCTCTTCTCCTCTAGTTGTTGCGGCACAAGGGGTTTTGGTGAGTTTTGGGGGTTATGGATGATGTAGAATGATGTGTTTAGGGTAGGGATGGATGTAGGGGAAGGCAAGGAGTGTTTTTTGGGCAGAAAATATGAAGAATGGTGAAGTATGGCTGTGTTAGAGAGAGGGAATGAATTTCTGGCGTGAATGAATGTGTATGAGAGGTGATGATCTGATCTAGGGGTTAATATGAGTATATATAAGCACTTAAAACCCTAGGGTAATCAGATATGAGCTTGTGACAAGCTAGGACGGCTAGGAGACAAGGTAGGAAGCTAGGACGGCTAGGAGACAAGGTAGGACGGCTAGGAGACAAGCTAGGACGGCTTGTGACAAGCTAGGACGGCTAGGAGACAAGGTAGGTCGGCTAGGAGACAAGGTAGGACGGCTTGTGACAACCTAGGATGGCTAGGAGACAAGGTAGGACGGCTAGGAGACAAGGTAGGACGGCTTGTTCTTCCAATACAGAAATTAGGCACCATGTGTGAATAGATAAAGCCTTCTAGAAATAAGGTTTTTAGGCCCCCTTGCAGCTCCCTAACTGAATTCAAGCCTTCAAATTCGTCCATCCTCATGCCTCCATGCTTGCACTATCCAATCTTGGCCCAAAAATGCTCTAGAATGCTCCAAATTGCTTCTTTTTGCATACTTTGACACTAAAACCTGAAATTGCACGAAAATAACTTTAAACACTATAATTAACATAGTTTAGCTAATTAAATGCAAGAAAACAAGCTAACTAAGTCGTATAAATATGCTCCTATCAACTCCCATCCATTTCATCATTGCAACCATTGCACATTTACACCAACAAACATCTCTTTGCCGTGCCTTTCCCTTAGCCTAGTTGTTTTATGCCATTTTCAGATTTCCACCATTCACACACACATGCACTCACATGCATTTCAAGCACTAAACATTCTTCTTTGCCGTACCTTTCCCTTCCACTTTCCAACCTTTCCAAATGCAATTTCATCAACACATGCATTCATTATTCATTCACCTTGCATTCCCTTTACATTTCAACCCACATGCACTTTAATCATTCAAACATGCAGCCACATAATCATTCACCCTATCCATTCTATGTCACAAAACAATGACACATGCACCATCAAAACATCCTTTACCGTGGCCCTTGCAAATCCATCCCATTTTCAGCCATTACACTCCTTCAATTCAGCCACCATTCATTCTTTATTCCACATACACTCATCATCACACACCCTAGCTATCATTCACATGCATCACAACCCCAAAACCATCAAGAAAACACTCTTGCCGTGGCCTTCACTCACACTTCCAGCTTTCCACCTTGCATTTCCAGATTATTCCTTCATCATTGCATCCATTCCATATGCATTCTTCATCATTGCACCACAAATCAGCTCATCCCACACTCCATGCCGTGGCCTACCTCCCATTTCCAGCTTTCACATGCCTTCAAATGCATTTCCAGCACATCCTTTGCTTTACATCTCCACAAACACATGCATTTACACCCAAAAATCCCCTTTGCCGTGGCTTTCACTCCTATTTCCAACATCTACACACTCATTTCTAGCCATTGCACATGCTTTCCAACCTAACATTCACCCACATGCACCCTTTAAACAAACCCAAACATGCAGCCACAGAAACTCCACCCTTTGCCGTGCAAATCATCACCATTCCACTTTCCAACCTAGCCACATCCACATGCATTTAATCATAATCATTCACTCACCTTGCAGCCACATTTCCACCCACCTCCTAGCTGTCATGTTCCCCCTTATTTACCTATAAATAAACACCTCATTTCATTCATTCAATTCACATCTAATTCCATTCACAACACACCACAACACAACAAGCAACCTTGTTGCCGTGGCCTTCTTTCCATTTCCTGCATCTTCTCTTCCATTTCCTTCACTTCCCATCCCTCTAAAACACTATCCAACAATCAACATATCCTTAGACCTTGTGCCACAACGAAGAGGAGGAGAAGAGTGCCTAAACGTTCATACAATTCAAGTTTGAGTTGTTGGAATTTTTAGGTGTTGCTTTTCCTCGATTGCAATGTTTAATTTCAATTCTCTTTGTCTTGTACGTATGAGGAACTAAACCCCCCTTAGCTAGGGGGTGATTCGAAATATATGTTTATGCTTGCAATATGATTTGATTACTTCTAATTACGTTTCATAAGTTGTGAATTCAATTTGTTTAACTGTTTGATTGATAACCTATTTATGTATGTTTATTGAGAGTGCACGCTTAATTTTCATGCATGAATTTGACGCTAGAATATAAGTGAGTTTCACGTAATAGTTATGAACTTATATTCACAAGTAGTGGAGGTTGCTTATAAACAATCGCGTTAAACAAATTCTTGGCATAAGTTTCATGCAATCATAGTAACGAATGCCTCGTCAACACTTATAGTTTTCATGATGCTTAATGATTCTTGCTTGTATCTCTATTATGCAATTCATGTAGGGAACTTGTGAGGAATGCTTTGGGTTGTCGTATGCAATCATCCAATTCATTAACTTAAGGAAAACTTGATGGTTAATTTAAGCGGACCTAATTAACCCGGGGCGTTGAGAATTCATGGTTTATTGAAAAGCAATTAGAAATCGTTTTGTATGCAAGTATAACATGTGTGGAGATGAACCCCTTAGCTAGCTTCCCATCCATTCATTTCCGTCAATTTCGTATTTACAATTTGCTTTCTTTGCAATCTATCCATTTTAGTTTAATCTCGTCCAAACCTAAATCCCCCCCCCATATTTTGTTTAAGTTTTAGTCTTAATCTTTCTTACTTTTAGTTTTGCATTCTTCGAGTTTAGTATAGTGTTTTAAACTTGTTTTTACGTTTTTGAAGTCAAATCCAAGTGGTTAACAATCCCTCCTAATCCCCGGTCCAGAACGATCCCTACTTACATACTTACTACAATTGACGAAAAGAGGGTTTAATTTGTGTGCGTATAATTCTCGCATCAAATTTTGGCGCCGTTGCCGGGGATTAGCAACTTTGCTAATCTCTTGGATTGTTTTATTTTCTTTTGTTTTTTATTTTATCCCAGATTCTTAGTCTTGTTTTGTTTCTTGTTTTAGGTACTAGTTTATGACTCAGAGTTCTCATCCGATTCGTGAACATATCTCGAGCTTTAACGCCGATTTCGAGCGAGAATTGAGACGAAAGAGAAAGAATTCACAACCTAGCGAATCAAGTGAAAGCTCCGAGTCCGTTTCTGAATCTGAAGAAGAACCTAAGACAACAGTGGGTGAAGAAGACATGGCAGCAGACAACCGAACAATCAAGGAGCTTTCCGCTTCGGGATTGGCCAATGCCGCACCATTATGCATTCAATACCCCGTGGCTGCCCAAGGCAAGACCGATGAATTCGAGTTGAAGTCAAGCTTGTTGCACCACATTCCGAAATAGCATGGGCTTTCCATGGAAGATCCCAACAAGCATCTCAAGGAGTTCGAGGTTGTTTGTTCGAGCATGACACCCATAAATGTCGACGGGAACATTCTGATGATGAAGGCTTTTCCATTCTCACTTTTGGAAAGAGCGAAGGATTGGCTTTTCGAATTAGCACCCAGAACGGTTACATCTTGGGATAGTATGAAAAGAGCTTTCTTGGAGAAGTTTTTCCCAACTTCAAGAATCATTCTCTTGAGGAAACGGATTAGTGGTATCCAACAAAATCAAGGTGAATCGTTTCCTTCTTATTATGAACGTTTTAAATCACTTGTTGCTTCTTGTCCACAGCATCAAATGAAGGAGGAGCTGCTCATTCAATACTTCTACGAATGACTCCTTCCAATGGAACACCAAACGCTTGATGCCTCGGCGGGAGGTGCGTTGGTGGATAAAACTCCGTGGGCTGCAAAAGTTCTAATTGCCAACCGAGCACATAATGCACAACAATACGAAGGTGTTGGACAAAGAGACCCCCCACGGCAACAACAAGTCAACGAGGTAAGTGCCATAACCGAACTTCAAAATCAAATGGCTAACCTTACTACGTTGCTTTCTCAGGTGGTGGAAGGTCCAAAAGTCAAAACCGTAGCTCCTTGTGGCGTATGTTCCATGCAAGGACACCCTACAGACACGTGCCCACAATTGATTGAGAATGGGGGATGGGAAAGTGCAAATACCATTGGATTTCCAAGCCACAATCAACCAAGGAATGATCCATATTCCAACACGTACAATCCAGGTTGGAGAGACCATCCAAATTTCAAGTGGAGAGAGCCCCAACAACCTCAACAGCAAGGAGGCTTTAGACAACAACCCCCGGGGTTTTACACCAGAACCCACAGCCAAGACCAAAACCAACCACAATCCAGCCAAAACCATCAAGGTACGTCTTTAGATAATGCTACAGTTCTTAAGTTACTTACTAGTTTGTCTCAGGGACAAGAAAATCAAAACAAGGCGATGCAGAACCAAGACCAAAGGGTGGACCAATTAGAGAAGCAAATAGGGCAGATTGCGGAGTTTGTGGGACAATTCCGAGATCAAGGCAACCTTCCAAGCTCAACAATTATCAATCCAAAGGGTGGCTTTGAAACCGCCAATGCAATCACCTTAAGAAGTGGCAAGGAAGTTGGAACCACCTCACAACCACCAAAATCAAGTCAAGACGAGGAGGACAAGTTGTTGCAAGAAGAAGCACAGGGAGCAAAGCCCACGGCCAAGGATGACCAAACCTTACCAAATTCATCTAGACCTCCTAAACCATCCCAAACCACCAAGGTAAGTCCCAATTCGACTTTTTCTAGTTCTATTCCACTAAACGTGCCCTTTCCTAGCAGGTTTAGCCAATCAAAGAAGGAAGAAGCCGAGAAGGACATTCTAGAGACCTTTCGGAAAGTTCAAGTCAATATCCCGCTCCTTGATGCGATTAAGCAAGTTCCAAGGTATGCTAAGTTTTTAAAAGAACTTTGTACAACAAGGAAAAGGATCTCGAACAAAGAGGTAGTTCAGGTAAGTGAAAATGTCTCTGCTGTGTTACAAAGGAAATTACCCCCTAAATGCAAAGATCCGGGTAGTTTTACAATTCCGTGTGTTATTGGTAATACTAAGTTTGAACAATGCATGTTAGATCTAGGTGCGTCAATTAACGTCATGCCATACTCTATTTATGCTTCAATGAACCTTGGTGAATTGAAAAATGATGGTGTGATTATTCAGTTGGCCGATAGATCTAATGCCTATCCAAAAGGCGTATTGGAAGATGTCTTAGTATAGGTGAATAATTTGATCTTCCCGGCGGATTTTTATGTCCTTGAAATGGAGGAAACCACCCATGCTCCACCCTTGCCGATTCTTCTTGGGAGGCCATTCATGAAGACGGCCCGAACAAAGACAGATGTGTTTAAAGGCACTTTAACGATGGAATTCGATGGGGAAGTGATTGATTTCAATATTTCTGAAACTATGAAATTTCCTAATGATAATCACTCATGTTTCTCTATTGATACTCTTGATTCTTTGGTGCAGGTACCTGATCTATTCCATGCCATGGGTTCCAATTGAGCCTAAGAAGGTTTCGTCTGGCTGCAAGACGTAAAAGAAAGCGCTACTTGGGAGGCAACCCAATGCACTGAATAAAACAAAGCTTGTTCATTGATTCCCGATAGATTACCAAAAAAAAAAAAAAAAAAAAAAAAAAAAAAACATGGCAAAAAGATGGAGCCTTCACAAGGGTTGTGTACGTGAGGCCCCACTACGTGGCAACACTCTAGGAGCAGGAGGCATCGGAGCGGGAGCCATCGGAGCAGGAGCCATAGGAGCGGGAGGCACCGAAGATAGATCATTCAAGGCCCCAAACCTTGGTGGAACGCTGGATGACCCAGGAAAGAGGTGCCTCTGGAAGAAAGACGCAAGCCTTTGACGGTCATCAAGCTCATCAAGCTTCCTCTTCATGCCTGTCGAATAATTGTTGGCAAGCACATGCAAACTTTGATTTTCGTACTTAAGCTGTTTGATTTCTTGCTTAAGACTCTCCACCTCCGCCATCAAGGATTCAACCTGACGGGAGCGAGCAAGAAGGCGTTGGCCCATGTTGGACACAGAGCCAGCGCACTGAACGCTAAGAGCCAAGGACTCTTGAACGGCCAACTCATCGGACCGTCCTGAAAGCAACTAACTATCTTTGGGAGTGAGGAGGTTCCGAGCTACTATCGTAGCCGTTGTTGCATCCGTCATCATAGAGTCCTCACCTGTAAGAGGGCCATGAGAAGATAAGAAAGACGGGCACCATACCTTATCCTGACGCGGCGCAACCGGATCATTGCTTAGACTCAAATCTAAGCAAATGTTCGATGGGTTAGATGAGCTAGCCATTTTTCAAGAAGTTAAAAGAGAAGGGTTGGATGGAGTGAAATCTCGACGGGCCGAAGACGATTTCTGGGCAATTTTCAGAGTGTGCATGATAGAGGTGATCGATCACCTCTATTAAAGGAGAGGCATTCACCGATTCAGAAATGAAGAGACACCACTCTTCAAAGCCGGATTTTTCGGCGTAAAGATCGCCAGCTCTTCAGACGCAATCCAGGCTTTTCAGAAAGCGTGTGCCACTTTGTCAAAAGCTCCCGGCTTTTTAGAAGACGCGTGGAAGGCGAGAAATCAGCTGCACACTTTAGCGGACAAACGTGGGTGACAAAGCCGAAAGCTCCCGGCTTTCCAGAAAGCGAGTGCAACTTTGTCAAAAGCTCCCGGCTTTTCAGAAGACGCGTGCCACTTTGTCAAAAGCTCCCGGCTTTTCAGAAGACGCGTGGAAGACATTGCCGCATTCGCACTGCCATTTGCCATTACAATTCCTATATACATCAACATTCATGGCAAGGCATACACCCACAAACGCATAACTTTCCTTCTCGGTCGAAAATGTAAGCTGCAACCAACCCAACATGCTCAGTTTTCTCCTTCTCTTGAGAACACATTTTCAACCATGGATGTATCCCCCAAAGAAGATACCAAATGCCTGGAGTACAAAGGAGGCAAGAGGAAACGGTGGATCGAAGCATGTGGATTCATTCGCTGCCTCTTCGAAAGCAAAGGTATCTCATATCATCTAGGGCGAAAGCAAAAGTATCTCATATCATGCTCTTTCCCTGTCTTTTCCTTTGTCCTTGATATTACCTGCATGGCAAAGTGAAAGAAGCAATCAGCCGGCATTTGGAGTCTACCTGGACTCTATTCCCTGGTTGCTTACCTAGTGTTGCTCTCGAGTAGTCATCTTCAACGGTTGATACACTTCCAGAGAAGGGACCACTTCTGCAAAGAGGAGCAAGTAAGGCAAAGGAAAATGATACATTGAAGCATGAGGAGACAAGCATATGCTGAGCTATCCTCTAACCCTCTTCAATACGAATTGGAGAGATTGAACAAAGAAACAGATAAAAGGAGTAAGCTCAGACCTTCGGGGGAGACCAAAAGAATCCTGCTGCCCAGTTCAAGAGTAGCACAAAGGAAAATCAACGATCGGAGGAAACCAAAAGAATCTCCAGCTCAGTTCAAGAGTAGCCTGTGGAAAAACTCAAGATGAAGCCTCACTGCAATCACCAAGGAGAAGATGGAATTTACACTCCATAACCAGATTTGCATCCCTAAACTCTTCTCTTTGTTAGATACATTCTACCATGTTTAGTATGTTTAGTTGCTGTTTATGTGTTTACTTTTGTTTGGTGTGTTTTAAGCTTAAAATATTGAGGACAATGTTTGATTTTAAGTGTGGGGGAGTAACTAAGTATATTTGATGCAAATTCGTGGGATTTTATCACCCATAACTTCAAATGATGTTCCTTGCTGTTTTAAGGTATTTTTAAATTGTTTTATAGTGTTTTTATGTTTTGTTTTGATAACTCCGAAAATCACATAAAAATTTGAAAACACATGTTTTGAGTCGTTTTTGTGTCGTAGGTACCTTCCAACAATTGCCTCAGGATTTGGTTTGTAAGTGCATGACTGTTAAAAAGAGTTATAAACATGGAGAAAAGTTTGATTTACTCTTGGTATATGCTTGGTTATGGTTATAATGTATGACTTCACATGCAATCATAAAAGAAAAATTAGTTTTTGTAACATGCCTGAAGGAAGGAACTCAAACAAACGCTACAACCCTGAGAGACTTGAGCCTATAACGTTCTTTGGAGAGTATAATCTGTGATTTCTTGTTTTCTAAAGTCGTTGCATGATCTCATTATTCTTTGCTTGGTTACTACTTAGAAGACGTTTCATCATATAGTTCCAAATGCTAGAACTCATGCCCATTTCATTCAAAGCATGTTATTGATTTGCATAACACATATTCAAGAAGAAGTTGTGTAGTGACCACCACCATAGCCAAATAGCCTCACTTCCCATATTTCGTATATGTTGTAAGTTTTACCCCCGTTGAGCTTTGTTTAGCCTTTATTCTTTGTTAACCCACATTATCCTCACCTAGCCTAGTTTAGGACAATCCACACCCTTGTTCTTAAAAGAGAGTGAGCATGACTTAAATGAATTCCTTTTGAGTTACATTATGCAAGAAAATGAGTGTGGGGGAAGGAATGCTTGTTCTTAAGTATGTTTTGAGATTCAAAAGAAAAGAAAAACAGAAAAGAAAAGAAAGAAAGAAAGAAAAAAGAGCTTGAAAAAATGAAAGAATGAGTGATTGAAGAAAGGGTTCAAAACACCAATTCTGGCCGTAAATTGTCTAAATTCTCCCTTTTTGTTCAAAAGTTGAGTTTTCATTCAAAAGTGAATTCTAAGTTGATTCAAGTGCTTTGCTCACTATTTCTTTAAGAACCTTTGTTTTCCATATCCCTTCTTTGTTATCCACACGCCCCGAACCCCATTACAACCCGTGACTTCAATCTTGAGTGTTATGTGTTTCAATTTGTGGAGTTTGAACTTGGTATGAGCATATGGTGTCACTGGTTCTCGCATCTAAGTGGTAGCATTCCATTCATGAGATCATATCTAAACATGCTTATTAACTCCAGAAATTGCTCTCTTTGTGATATATATATATATATATATGTGAGTGTTCGTTTTCATTAATCTTCTCACATATGACTAGATTAGGGTGTGTAGTTAGAAAATCTGAGTGAAAATCGAGTGCATATCTTGTAAGGAATTGAGCAAATTCTCTAAGGCATGTTACTACATTCAAAACATGGTTTTAAATGCTTAATTGTGAAATAGTATGTGGTGACTATGATTAAGAATGTACTTAAGTGTGAAGATGACTAAAATCTGTGAGAATGATGATTTTTAACATGTCATGTGCATTGGAAATCCCTAAGACGGTTGTTGGAAGGTTTAGGTTGTGTTTTACGTGTTTAGTGTCGTTTTGTTTATTTGTTTTTATTCTGTTTTGCTCGAGGACTAGCAAAAGTTAAGTGTGGGGGAGTTTGATAGGAGCATATTTAGGCGACTTACTTAGCTTGTTTTCGTGCATCTATGTTGTTAATTCACAGTTATTTTAGTCATTTATGCTTCTTTTGTGTGTTTTCAGGTTCTAAGGGCAAAGTATGCAAAAGGATGCCTTTTGGAGCCTTTTGGAGCAAATTAGAGATTGGAATGGATTGCATATGCTTAAAGCCAAGTAGATGGACGAAATTGAAGATCATAACCATTCACTTATCAAAACCATTCACTTATCACTTATCATAACCACAACCATTCACACCCCTTTAATCCACATGCACTCCCATCCATTTCATCATTGCAACCATTGCACATTTACACCAACAAACATCTCTTTGCCGTGCCTTTCCCTTAGCCTAGTTGTTTTATGCCATTTTCAGATTTCCACCATTCACACACACATGCACTCACATGCATTTCATGCACTAAACATTCTTCTTTGCCGTACCTTTCCCTTCCACTTTCCAACCTTTCCAAATGCAATTTCATCAACACATGCATTCATTATTCATTCACCTTGCATTCCCTTTACATTTCAACCCACATGCACTTTAATCATTCAAACATGCAGCCACATAATCATTCACCCTATCCATTCTATGTCATAAAACAATGACACATGCACCATCAAAACATCCTTTGCCGTGGCCCTTGCAAATCCATCCCATTTTCAGCCATTACACTCCTTCAATTCAGCCACCATTCATTCTTTATTCCACATACACTCATCATCACACACTGATGCGAGATTTATACGCACACAAATTAAACCCTCTTTTTGTCAATTGTAGTATAAGTATAAGTAGGGATCGTTCTGGACCGGGGATTAGGAGGGATTCTTAACCACTTGGATTTGACTTCAAAAACGTAAAAACAAGTTTAAAACACTATACTAAACTCGAAGAATGCAAAGCTAAAAGTAAGAAAGATTAAGACTAAAACTTAAACAAAATAAAGGGGGATTGGATTTGGACGAATTTAAACTAAAATGGAAACTTGCAAAGAAAACAAATTGTAAATACGAATTTTACGGAAATGAATGGATGGGATTGCTAGCTAAGGGGTTCATCTCCATACATGTTATACTTGCATACAAAACGATTTCTAATTGCTTTTCAATAAACTATGAATTCTCACCGCCCCGGGTTAATTAGGTCCGCTTAAATTAACCGTCAAGTTTTCCTTAAGTTAATGAATTGGATGATTGCATACGACAACCCAAAGCATTCCTCACAAGTTCCCTACATGAATTGCATAATAGAGATACAAGCAAGAATCATTAAGCAACATGAAAACTAT
This sequence comes from Pyrus x bretschneideri, assembly GCF_019419815.1. Taxonomy (NCBI): domain Eukaryota; kingdom Viridiplantae; phylum Streptophyta; class Magnoliopsida; order Rosales; family Rosaceae; genus Pyrus; species Pyrus x bretschneideri. Next base: position 2,097,814 of record NW_025999806.1, on the reverse strand, counting down.
AAGTGTTGACGAGGCATTCGTTACTATGATTGCATGAAACTTATGCCAAGAATTTGTTTAACGCGATTGTTTATAAGCAACCTCCACTACTTGTGAATATAAGTTCATAACTATTACGTGAAACTCACTTATATTCTAGCGTCAAATTCGTGCATGAAAATTAAGTGTCAACTCTCAATAAACATACACAAATAGGTTATCAATCAAATAGTTAAACAAATTGAATTCACAGCTTATGAAACGTAATTAAAAGTACTCAAATCATATTGCAAGCATAAACATATATTTCGAACCACCCCCTAGCTAAGGGGAGTTTAGTTCCTCATACGTACAAAACAAAGAGAATTGAAATTAAACATTGAAATCAAAGAAACGCCTAAACATTCCAACAACTCAATCTTGAATTGTATGAACGTTTAGGCCCTCTTATCTTCCTCTTTATTGTAGCATAAGGTCTAGGGATAGTTGGTTGGGGGGATGGAAGTGTTGGGGAATTATGGAAATGGATGAGGAGTGGTGGAAATGGAAGATGGTTTTTGGATTCTAAGGGGAAGTGTTTATTTGTGGTGTGAGAATGGAGAGATGGAATTGAATGAAATGGAAGTGTGGGATGAATTGAATGATGCAAATGAATGAAGTGTGTGTGGTTTATATAGGGAGAGAATGGATGGGAGAGCATGTGAATGATAGCTAGGAGAATGATTAAAGGGGTGTGAATGGTTGGAAATGCATGTGGGTGAATTGGTGGTGCAATGATGAAAGAATAAGTGCATGTGTGTGTTTTGTGTTGGAATGAATATGGATGCATGATGAAGAGTTAATAAATAATGCATGTAGGGTTAGGAAATAAAATCATAACTTAAAGGGGGGATGATTAAAGGGTGTGTGAATGCATGTGTTGAATTGGTGGTTCAATGATGAAAGAATAAGTGCATGTGTGTGTGAATGGTGGTAGCTAGGGTGAATTATGATAAATGCATGTGGAATAAAGATGGAGAAGGTGGTGAAATGATGAAGTAGGAAGGTGGAAATGCATGTGAGATGTTCTTTGGAGAAAGGTGGATGAATGTGCATGTGAATTAAGTTGTGAAAGCATGTGGAATGTTTTAAATGGTTGAAATGTGTAGATGATTATGAGTATGATAAGTGATAAGTGTATGGTTATGATAAGTGATAAATGAATGATATGTGGTGATAAATGAATGATATGATAAATGAATGATATGTTAAGTAATAAATGAATGATATGTGGTGAGTGATAAGTGAATGGTTTGATAATTGATAAATGAATGATATGCTAAGTGATAAATGAATGATATGTTAAGTGATAAATGAATGATATGTTAAGTGATGATAAGTAATGATAGGTGGTTATGATAGTTTGGTCTTTAATTTCGTCCATTCCTTTTGCTCCAAATATAAGCTATCCAATCCAAGTCCGATTTTGCTCCAAAATGCTCCAAAAGGCATCCTTTTGCATACCTTGCCCTTAGAACCTGAAAACACACAAAAGAAGCATAAAGGACTAAAATAACTAGAGAAACATAACGTAAATGCACGAGAACAAGCCTTTTAAGTCGCATGAATATGCTCCTATCAAATACCCCCACACTTATCTTTTGCTAGTCCTCGAGCAAAACAGAAAGAAAAACAAAACAAAACGAAATGAAACAAAACAAGTAAAACACAACCTAAACCTTCCAACAACTGTCTTAGGGATTTCCAATGCACATGACATGTTAAAAATCATCATTCCCACAGATTTTAGTCATCTTCACACTTAAGTACATTCTTAATCATAGTCACCACATACTAGTTCACAATTAAGCATTTAAAACCATGTTTTGAATGTAGTAACATGCCTTAGAGAATTTGCTCAATTCCTTACAAGATATGCACTCAATTTTCACTCAGATTTTCTAACTACACACCCTACACTAAGTATATGTGAGAAGATTGATGTAAATATGAAAACGAACACTCACATATATGTATCACAAGGAACGCAATTTCTGGAGTTAATAAGCATGTTTAGATATGATCTCATGAATGGAATGCTACTACCTAGACGCGAGAACCAGTGACACCATATGCTCATACCAAGTTCAAACTCCACAATTGAAATGCACAACACATCAAGATAGAAGTCAAGGGTTGTAACGGGGCTTGGGTATTGGCTAACAATGAAAGGTGAAGGATAAACAAACATTCTTAAAGCAATAGTGAGCAAAGTATTGAATCAGGCACTTAGAATTCCCTTAAGAACGCAGAAGTCAACTTTGAACACCCAAGGGAAAGTCACACAAAACTTAGGGCCATATTCACTTTTTGGACCCTTTCTTCAATCACTCATTCTTTCATTTTTTTCAAGCTCTTTTTTTTTTTTTTTTTTTCTTTCTTTCTTTCTTTTCTTTTCTGTTTTTCTTTTCTTTACTGTCTCAAAACATACTTAAGAACAAGCATTCCTTCCCCCACACTCATTTTCTTACATAATGTAAAAAGGAATTCATTTAAGTCATGCTCACTATCTTTTAAGAACAAGGGTGTGGATTGTCCTAAAATAGGCTAGGTGAGGAAAATGTGGGTAAACAAAGAATATAGGCTAAACAAAACTCAACGGGGTTAAAACTTACAACAAATACGAAATATGGGAAGTAAGGCTATTTGGCTATGGTGGTGGTCACTACGCAACTTCTTCTTGAATATGTGTTATGCAAATCAATAACATGCTTTGAATGAAATGGGCATGAGTTCTAGCATTTGGAACTATATGATGAAACGCCTTCTAAGTAGTAACCAAGCAAAGAATAATGAGATCATGCAACGACTTTAGAAAACAAGAAATCACAGATTATACTCTCTAAAGAACGTTATAGGCTCAAGTCTTTCAGGGTTGTAGCGTTTGTTTGAGTTCCTTCCTTCAAGCATGTTACAAAAACGAATTTTTCTTTTATGATTGCATGTGAAGTCATACATTATAACCATAACCAAGCATATACCAAGAGTAAATCAACTTTTTCTCTATGTTTATAACTCTTTTTAACAGTCATGCACTTACAAACCAAATCCTTATCATTGTGTTGGAAGGTATCCTAAGACATAAACACACACACAAAAACAACTTTAAAACAACTCTTTTTGGGTTTTTCAAAACAATTTTTCAAATTTTTATGGGATTTTCGAATTTTTAAGTCAAAACACACTAAAACAGTTTAAAACAGTGAGAAACAACATGTGAAGTGATAGGTGATAAAATCCAACGAATTTGCATCAAATATACTTAGTTACCCTCCCACACTTAAATCAAACATTGTCCTCAATGTTTTAAGCTTAAAAGCACACCAAACGAACGTAAACACATAAACAGCAACTAAACATACTAAACATAGCAGAATGTATCTAACAAAGAGAAGAGTTTAGAGACGCAAATCTGGTTATAGAGTGTAAATTCCATCTTCTCCTTGGTAATTGCATTGAGGCTTGGATCTTTGTGATTCCACAGGCTTACTCTTGAACTGTGCTGCTCCATCGTTGATTTTCCTTTGTGCTACTCTTGAACTGGGCAGCAGGCTTCTTTTGGTCTCCCCCGAAGGTCTGAGCTTCATTCTCTTATCTGTTTCTTTGTTCAATCTCTCCAATTCGTATTGAAGAGGGTTAGAGGAAAGCTCAGCAAAGCTAGGTAAGCAACCAGGGAATAGAGTCTAGATAGACTCCAAGTGCCGGCTGATTGCTTCTTTCACTTTGCCATGCAAGTAATAACAAAGACAAAGGAAAAGACAGGGAAAGAGCATGATATGAGATACCTTTGCTTTTGACCTTGATGATATGAGATACCTTTGCTTTTGAAGAAGCGGTGAATGAATCAGCACATGTATTTGTTGTGCTGCTTCCTCCTGGGTCATCTGTACTCCAGGCATCTGGTATCATCTTTGGGGAAGAAGAAAGAATTGAGTGTTTCGAAAGGCTTTGCTGGGAGTGCGCCCTCAGAGGTGAGGAAGAGTCAGGCATTTTCTTCAGGTTTGCCTTGCCATAAAAGATGAAAGTCGACAAATATAGGGATTTCCCAATAGCAAGTGGTGGTACTGTTCTTTTACCCTTGTCGACAAACGTTTTGATCCCGCAAATCCAGCTTTTTGAAATAGTGACGACTCTTCGATCTTTGAAGACGCCTCTTCGATTTCTGAGCAGGCGCTTTCTGAAAAGCAGAGAAAGCGTCGCCGAACTTTGCGCTTGTCGGCTAAAGACGTGTAGTTGTGATGGTGGCCTCCACGTGTCGAACGCGTTTTCTGAAAAAGCCGAGGGAGCGTCGCCGAACTTTACGCCTCAAATTCCGGCTTTTTGAATCGGTGGACGCGTTGCCTTGGCTTTTTATAGAGCTATCGATCACTGCCAACTTACACACTCTGAAGATTTCCCATTCTTGATACTCGTCTCCGGCCCTTTTGAAAATTTACTCCGTCCACCCCTTCTCTTTGAACACTTTTGAAAAATGGCAAACCCATCGAACCTTAGCTTAGAATTGAGTCTCCGCAGTGATACGGGCGTGCCGCGTCAAGGTAACGTATGGCGCCCTTCTTTCTTATCTTCTAACGGTCCTCTTACAGGTGAAGACTCCGTGATGCAGGACGCCACAACAGCTACGATAGTAGCTCGGAACCTCCTCACTCCCAGAGATAGTCAGCTGCTTTCAGGACGGTCCGATGAGTTGGCCGTTCAAGAGTCCCTGGCTCTCAGCGTTCAGTGCGCAGGCTCTGTGTCCAACATGGGCCAACGCCTCCTTGCTCGCTCCCGTCAGGTTGAATCTTTGATGGCGGAGGTGGAGAACCTGAAACAAGAGATCAAACAACTTAAGTACGAGAATAGAACTTTGCATGTGCTTGCCAATAACTATTCGTCGGGCATGAAGAGGAAGCTTGATGAGATGCAAGAATCTCAAGGTCGGATGCAAAGTGACCGTCAACGGCTTGCGTCTTTCTTCCAGGGGCACCTTTTTCCTGGGTCATCCAGCGTTCCGCCAAGTATTGGGGCCTGGAATGCTCTATATCCGATGCCTCCCGCTCCTATGCCTCTCGCTCCGATGCCTCTTGCTCCGATGCCTCTTGCTCCGATGCCTCCTACTTCGATGCCTCCTGCTTCGATGACTTCCGCTTCTAGAGTTTTGCCTCGTGGTGGGTCTTCACGCAAACAAAAACAAAAACAACCTTTGTGAAGCTCCATTTGTTAGATACATTTGTAATTTCTCGAAAATTAATGAAAAAGCTTTGTTTTATTCACTGTATTGGGTTGCCTCCCAAGTAGCGCTTTCTTTAACGTCTTGCAGCCGGACGAAGAACACAATCATGCCTTAATGGAACCCACGGCATGGAGTTGATCATTGAATGGATGATGATACTTGAAATGTTCCGGCAATGGTTGAATTTCAAGAGTGGGTGCCCTAATCATTGACATCAACAACATATTAGTCAAAAACGACTTTGGATTTTGAGTTGGTGGCTTACCTACATGCTCCAATAAGAACTTAAGTACATCCTCCACGAAATGCTTCTCAAAACATTCAAGAATTGGATCTTTGTATGGAGTGGAATAGAGATCTGTCCTAAGATCCATGTAAACTCTTTCACCAAATTGGATTTGAGTAGGTGCCTGCAATGAAGAATGTAACACACGATTAATTGAAGTGGGAATTGGAATTTGAGTTGGTGGCTTACCTATGGGCTGCAATATTGGCTCTAAAGTCGCAGCACATTCAACAAATGCACAAGGGATGTTTTCATTCAGATTGGACATTCTGAAGGTTGTGGCTGTGTGATCCACTCCAATTTCCTCCTTGATGAATTCAAGATGCTCCTCAACCACTTTTTCCTCGTGAATTGTTGGAAAGGTGTCCAAGATGTCTTTCTTCCCCTCATCTTTCATGGATTGCATGAACCTGCCAGGGAAGGGTGCATTTGGGGGAACAAAGTTAGAAATAATTAAATTTGGAACAACCTTACTTGAATGGGGTGGTGTAGGAATATTGGGAGGTTGCGGCAAGGGTTGTTCTTCCCTTGCCGTGCCTTGTGCATCCTCCTCCTCTTCGAGCAGTAGCAATTCATCCATGGGCTCATCTTCAACCATTTGTTCTTGAATTTGTTCCATGCATTCTGCATTCTGCCTAAATTGACTGTTCCACTCAGCCAACTTTTTTGCTTGATAGAAATCCTCAATTGGTCGCCAAAATGCGTCTTGTTGAAATGGTTGAGCTTCCCTGCCCTGCTCCACAGAATTCAGTTGTTGAATAACTTCCTTATAATAATTTGATATACCTGAATTTGGATGTGAAGATTGAGGGGAAGGCTGTGGTGGTGCATATGAATCCTCATATGGTTGCCAATATGTTTCTTGGTGAGTCTCCTTAGCTTGATTTTGTGAACCCTGCACCAAAGAGTTTAATTCATTAAGAATTTGATTATAATCTATTGACGAATTTGAGTTTGGTTGGGCATATTGAATATGAGGTGGCTCCCAATATCTTTCTTGTTGAACATTTTGAGGTTCCCACCACATAGAAGTTGAATGATCACTCCAATCCGAATTGTAAGTATTGGAAAACACGTTATTCCTTGATTGAAGATCAACTATATCAACGTTTTGCATTTGGGACATTTCCATGAGCTGTGACAAAAGATAAGCATTATCAAGTGCCATGTTGTGCTTCTAAAATCAACAAAATAAAACTAAAAATATATACACACAAACGAAAATAAAACAATCCAAGAGATTAGCAAAGTTGCTAATCCCCGGCAACGGCGCCAAAATTTGATGCGAGAATTATGCGCACACAAATTAAACCCTCTTTTTGACAATTGTAGTATAAGTATAAGTAGGGATCGTTCTGGACCGGGGATTAGGAGGGATTCTTAACCACTTGGATTTGACTTCAAAAACGTAAAAACAAGTTTAAAACACTATACTAAACTCGAAGAATGCAAAGCTAAAAGTAAGAAAGATTAAGACTAAAACTTAAACAAAATAAAGGGGGATTGGATTTGGACGAATTTAAACTAAAATGGAAACTTGCAAAGAAAACAAATTGTAAATACGAATTTTACGGAAATGAATGGATGGGATTGCTAGCTAAGGGGTTCATCTCCATACATGTTATACTTGCATACAAAACGATTTCTAATTGCTTTTCAATAAACTATGAATTCTCACCGCCCCGGGTTAATTAGGTCCGCTTAAATTAACCGTCAAGTTTTCCTTAAGTTAATGAATTGGATGATTGCATACGACAACCCAAAGCATTCCTCACAAGTTCCCTACATGAATTGCATAATAGAGATACAAGCAAGAATCATTAAGCAACATGAAAACTATAAGTGTTGACGAGGCATTCGTTACTATGATTGCATGAAACTTATGCCAAGAATTTGTTTAACGCGATTGTTTATAAGCAACCTCCACTACTTGTGAATATAAGTTCATAACTATTACGTGAAACTCACTTATATTCTAGCGTCAAATTCGTGCATGAAAATTAAGTGTCAACTCTCAATAAACATACACAAATAGGTTATCAATCAAATAGTTAAACAAATTGAATTCACAGCTTATGAAACGTAATTAAAAGTACTCAAATCATATTGCAAGCATAAACATATATTTCGAACCACCCCCTAGCTAAGGGGAGTTTAGTTCCTCATACGTACAAAACAAAGAGAATTGAAATTAAACATTGAAATCAAAGAAACGCCTAAACATTCCAACAACTCAATCTTGAATTGTATGAACGTTTAGGCCCTCTTATCTTCCTCTTTATTGTAGCATAAGGTCTAGGGATAGTTGGTTGGGGGGATGGAAGTGTTGGGGAATTATGGAAATGGATGAGGAGTGGTGGAAATGGAAGATGGTTTTTGGATTCTAAGGGGAAGTGTTTATTTGTGGTGTGAGAATGGAGAGATGGAATTGAATGAAATGGAAGTGTGGGATGAATTGAATGATGCAAATGAATGAAGTGTGTGTGGTTTATATAGGGAGAGAATGGATGGGAGAGCATGTGAATGATAGCTAGGAGAATGATTAAAGGGGTGTGAATGGTTGGAAATGCATGTGGGTGAATTGGTGGTGCAATGATGAAAGAATAAGTGCATGTGTGTGTTTTGTGTTGGAATGAATATGGATGCATGATGAAGAGTTAATAAATAATGCATGTAGGGTTAGGAAATAAAATCATAACTTAAAGGGGGGATGATTAAAGGGTGTGTGAATGCATGTGTTGAATTGGTGGTTCAATGATGAAAGAATAAGTGCATGTGTGTGTGAATGGTGGTAGCTAGGGTGAATTATGATAAATGCATGTGGAATAAAGATGGAGAAGGTGGTGAAATGATGAAGTAGGAAGGTGGAAATGCATGTGAGATGTTCTTTGGAGAAAGGTGGATGAATGTGCATGTGAATTAAGTTGTGAAAGCATGTGGAATGTTTTAAATGGTTGAAATGTGTAGATGATTATGAGTATGATAAGTGATAAGTGTATGGTTATGATAAGTGATAAATGAATGATATGTGGTGATAAATGAATGATATGATAAATGAATGATATGTTAAGTAATAAATGAATGATATGTGGTGAGTGATAAGTGAATGGTTTGATAATTGATAAATGAATGATATGCTAAGTGATAAATGAATGATATGTTAAGTGATAAATGAATGATATGTTAAGTGATGATAAGTAATGATAGGTGGTTATGATAGTTTGGTCTTTAATTTCGTCCATTCCTTTTGCTCCAAATATAAGCTATCCAATCCAAGTCCGATTTTGCTCCAAAATGCTCCAAAAGGCATCCTTTTGCATACCTTGCCCTTAGAACCTGAAAACACACAAAAGAAGCATAAAGGACTAAAATAACTAGAGAAACATAACGTAAATGCACGAGAACAAGCCTTTTAAGTCGCATGAATATGCTCCTATCACACACCCTAGCTATCATTCACATGCATTCACATGCATCACAACCCCAAAATCATCAAGAAAACACTCTTGTCGTGGCCTTCACTCACATTTCCAGCTTTCCACCTTGCATTTCCAGATTATTCCTTCATCATTGCATCCATTCCACATGCATTCTTCATCATTGCACCACAAATCAGCTCATCCCACACTCCATGCCGTGGCCTACCTCCCATTTCCAGCTTTCACATGCCTTCAAATGCATTTCCAGCACATCCTTAGCTTTACATCTCCACAAACACATGCATTTACACCCAAAAATCCCCTTTGCTGTGGCTTTCACTCCTATTTCCAGCATCTACACACTCATTTCCAGCCATTGCACATGCTTTCCAACCTAACATTCACCCACATACACCCTTTAAACAAACCCAAACATGCAGCCACAGAAACTCCACCCTTTGCCGTGCAAATCATCACCATTCCACTTTCCAACCTAGCCACATCCACATGCATTTAATCATAATCATTCACTCACCTTGCAGCCACATTTCCACCCACCTCCTAGCTATCATGTTCCCCCTTATTTACCTATAAATAAACACCTCATTTCATTCATTCAATTCACATCTAATTCCATTCACAACACACCACAACACAACAAGCAACCTTGTTGCCGTGGCCTTCTTTCCATTTCCTGCATCTTCTCTTCCATTTCCCTCACTTCCCATCCCTCTAAAACACTATCTAACAATCAACATATCCTTAGACCTTGTGCCACAACAAAGAGGAGGAGAAGAGTGCCTAAACGTTCATACAATTCAAGTTTGAGTTGTTGGAATTTTTAGGTGTTGCTTTTCCTCGATTGCAATGTTTAATTTCAATTCTCTTTGTCTTGTACGTATGAGGAACTAAACCCCCCTTAGCTAGGGGGTGATTCGAAATATATGTTTATGCTTGCAATATGATTTGATTACTTCTAATTACGTTTCATAAGTTGTGAATTCAATTTGTTTAACTGTTTGATTGATAACCTATTTATGTATGTTTATTGAGAGTGCACGCTTAATTTTCATGCATGAATTTGACGCCAGAATATAAGTGAGTTTCACGTAATAGTTATGAACTTATATTCACAAGTAGTGGAGGTTGCTTATAAACAATCGCGTTAAACAAATTCTTGGCATAAGTTTCATGCAATCATAGTAACGAATGCCTCGTCAACACTTATAGTTTTCATGATGCTTAATGATTCTTGCTTGTATCTCTATTATGCAATTCATGTAGGGAACTTGTGAGGAATGCTTTGGGTTATCGTATGCAATAATCTAATTCATTAACTTAAGGAAAACTTGATGGTTAATTTAAGCGGACCTAATTAACCCGGGGTGTTGAGAATTCATGGTTTATTGAAAAGCAATTAGAAATCGTTTTGTATGCAAGTATAACATGTGTGGAGATGAACCCCTTAGCTAGCTTCCCATCCATTCATTTCCGTCAATTTCGTATTTACAATTTGTTTTCTTTACAATCTATCCATTTTAGTTTAATCTCGTCCAAACCTAAATCCCCCCCCCCATATTTTGTTTAAGTTTTAGTCTTAATCTTTCTTACTTTTAGTTTTGCATTCTTCGAGTTTAGTATAGTGTTTTAAACTTGTTTTTACGTTTTTGAAGTCAAATCCAAGTGGTTAACAATCCCTCCTAATCCCCGGTCCAGAACGATCCCTACTTACATACTTACTACAATTGACGAAAAGAGGGTTTAATTTGTGTGCGTATAATTCTCGCATCAAAATCCTAGTCAAAGAAGGTTTCCAACTTGTAGGAAAGTTGAGCCAAGGTTTCCTATTTTGGTTTAACCTTTCCTAATCCTAAATGTCCTTAAATTCTAGCAACTTTGAAGGTACCTTATGTATTTTAGGACACAAATAAAGCTTCCCTTGCAACCTAAGTGCCTTGTCGTGGCCTTCCTTAGTGTCTCCCTTCCTTGCCGTGCAAGGGAGGTCCATTGTTGCCTATTCTAAGCCATTAAACCACATTCCTATTTGAGTCTAGTTAATGCCGCACCTCACATACCTTTTCTACCCCAAATCCTTGCCTAATTTCAGCCAGCATTTAAATCACATTCCCTTTCTTGCAATTCAAGGCCACAAGCTACCTTCCATTTCCCTTTGATTTCTGACTTTGTGTTTCCTTTTCCTTAGGGATTTGGGGTTAAATCCTTTCCTAAACTATGTAATAAACTCTAGGGATTCTTTCTCTCAAATAAATACCAAGGTCGGACCTTCCATTGACCCTAATCACTCTTCCATACAATCTGCCCTCATTCACACAGAAACAAGTCCTTGCCGCAGCCTTCCATCAATCCTTCCACCATTCTCCTACTTCCATACCTTCATCCAAGCCTCCACACACCATCCCCAACCTTTGCCGCACCACCCTACCATCCTAAATCCATTCACAACCCAGAAAATCATCCACAAATCACCCTAGACTCTTGTGCCGTGACTTTGCAAGGAAGAATAAAAGAAAGAAGAAGCCTTGGACGTTTGTGCATTCAAGTTGGAGTGTTGGAACGTTTTTAGGTGTAATCTATCTTTTGTTTTCAATGTTTAATTCTATTTTCCTTTGTTTTGTTGTGAACATGAGAGGCTAAACTCGTTTTAGCTAAGGGATGCTTTGAAACCATGATTACGTTTATAATATGAGTTGATTAATTCCAGTTGTGATTTCATAAATTGTGAATGCAATTTACTTAACCATTTGATGGATAACTTATTCTTGTATGTTGATTAGGGAGGCCTACTTAATTTGCATGCTTGAATTTGGTGCTAGAATATAAGGGAGTTTCACATAATCGTTACAAACTTATATTCACAAGTAGTTAAGGTTGTTTTCACAATCATGTTAAGTAAATTCCTAGCATGAGTATCATGATGTCATAGTTACAAGTGCTTTGTCAATACTTATGATTTTCATTGAACGTAATGATCTTTGATTGTATCTCTATTATGATGTCATGTAGGGAACTTTTGAAGAATGCTTTGGGTTGTCGTATGATGTCATCCAATCCAAAAACTTAAGGAAAATCTGAGGGTTAATTAGTGATGTCACGGTTAATCTGGGGTATTGAGGTTCATGGTTTATCGGAAAAGCAACTCGAAATCAATATTGATAGGAGCATATTTACGCTACTTAGTTATGTTGTTTCCTTGCATTTAGTTACTTAATTACTATCTATTTTAGTCTTTTAAGCTATTTTCGTATGTTTTTAGGTCCTAATGGCAAAAGGAGCAAGAAAGTGCATTTTGAGGCTATTTGGAGCAGTTTTGGGCATGGATTGGATAGCTTAACTATGAAGCAATGTGGATGGACGAAATTGAAGTCAAGAGATGCTAGGAAAGGCTAAAAATCTGGAGAAAGAAGTCCAAATGCAAAGAAGATAAGGAAAGAGCAAGAAATAAGGAACCTTATCCAAATTTCCTTATCTTATCCAAACCTTATCCAACCTTATTTTATCTTATCCTATCCTAATTTTTTCCTACCTTAATTCCAACTTCAAAGAGGACTCCCTTTCACATTAAATCACCTAAATATCAAGTTCTAGAAGCCCTATTTTCGTGCATTATGTTTATGCCACATGTAACCCTTCTAGAAGTTCTAGAATCTGCCACAAGGACCATTCCTTGTCCTCCTTGGAATCTGATTGAAAGTGTCCTTGTTCTTTGGTGATTTAGAGTCCTAATTCCTCTCCTTTTCAGCCCAAATTCGTGCCTCCCCTTCACCCTATAAATACTTGATGCCACAACACTCAAAAACCACCACCCTCTAACCCAAATTCACACCACACCATCCACCACACCTCAAGAGCCTAAATTCACACAAATCCCCATTGTTGGCAGCAAGGAAGGAAGGAGGAGCCACCTGGAGTGTTTCTAGGTGTATTCAATCTTTGTTTTCAATGTTTAATTTATATTCTCTTTGTTTTGTTGTAAACATGAGGAACTAATTTTGTTTTGGCTAGGGGAGACTTTGAAACCATGACTATATTTGCAATATGAATTGATTAATTCCAGTTGTGATTTCATAAATTGTGAGTGCAATTTACTTAACCGTTTGATGGATAACTTATTCTTGTTTGTTGATTAAGGGTGCACACTTAGTTTGCATGCATGAATTTGGGGCTAGAATATAAGGGAGTTTCACATATTCGTTACAAACTTATATTCACAAGTAGTTAAGGTTGTTTTCACAATCATGTTAAGTAAATTCCTAGCATGAGTATCATGATGTCATAGTTACAAGTGCTTTGTCAATACTTATGATTTTCATAGAACGTAATGATCTTTGATTGTATCTCTATTATGATGTTATGTAGGGGACTTTTGAAGAATGCTTTGGGTTGTTGTATGATGTCATCCAATCCAATAACTTAAGGAAAATCTGAGGGTTAATTAGTAATGTCACGGTTAATCTGGGGTGTTGAGGTTCATGGTTTATTGAAAAGCAACTGGAAATCAGATTGTATGCAAGTGTGTCATGTGTGGAGAAGGACCCTCTAGCTAGCTAATCACCCATCCATATCCCCAAATTCGTCCAAACCTTGTTTAAGTCTTTTAGTTATTTGTTTTTATCTTAAATTCATCAAAAACCCAATCCCCTTTATTTAGTTGTGTCAAATCTGTCCTAAAGTGTGTTTTTGAGTCTTTTGAGTCAAAACCAATTCTATTTTCGTCCAAATTGAGTCCTAGAGTCTAGTTTGAGTCTTTTTGATTGTTTTGTGTTGTTTTGAGTCTCTTAAGTTTGTTTTGAGTCATATAAGTTTAGTTAAGAGTCTTTTGAGTTTGTTTAAGTATTTTGAAGCATATTTCTGTATCTTTGAGTCAGTTTTCATTATATTAGCAATCCCTCCTAATCCCCGGCCTAGAACGATCCCTACTTATATCTATACTACAATTGTCAAAAAGAGGGTTTGATTTGAGTGCTATTATATATCACATCAAATATATGTTTGAATGTATCATGTGTGGAGAAGTATCCCTTAGCTATTTAATCATTCATTGGTTTTTCCCAAATTCGTCAAAATCTATTTTAAGTCTTTAATTTACTTGTTTTTCTATTAAATTCGTCCAAAACCAAATCCCCTTTACTTACTTGTTTCAAATCTGTCCAAAAGTGTGTTTTTGAGTCTTTTGAGTCAAAACCAATTGTATTTTCGTCCAAATTAAGTCCTAGAGTCTAAATTGAGTCATTTTGATTGTTTTGAGTTGTTTTGAGTCTTTTAAGTTTGTTTTGAGTCATACAAGATTAGTTAAGAGTATTTTGAGTTTGTTTACATGTTTTGAAGCATATTTTTACATCTTTGAGTCAATTTTCATTAGATTAGCAATCCCTCCTAATCCCCGGCCTAGAACGATCCCTACTTATATCTATACTACAATTGTCAAAAAGAGGGTTTAATTTGAGTGCTATTATTTATCACATCAAGCTCACAAACAAACAAACAAATAACACAACTAACAACATGACAAGTGATAGGAGCATATTTAGGCGACTTAGTAAGCTTGTTTTCGTACATCTATGTTGTTAGTTCATAGTTATTTTAGTAGTTTAAGCTATTTTCGTGTGTTTGTAGGTTCATATGGCTAAGGAAGCAAAAATGTGCATTTTGGAGCATTTTGGGGCAAAATTTGGCTTGGAATGGATAGCATATGCTTGGAGCAAAAGGAATGAACGAAATTGAAGATAAAGATGTTAGGATTCCTAATCAAAGAAGGATTCCTAATCAAAGTAGGAAAGTTAAGCCAAGGTTTCCTATTTTGGTTTAACCTTTCCTAATCCTAAATATCCCTAAGTTCCAGCAACTTTGAAGGTATCTTATGCATTTTAGGACACAAACCAAAGATTCCTTGCACTATCCTAGTCTATGCCGCACCTTTCTTACCCTTTTCTTCCAAAATCTGCCATATATCTTCTTTCCCCTTTTATTCTAGTCAATGCTGCAACTTTCCTTCCCTTTTCCATTGGGATTCTGATTTGTTACCCTTTTCTTGGAGGATTTGGAGTCTTAATACATTCCCAAATTAATTACTTATTTCCTTAACCTTTCTCCCTCTATATATACATAATCTGCTGCACATATTGGAGATTCTAGACATCCATACACATCCATTCGAATTATTCCTCATTCTCCCCATTCATTCAGCCATCATCCACCCCCTACCACGATCCAACTTATCCATCCATTACCATAATTCATACCCAAACAACTTTGTGCCGCAACAAAGAAGAAGAAAGAAGAGAGGAGAAACCTTGGACGTTTTGGCCATTCAAGCTTGGATTGTTGGAGCGTTTCTAGGTGTATTCAATCTTTGTTTTCAATGTTTAATTTATATTCTCTTTGTTTTGTTGTAAACATGAGGAGCTGAACTTGTTTTAGCTAGGGGATACTTTGAAACCATGATCATATTTGCAATATGAATTGATTAATTCCAGTTGTGATTTCATAAATTATGAATGCAATTTACTTAACCGTTTAATGGATAACTTATTCTTGTTTGTTGATTAAGGGTGCACACTTAATTTGCATGCTTGAATTTGGTGCTAGAATATAAGGGAGTTTCACATAATCGTTACAAACTTATGTTCACAAGTAGTTAAGGTTGTTTTCACAATCATGTTAAGTAAATTCCTAGCATGAATATGATGATGTCATAGTTACAAGTGCTTTGTCAATGCTTATGATTTTCATAGAACGTAATGATCTTTGATTGTATCTCTATTATGATGTCATGTAGGGAACTTTTGAAGAACGCTTTGGGTTGTCGTATTATGTCATCCAATCCAATAACTTAAGGAAAATCTGAGGGTTAATTAGTGATGTCACGGCTAATCTGGGGTGTTGAGGTTCATGGTTTATCGAAAAGCAACTGGAAATCAATTTCTATGAAAGTGTGTCATGTGTGGAGAAGGACCCTCTAGCTAGCTACTCACCCATCCATATACCCAAATTCATTCATAACTTTGTCTAGTTTAGTTTCTGTTTTGTTTTAATTCAAATTCGTCAAAACCAAAACCCCCCTTTTGTTTTAAGTGTCAATTAGGTTAGAATCTGAGCTATTGTGTGTTTTTAAGTGTTTTGAGTCAAAACTAATTCAATTTTCGTCCAAAATTGAGTCCTAGAGTATAGTTTGAGTCTTTTTGATTGTTTTGTGTTGTTTTGAGTCTTTTAAGTTTGTTTTGAGTCATATAAGTTTAGTTAAGAGTCTTTTGAGTTTATTTAAGGTTTTCAAGTTTAGTTTTATGTTTTTGAGTCAGTTTTCATTAGATTAGCAATCCCTCCTAATCCCCGGCCTAGAACGATCCCTACTTACATTTTTACTACAATTGTCAAAAAGAGGGTTTAATTTGTGTGCTATTATATATCACATCAACAAGCATGGCAAAGTAAAAGCAATAAAGAGTAGGGTTTAGGAAAGCAAATTTGGTTGCGGAGCTAGAGTTCCATCATCTCCTCGTTTGAACACATGGGTTTCCTCCCAAGAAGCGCTTGCTTTAACATCTTCCAGCTGGACGATACCTCTTCTTAATCTTCAATAGGGCTCACGGCATGCAGGGGTATGTCCTCCACGGCATGCTCCTTGAAATTCTCATAGTAGGGCTTCAAACGGTGTCCATTCACTTTAAATTCATGTCCCGTCTTCAAACTTTGAATTTGGACTGCACAATAAGGAAAGACATTAGTAATAACAAAAGGACCTATCCATTTAGAACGTAACTTACTCAGAAACAAACGAAGGCGAGAATTGAAAAGTAACACCTTCTGCCCTATTGAGAATGTCTTGCTACGAATCATCTTGTCATGGTAAGCCTTTGTACCCTATTAAGAATGTCCCCTACATTAGGTGAGCCTTTGAGTGCCAAAATGACCCCCACATGCATAAGTGTGACAAAAAGTTAAAATTGAATTAAACTCTGTTTCATGCACACACCTACGTAGAATCTGATCAGGGCAATATTTCCACAAATATGGGTCATCCTGATGTGAGCATATTTAGGCGAATTAGCTAGCTTATTCTTGTGCATTTGTGCTATTATTTCTTAGTTAATGTCGTATTTCAACTCATTTTCGTGTGTTTGTAGGTCCAAAGGGTTAAAGTACCAAGAAAGTGCATTTTGGTGCATTTCGGAGCAGTTTTGGGCACTAAGTGGATAGCTTGTATATGGACCAACATGGATGGACGAATTTGGAGTTCAAAAGGCTAGAAATCTGATGAGAAGATGAAGGAACTAAACTCAAGACAAAGTGAATAAGGAATTAGCTCAAAAGAGGAAACATTATCCAAAACTTTATCCAACCTTATCCAACATTATCCAAAGCCTTATCTTATCTTATCTTATCCTAACCTTATCATGCCTTAATCTTAGTTGCAAGGGGACCTAAATAGATATTTCTAGAACCTATTTCTCGAAGCATTCTCTTCTAGAAGTCCCAAATCAACCACAAAACACATTATTTCTAGAAACCTTACAAAAGTGGCATCTATGTCCTTCTAAAAGGCATGGCCTTGCCTTGCAAGCCATTCCCTCCTTCCCTCCAATATGTGCCGCACCCTCTAGGCCCTATCCCTGATTGATTCTGATTTTTAGGGCCTCATTCCTTGTGGATTTGGGTTACACAAATCCTTTTATGAAACTAATTGGGCCAAACCCCCTCCTATGTGGATTTAATCACCTATTGCCGAACCTTAGGGCCCTAATCCAAAAAATCTGCTAAGTGTAACCCTAATCTAATTAACCCTAGGACTATATAAACATATTTTCAGCCACAAATTCGTATTACCCCCTTATGCTATTCAGAAACCTATTGCCGCAAGCCCTAGCCTCTATTCTTCATCCTTCATCTGCTCCATACACTTCCATACATAACCTGCCGCACTCTACCACTATAATCAGCCATTATTCATCATCCTAAACAAGAACACACCATTCAAAACCCCCAAAACCACCACCCACATCTTGTGCCGCAGCAAGGAAGAAGAAGGAAAGCCCTAGCTGTGCATGTCATTCGACTTGGAATTGCTGGAACGTTTTAGGTGTAATCTTTCTTGTATTTTTCAATGTTTAATTTCAAGAATCTTTGCTTTGCGAGTATGAGGAACTAATCCCCTTTTGGCTAGGGGGAATTTCAAAACCATGGCTATATTTGCAATATGATTTGATTACTTCCAGTTGTGATTTCATGAATTAAGAATTCAATTTACTTATCTATTTGAATTAAATCTTGTTTGTGTATGTGGGTTGAGAGTGCACACATAATTTGCATGCATAAATCTGATGCTAGCGTATAAGGAAACTTCACCTAATTGTTGGGAACTTATATTCATAAGTAGTAAAGGTTGTTAGTCACAATCATGTTAAGTAGATTCTTGGTATAAGTATCAGGCGCTTTCATA
Source organism: Pyrus x bretschneideri (assembly GCF_019419815.1). Taxonomy (NCBI): domain Eukaryota; kingdom Viridiplantae; phylum Streptophyta; class Magnoliopsida; order Rosales; family Rosaceae; genus Pyrus; species Pyrus x bretschneideri. The sequence goes on along the minus strand of NW_025999806.1, from coordinate 2,079,422 downwards.
GTTACGAATGCCTCGTCAACACTTATGATTTTCATAGAGTTTAATGATCATTGATTGATTCTCTATTATGCGCTTTCATGTTGATAGGAGCATATTTATGCACCTTAGTTTAGCTTGTTCTTGTGCATTTAAAGTGTTTTTCCTTGGTAAAGTAGTCTTTTAAGCTAGTTTTATGTATTTTCAGGTTTTAAGGGCAAAGTATGCAAAATGATGCATTTTGGAGCATTTTGGAGCAAAATTGGGCTTGGAATGGATAGCATATGCTTGGAGCAAAAGGGATGGACGAAATTGAAAGCATTCAGTCTTCATAATTCACTCACATGCTCTCCCATCATCATTCCACACCTCCATTGCAGCCACCAACCAACCTAGCTGTCACCCACATGCTCTCCCATCATCATTCCCTCTTTAACCCATTCAGCCACATGCTTTCCCATTTGATTATTCAGCCACATCCATGCACTCTTCATGATGGCAGCCACCAACCAACCTAGCTGTCATATTCCCTCTTTAATCATTCATCCACCTATAAATAAACATCCATTGCAGCCACAAAACATTCATTCATTCACCATTCACGCCAGAAATTCATCCCCTTTCTATAACACATCCATACTTCACCATTCTTCATATTTTCTGCCCAAAAATAAGCCTTGAAGTCCCCTACATCCATCCCTATCCTAAACACATCATTCTACACCATCCATAACCATCAAACTATCCTTAGACCTTGTGCTACAACGAAGAGGAAGATAAGAGGGCCTAAACGTTCATACAATTCAAGTTTGAGTTGTTGGAATGTTTAGGTGTTTCTTTGATTTCAATGTTTAATTTCAATACTCTTTGTTTTGTACGAATGAGGAATGGAAGAGAAGAGGGCCTAAACGTTCATACAATTCAAGTTTGAGTTGTTGGAATGTTTAGGTGTTTCTTTGATTCTCTTTGTTTTGTATCTTGAGGAACTAAACCCCCCCTTGGCTAGGGGGGATTCGAAATATATGTTTATGCTTGCATTTTGATTTGATTACTTCTAATTGCGTTTCGTAAGTTGTGGATTCAATTCGTTTAACCGTTTGATTGATAACTTATTTATGTATGTTTATTGAGAGTGCACACTTAATTTTCATGCATGAATATGACGCTAGAATATAAGTGAGTTTCACCTAATAGTTACGAACTTATATTCACAAGTAGTGGAGGTTGCTTATAAACAATCGCGTTAAACGAATTCTTGGCATAAGTTTCATTCAATCATAGTAACGAATGCCTCGTCAACACTTATAATTTTCATAGAGCGTAATGATTCTTGCTTGTATCTCTATTATGCAATCATGTAGGGGACTTGTGGGGAATGTTTTGGGTTGTCGTATGCAATCATCCAATTCAATAACGTTAGGAAGATTTGAAGGTTAATTTAAGCGGACCTAATTAACCCGGGGTGATGAGTTTCATAATTTATTGAAATGCAATTGGAAATCTTTTTATTATGCAAGTGTAACATGTGTGGAGATGAACCCCTTAGCTAGCCATAGCATCCATTCATTCCATTTCATCCATTTCATATTTACATTCTGTTTTAATTGTAATTTGTTCATTTAGTTTAATTTCGTCAAACCCTAAATCCCCCTTTACTTTATTGTCAAATTAGTTAGAAATCAATTTAGTTTGTGTTTTTAAGAGTCTCGAGTCAAGTTACAACTTAATTTCGTCCAAATTCACCAAGGTGCTCAAAACTGCCCAGAAAGTGTTTTTAAGGCAGTTTTGAGTGTTTTGGGTGATGTTTGAGTCTTTTGGTTTGTTTTAGTGTTTTAAGTGTTTAGTTTTGCATTCTTTGAGTCTAGTTTAGTGTTAGAGTGTCTTAATTTGTGTTCTAAAGTGTTTTGAATCAACCTAATCTTAAATTCGTCCAAATTTGTGTTTAAGGTCAGAAACTGCCTAGTTAGTGTTTTTAGGCAGTTTTGAGTCTTTTGAACCTGTTTTGAGTCCTTTGAGTCTTTGTGAACGTTTTTAACTTTGTTTTTATGTTTTTGAGTCAATTTAGAGGTTTTAGCAAGCCCTCCTAATCCCCGGTCTAGAACGATCCCTACTTGCATCCTTACTACAATTTGACAACAAGAGGGTTTAATTTGTGTGCGTATAATTCTCGCACCACATGTAGAGAACTTTTGATGAATAATTTGATTGCAATGCGCTAATTCCATTCAATTCAATGACTTAAGAAAAATCTGAGAGTTAATTTAAGCGGACTTAATTAACTTGGAGTGTTGAGGTTCATGATTCATTGAATAAGCAACTGGAGATTGTTTTGTATGCAAGTATCTCATGTGTGGAGAAAGACCTCCTAGCTAGCCCATCATCCATCTAATTTCACCAAATTCGTGCAAATCTGCATAGTTTAAAGTCTTGTTTTGTTTACTTTATTTTCGTCCAAAAACCAAATCCCCCTTTAGTTTAAAGTGTCTAACTAGTTAAAATCTGTTTTAGATTGTGTTTTCAAGTGTTTTGAGTCAAGTTAGAACCAAATTTCGTCCAAATTTGTGTTTAGAGTCAAATCTGCCCAGATTGTGTTTTTAGGCAGTTTTGAGTCTTGTGAACTGGTTTTGAGTCTTTTAAGTTAAGTTAAGTGTTTTAAAGTTTAATTTTAGTTATTTGAGTCAGTTTAAAGTGTTTAGCAATCCCTCATAATCCCCAGTTTAAGAACGATCCCTACTTACTTATATACTACAATTGTCAAAAAAGGGTTAATTTGTGTGTTAAGCTAATTTTTGCATCACATCCCACACATAAAAACGTGCATCCTTTTTAAGTTTATCATGTTGGTGCTTGTTTAGGTTGCTTGGAACTTGTTTAGACACTAAATAGTTCACTAAATCGGCATACCATGGCACACTTGCCTCCATGGACAGCAACTGCTCATCTGGGAATGTCTCTGGGATAGGCACAGCATCCTCTTTATGCACCATACAACTCAAGTGGTCAGCCACCATGTTTTCACTTCCTTTCTTGTCTCGTATTTCGATATCGAACTCTTGGAGAAGAAGCATCCCATGAATAAGCCTTGGTTTGGCCTCCTTCTTCGTAAGTAAGTACTTCAACACTGCATGATTAGAGTAGATTATAACTTTAGTACCAAGTAAATAAGAACGAAACTTATCTAAAGCAAAAACAACAGCAAGAAGTTCTTTTTCCGTTGTGGAGTAGTTCAATTGAGCATCATTTAGGGTCCGGGATGCATAGGATATGACAAGTGGCTACTTGTTCTTCCTTTGGCCTAAAACAGCTCCTAATACATAATTTGAGGCATCACACATAAGCTCAAAAGGAAGGCTCCAATCTGGTGGAACTATGATAGGGGCCAAAGTAAGCATCTCCTTGAGGTGTTTGAAGGCTTTCTCACATTCCTCATCGAACTTGAATGGTACAACCTTTTGGAGAAGTCGGCATAGGGGTTGGGAAATCTTAGAAAAGTCTGTGATGAATCGCCTATAGAATCCTGCATGTCCACGAAAAGAACAAACCTCTCTAACCGAAGCAGGAGAGGGTAAGTAGCGTACAAGATCTATTTTTGATTTATCAACTTCAATAACCTTGGCCGAAACAATGTGACATAGAACTATTCCTTGTTTTACCATAAAATGACATTTTTCCCAATTTAAAATAAGGTTAGTTTCAATGCATCGTTTCGAGATTAATGTGAGATTATCTAAACAATCATCAAATGAGTCACCAAACATGATAAAATCATCCATAAAAACTTCAATAATCTTCACTACAAAATCTGAAAAGATACTGACCATGCATCTTTGAAAGGTGGCTGGTGCATTACATAAACCAAATGGCATTCGACGATAAGCAAAAGTACCAAATGGACAAGTAAAAGTAGTTTTTTCTTGATCATCTGAAGCTATAACAATTTGATTATATCCCGAATAACCATCAAGAAAACAATAAAAAGAATGACCGACTAACCTTTCAAGCATTTGATCAATGAACGGCAAAGGGAAGTGATCTTTCCTTGTAGTGGCGTTGAGCTTCCTATAGTCAATGCACACTCTCCAACCTGTTTGAACACGGGTTGGCACAAGCTCATTCTCAGCATTCTTCACCACAGTCACTCCGGATTTCTTTGGCACAACTTGAACCAGTGAAACCCAATGGCTATCCGAGATAGGATAAATCACTCCACAATCAAGAAGCTTGATAATCTCCTTTTTCACAACTTCCATCATTGGAGGGTTGAGCCTGATAGGAGCATATTTATGCTACTTAGCTATGTAGCATGTTCAAACTTAGTTTGGCCAATAATACAAGGAATTGTAAAGCTACCTGGATCCTTGCACTTTGGTGGTAACTTTCTTTGTAAAACAGCGAAAACGTTTTCACTTACCCTAACCACCTCTTTATGTGAAGCCCTCTTCCTTGTAGTGCAAAGTTCCTTCAAGAATTTGGCATATTTGGGCACTTGCTTGATGGCATCTAGGAGCGGGATATTGACTTGAACTTTCCTAAACGTTTCAAGAATGTCTTTTTCATGCTCATCCTTCTTTGTTTGCAAAAATCTGTGAGGAAAAGGAACGGGGTTAGAACTACTCGAATTTGAACTCAACTTACCTTTAGTGGCCGAATTGGATGAAGTGGATGCATTAGGGTCCCTATGTGGTTGCGGCAAGGGTGTTTCTACCCTTGTCGTAGGCTTGCTTGACTCCTCATCTTCCAATTACAGCTTCCCCTCTTCGTTAGGACCTGTTTTGGATGGTTTGGATGTAGTGCCAACTTCTTTTCCACTTTTCAAGGTGATTGCTTTGGCCGATTTGAACCTTCCCTTTGGATTGATAATGGTTAAGCTTGGGAGCTTGCCTTAGTCTCGGAATTGCCCTACAAACTCCGCAATCTGCCCAATTTGCTTCTTCAAGTGGTCCACCCTTTTGTCTTGGTTTTGCATCGCCTTTTCTTGATTTTGCAATGCTTTGTTTTGATTCTCTTGCCTCTGAGACAAATTGGTAAGTAACTTAAGAAGTGTAGCATTGTCCAAAGACGTACCTTGATTGTTTTGGGCAGATTGGGATTGATTTGGATTAGTGCCGTAGGGTTTGGTGTAGAACCCCGGGGGTTGTTGCCTAAAGCCTCCTTGTTGTTGAGGTTGTTGTGGCTCCCTCCACTTGAAGTTTGGATGGTCTCTCCAACTCGAATTGTATGTGTTGGAAAATGGATCATTCCTTGGCTGATTTTTGCTTGGAAATCCAATGGCATTTGCACTCTCCCATCCCCCATTCTCAATCAATTGAGGGCACTTTTCCGAAGGGTGTCCTTGGATAGAACATACGCCACATATAATTGGTCCTTGTATCTTCATTACTTCAGCCATATGAGACACAATAGAAGTAAGATTAGCTAATTAAGTTTGAATGTCGGATTGAGAACTTACCTCATGCACTTGTTGTCGTGGGGGTCCCTTTGCCCAATCCCTTCATATTGTTGTGCATTGGAAGCACGGTTGGCAATTAGGTTCTTGGCTGCCATGGGAGTTTTGTCCACCAACGCACTTTCCGCCGAGGCATCGAGCATTTGCCTTTCTATGGGAAGAAGGCCTTTATAGAAGTATTGAAGTAGAAGCTCCTCCTTCATTTGATGTTGAGGACATAATGCAACAAGGGCTTTAAAACGCTCATAGTACATCAAAAAAGACTCCCCTTGACTTTGTTGGATTCCTCTAATTTTCTTCCTCAAGAGAATGACTCTTGAAGTAGGAAATAACTTTTCAAGAAACGCCCTCTTCATGCTCTCCCAAGAAGTGACCGTTCTGGGTGCTAGCTCGTATAACCAATCCTTGGCCTTCTCCAATAGTGAGAATGGAAAGGCCTTCATCTTCAAAATATTGTTATCAACATTGATTGGAGTCATGCTTGAACACACCACCTCGAACTCCTTCAAATGCTTGTTAGGATCCTCCATGGAAAGTCCATGGAACTTTGGAATGGGATGCAACAAACTTGACTTCAATTCAAATTCATCGGTTTTATCTTGAGCCGCCCTTGGGTATTGGATGCATAATGGTGCGGCATTGTCCATTCCCGAGGCGGAAAGCTCCTTGATTGTACGGTTGTCCGCTGCCATGGCTTGGACCTCTTCTTCCTCCCTTGTCGTGGGCTCCTCTTCCTCCTCAAAATTTGAAGTCGAACTAGAACTTGATGGGTGAAGTTCTGGGTCCTTCTTCTTTCTTCTCAAAGTGTGCTCAAAATCGTCGTCAAAATCCAAGTTGTTTGCATGAATAGGTTGAGAACTACGAGTCATAAACTAGTACCTACAAATAAGAAAAGAAATAAGGTCAGTAACTAAAACAAAGATATATGAAAAAGAAACAAAAAGAAACAACGGGGGATTAGCAAAGTTGCTAATCCCCGACAACGGCGTCAAAAATTTGATGTGATAAATAATAGCACTCAAATTAAACCCTCTTTTTGACAATTGTAGTATAGATAGAAGTAGGGATCGTTCTAGGCCGGGGATTAGGAGGGATTTCTAATCTAATGAAAACTGATTCAAAGATACAAAAATATGCTTAAAAACACTTAAACAAACTCAAAGACTCTTAACTAAACTTATATGACTCAAAACAAACTTAAAAGACTCCAAACAACTCAAAACAATCAAAAAGAGTTAATTTGAACTCTAAGACTTAACTTGGACGAAAATACAATTGGTTTTGACTCAAAAGACTCAAAAACACACTTTTGGACAGATATGAAACAAGTAAGTAAAGGGGATTGGGTTCTGGACGAATTTAAGAGAAAAACAAGTAAATAAAAGACTTAAAAAAGATTTGAACGAATTTGGAAAAACCAATGGCTGATTAGATAGCTAGGGAACACTTTTCCACACATGACATATTTAAACATAAATTGATCTCCAGTTTCTTTTTCGATAAACCATGAACCTCAACACCCTAGATTAACCGTGACATCACTAATTAACCCTCAAATTTTCCTTAAATTATTGGATTGGATGACATCATACGACAACCCAAAGCATTCTTCAAAAGTTCCCTACATGACATCATAATAGGGATACAATCAAAGATCATTATGTTCAATGAAAATCATAAGTATTGACAAAGCACTCGTAACTATGACATCATGATACTCATGCTAGGAATTTTCTTAACATGATTGTGAAAACAACCTTAACGACTTGTGAATATAAGTTTGTGACGATTATGTGAAACTCCCTTATATTCTAGCACCAAATTCAAGCATGCAAATTAAGTAGGCCTCCCTAATCAACATACAAGAATAAGTTATTCATCAAACGGTTAAGTAAATTGCATTCACAATTTATGAAATCACAACTGGACTTAATCAATTCATATCATAAATATAATCATGGTTTCAAAGCCTCCCCTAGCTAAAACGAGTTTAGCCTCTCATGTTCACAACAAGACAATGGAAAATTGAATTAAACATTGAAAACAAAAGATAGATTACACCTAGAAACGCTTCAACAATCCAAGCTTGAATGGCCAAAACGTCCAAGGCTTCTTCTTCTTCTCTTCTTCCTTGCAAAGTTGCGGCACAAGAGATCTAGGGTGATTTGTGGATGGATTTCTGGGTTGTGAATGGATTTAGGATGGTAGGGTAGTGCAGCAAAGGTTAGGGATGGTGTATGGATGCTTGGATGAAGGTATGAATGTGTATGGCTGATGGAAGAATGGTTGGAAGGTTGCGGCAAAGAACTTGGTTTCTGTGAATGATGGCAGATCGTGTGTAAGAGTGATTAAGGTTGAATGAAGGGTGCGGCTTAGGTATTTATTTGAGAGAAAGAATCCCTAGAGTTTATTACATAGTTTAGGAAAGGATTTTAGACCCCAAATCCATCAGGAAAATGAGTCATAAAGTCAGAAATTAAAAGGGAAAAGGAAGGAACTTGCGGCCAATAAAGAATAGGAAAAGGGAACGTGGTTTAATTCTGAAATTAGGCAAAGATTTTGGGATAGAAAAGGTATGTGAGGTGCGGCATTAACTAGGGTGAAATAGGAATGTGTTTTAATGACTTAGAATAGGCAACAATGGACCTCCTTTGCACGGCAAGGAAATGAGACACTAAGGAAGGCCACGGCAAGGACAATTAGGTTGCAAGGAAGGCTTGATTTGTGTCCTAGAATGTATAGAAGTCTTCAAAGTTGCTGAAACATAAGGTCTTTTAGGATTAGGAAAGGTTAAACCAAAATAGGAAACCTTGGCTTAACTGTCCTACTCCAAGTAGGAAACCTTCTTTGACTAGGATTCCTCTTGTGATTAGGAATCCTCTTGTGATTAGGAATCCTAATACTTTTAGGTCTTCAAATTCGTCCATTCCTTTTGCTCCAAGCATATGCTATCCATTCCAAGTCCAATTCTGCTCCAAAATGCTCCAAAATGCACATTTTTGCTTCCTTAGCCATATGAACCTATAAACACACGAAAATAGCTTACACTACTAAAATAACTATGAACTAACAACATAAATGCACGAAAACAAGCTAACTAAGTCGCCTAAATATGCTCCTATCACTAATCCCCGGCAACGGCGCCAAAATTTGATGTGAAAATTAACTTGACACACAAATTAAACCCTATTTGTGACAATTGTAGTATATATGCAAGTAGGGATCGTTCTAGACCGAGGATTAACTAGGGATGCTAATCAACACAATTAAGACTTAAAAACACTAATTTAGACTCTATTGACTTAAAACTAACTCAAAACACTTAAAACAGCAACAAACACTCAAAAAGACTCAATTCTAGACCTAACAAGTGATTTTGGCGAAAATAAAACTTAACTTGACTCAAAAGACTAAAAGAAAACAGATTTTGACTCAAATAACAAGACTAAATGAAAGGGAGATTGTTTTTGACGAAATTAAAACTTAAAACAGAAACTTTGTATAAAACACTTTGTAAAAAACGAATTTGGGTGAATTAAATGGATGAAGGGCTAGTTAGAGGGTCCTTCTCCACACATGATATATGCATACAAACCAATTTTCAGTTATTGTTCCTTTAGACTATGAATGACAACGCCCCCAGTTAGTTGCATTGCACAACTAACCATCAGATTTTCCTTATTCCATTGAATTGAATGAATATGCATTACAACCAAATTATCTTTCTCAAGTCCTTTATATGAAACGCATAATAAAGATACATATAAAAAGTCATTACGTTTTGTGAAAATCATAAGCATTGACAAGGCATTCATCACTATGAAACGCATAAAACTCATACCAAGGATTTACGTAACACGATTATGACTAGCAACCTCCACTACTTGTGAATATAAGTGAATAACTATTATGTGAAACTTCCTTATACTCTAGCATCAAATTCATGCATGCAAATTAAGTGTCGACCCTCAACCAACACACATAAACAAGTTTTAATAACTTAGATAAGCAAATCACATTCAAGGCTTAAGAAACAATAGCTGGATGTAATCAATTCATATAAAACAGATAATCATGGCTTCAAATTCACCTCTAACTAAAAAGAAATTAGTTCCACCTATTCATCATAATTGAAAACTAAATTAACATAAACATTGAACTAAAACTAAAACTAAGGATAGAAAGAACCAAGAAACGCTCCACACTCCAATGGCATGCGCGGCACTCCCTTGGATGGCAGATTGCACAAGTCCTCTTCTCCTTCCTTGCTTGCGGCACTAGGGTGATGTGGTGTGAATTATGGTGTTTGATGGCTGAATGAGTGATTGAATGAATGAGTGAATGGATGAATGAGTGAATGGATGATTGAATGGCCTAGCAAACACTTGTATTTAAAGGCTAGGTTTTGCACAATTTATGAAGGAAAAAGATTGCACAATCCAATGGGAAAAGGATTAAGGTTTTGCAGAAACCAAGGGGGAAAGGGATAGGGAATACACGGCAAGGATTTGGGGTTTCTAGAGGGATAGGTGCGACACCTTTTTAGGAGGAAGATAAGGCTTCTAGAAAGGATGTTTTAGGGCAGATTTCAGGACCTAAATGGACAAGGACTCACACATATGTGTAGAAAAGGGAGTACAACTCCTAAACCTCCAAGGCATTCTATATGTGGCACACAAAGGGATTAGGCTTCTAGAATCTGAATTATGTGTTTAAATGTCTAACTATCCCTTCTAAATAGCTAGATTTAAGGCACAAACTGATTTGGATAAGATAAGATAGGATAATGCTAGATTTAGGAAAGGATAAGGTTGGTTAGGATAGGATAAGATAAAGTTGGATAATGTTCCTTATTTCTTGCTCTTTCCTTATCTTCTTTGTATTTTAACTTCTTTCCCCAGATTTGTAGCATTTCCTAGCCTCTCTTGACTTCAATTTCGTCCATCCATTTTGCTCCATAGTTAAGCTATCCAATCCATGCCCAAAACTACTCCAAATGGCTCCAAGATGCAGTTTCTTGCTCCTTTTGCCATTAGGACCTACAAACATACGAAAATAGCTTAAAAGACTATAATAAGTAGTAATTAACTAAATAAATGCAAGGAAACAACATAACTAAGTAGCATAAATGTGCTCCTACCATGTTAGAGCGTCTCTAGGGTGTCTTCTATCCTTGTTTTAGTTTTACAATTATGTTGATTTCGTTGTTAATTTTTTCAAACATGTGTAACTCAACTTTGCTTAGTTAGAGGTGAATTCGAAGCCATGGATATATGTTTTATATGAATTGATTTCCTCCAGTTTTTGTTTCTTGAATTGTGAATGCAATTTACTGAACTAAGTTATTGAAAACTTGTTCTTGTGTGTTGATTAAGGATGCATACTTAGTTTTCATGCATGAATTTGATGCTAGAGTATAAGGGAATTTCACCTAATCGTTATAAACTTATATTCACAAGTAGTAAAAGTGACTAGTCATGATTGTGTTAAGTAAATTCTAGGCAAGAGTATCTGCAATTCATAATTACGAATGTCTTGTCAATGCTTATGATTTTCATAAAGCTTAATGATCTTTGATTGTATCTCTATTATACTGTTCATGTACGGAACTTGATAAGAATAATTCGGTTGTCGATGCGTATTCCATTCAATTCAATGAAACTAGAAAAATCTGAAAGTTAATTTGTGCTTCTAAAAATTAATTTGGGGCATTGTCATTCATGGTTTAATTGGATAATAACTGGAAATCAATTTGTGTTTCATATATGCATGTGTGGAGAAGGACCCTCTAACTAGCCTTTACCCATTCAATTCAACCAATTCATTGTCTAATCTGTTTAGTTTTGCAATCTGCCTACTTTAGTTAATTTTGTCAAAATCAATCCCTTTTAATATTTAGTGTTTTAACTTAGTTAGAATCTGTTTAAGTTTAGTTCTATTAGTGTTTAGAGTCAAGTTAAGGTCAAAATTCGTCCAAAAACCCCATTAGTTCTTATTTGTGTTAGTTTTGTTTCAATTCGTCAGAATATGTCCATATTGAGTCTTTTTAGTTCAATTTTCGTCCAAATCACTTTCTAGGATCTGTTTTGAGTCAATCAACTTAGTTTGTGTGTTTTGAGTTTATTTAGCTTGTTTTGAGTTGTTAGAGTCTAGTTTAGTGTTTTTGAGTTTTATTTGAGTTGAGTAGCATCCCTAGTTAATCCCCGGTTTAGAACGATCCCTACTCGCATATATACTACAATTGTCACAAATAGAGTTTAATTTGTGTGTCAAGTTAATTTACACATCACAATTCCTTTTTCCAAGGAGATTTGTCAAACAAAAGCATGATGAGCCACCCATAGATGTGCTTGAAGAAATTGTGCTAGGCATAATGTTTGAAGCTCTTCCTCAATTCGCTCATTTGCTTGAATTTTTTTCAAAAGTTATGTTGGATTCTCCTTGTTGTTTTACATCTTTTCAGGTGCCATAGTTGGAGTCTTTGGAAGATGATTTGCTGCCATTTCAAGAGGGAAAATAATTGAAATTCGATAACGAGACCTTGTTGCCATCTCAAACAAAGGAAAAGGATATGGTCTTGCATTTTATCACAAGGAAAGATGATAGGGGCATATTTATGCGACTTAGTTAGCTTGTTTTATTACATTTATGTTGTTAGTTCTTATTTATTTTAGTATTTTGAGCTATTTTCGTGTGTTTGTAGGTTCAATTGGCTAAAATGGCAAGAAAGTGCAATTTGGAGCATTTTGGAGCAGTTTTGGGCTTGGAATGGTTAGCACATGCTTGGAGCAAGGTGGATGGACAAAATTGAAGACCAAAGGAGGCTAGGAATCTGCTAAAGAGATGGAAGAAATTAATTCAAGATTTGGAAGTAAAGAAATCAGCCACAAAGAGGGAAGCATGAGTCAAACTTCCTTATTTCGACTTTGCTTCCCTAATCTTTTCCTACATAAGTTCCAGCTACGAAAGAGGGTCTCTAATTAATTTAGGACACTTAAATATAAGTTCTAGAAGCCTTAATCCCAGCCAAAGTGGGATGCCGAACCACGTTACCCTTTCTCTCTTCCTTGTCGTGCAAGGGAAACACTTTTCCTATTTCCTAGTCCTTGCCGCAAGTTTCCTATCCCTTTTCCCTCGGGATTCTGACTTTAATTCTCCTTCTCCTTGTGGATTTGGGGTCCAATTCTTTCCAAAAACATTTAATTAAAGTCAAGATCCTTTCCCTGAAATATTAACACCTTGCCGCACCTATACACACATCCATTCATTCATAGACACAATTCAGCCATTATTCATTCTTCTCACCACCCATAGCCGCATCCTTCCATTCAACCACCATCCATACACACTTCCGCACCCTATTTTCCATCATATTTCCCTACCATTCATCAATCCTTCACCATAACACACCACAAACCAATTTTACACCCTTACACCCTTATGTCACAGCCTATCAAGGAAGAAGGAGAGGAGAAGCAACCTTGGATGTTTTTGGCTATTCAAGTTGGATTGTTGGAATGTTTTTAGGTGTAATCTATCCTTTGTTTTCAATGTTTAATTTAAATTCTCTTTGTTTTGTTGTGAACATGAGAGGCTAAACTTGTTTTAGCTAGAGGAAACTTTGAAACCATGATTATATTTGTGATATAAATTGATTAATTCCAGTTGTGATTTCATAAATTGTGAATGCAATTTACTTAACCCTTTGATTAAGAACTTATTCTTATATGTTGATTAAGGAGACCTACTTAGTTTGCATGCTTGAATTTGATGCTAGAATATAAGGGAGTTTCACATAATCGTTACAAACTTATATTCACAAGTAGTAAAGGTTGCTGGTCACAATCATGTTAAGTTAAATTCCTGGCATGAGTATCATGATGTCATAGTTACGAATGCCTTGTCAATGTTTATGATTTTCATGAAACTTAATGATCTTTGCTTGTGTCTCTATTATGCAATTCATGTAGGGAACTTGGGAAAAATAATTTGGTTACAGATGCGTTGTCATCCAATTCAACAACTTAAGGAAAATTTGAGGGTTAATTAGTGATGTCACAGTTAATCTGAGGTGTTGAGGTTCATGGTTTATTAAAAAAACAACTAGAAATCAATTTGTATGCAAGTATATCATGTGTGGAAAAGGACCCTCTAGCTAGCTAATCACCCATCCATTTAGCCAATTTCGCGCCAAACTTTGTTTAAGTCTTTAAGTTACTTGTTTTTACTTTAAATTCCTCAAAAAAAACCCAATCCCCTTTACTTTGTTGTGTCAAATTAGTTAGAACCTGTCCAAATTGTGTTTTTAAGTGTTTTGAGTCAAAACCAATTCAATTTTCATCCAAAGTAAGTCCTAGAGTCTGTTTTGAGTCTATTTGATTGTTTTGTGCTGTTTTGAGTCTTTTAGTTTGTTTTGAGTTATATAAGTTTAGTTAAGAGCCTTTGAGTCTAGTTAAGTGTTTTCAAGCCTAATGTTATGTTTTTGAGTCAGTTTTGAGTAGATTAGCAATCCCTCCTAATCCCCGGCCTAGAATGATCCCTACTTACATCTTTACTATAATTGCCAATAAGAGGATTTAATTTGAGTGCTATTATTTATCACATCAAAAGACAAAAACACCATCACAATCAAGTCCTTGTGGAAATTCAATACACCATATTTGATAACTCATATATTTCGTACATTTATACCATCCATTCCTAGTCCATTTGTGATATTTTTGAGTTAAACTAGTTGCATGTTACCCTCATCAATTTGTCTCTTGTTTCATTCGCTGAATCTTTTATTAAATTTGTTTGTTAATTTTAATGATTGATCACCATTAGGATTTCTTACAGATCATTTGATCAAGATTATAGTAAACATCATACTTAATCTTGGTAGACATGTGAATGAATGAAGAGAATGCTATGCAAACATCCTGCCATGTATTTGGAACCGAAGTTGAACATCCCAATTAGGTTGTATATTAGGAGAATTTGATCAAAACCACACATCATATAGCTGATCATATATATGTAAAACGAACTCTGGAAACAGGTTGGTAATTGAATACGGTTTAACTTTATAAACATGGAATTGGTTTTGTAATGGTGAACTCAAAATTCCTAGACCCATCCTCATCGTTTCTCAATCAACATATCATTCGTTGTTACATTTTTCTGCACTTTTAGTTATTCTCATTAATAGCACAAAACCTACATTCAATTTGTTATTTTCATTGTTTAGTTAGGGTTCTTTTAAGGTTAGTAATTTATAGAGGTTTAATCAGTCTCTGCGGTTCGACACCTTTACTTGTGCCATTATACTAACCATATATTTGTACTTGGAATGAGCACCATATTCAAAGTCCCTCGAAAGAAACCACTTTTTTCAACCAAGGTTCTGAGGTACCTTGACTTCCTGCCACACTAGGCGTTCATCCATCATACCCACCGCGGCTTGCCTAGACATTAAATAAGCGCTTGCTAGGAGGCAACCTAGCTTGGTTTGTGTTCTTTCCTTTTATTTTATCTCCATTCCACACACTTTGCCTATTTGCACTACATGCATTCCATTCATTTTTAAACATCAAGGACAATGCTTAGTTTAGGTTTAGGGGTGTGGGATTGAAAATTTTCCTTTGTTTTTAGTTTTGGTTAAGTTTTCTTTTACTTACTAATGTGAATGTATATGAGGGCTATGTTAACAAACAAAACTACAATGTTGTCATGAAAAAGTTTCGTATCTTATTTTCTTTTACAAAGCTGTTACTCTAGGAATTACGATGGTAAAATTACCATGCTCAAATTCTGGAAGAAGAATAATGGAGACTACCCTAGTGAGTTATTTTGAGCTTATTTGCTTCTTTGAGAGGGTTTGAAGTGTTTATGCTCTTATCTTGTTCTTTCAATGTCACTGGGATAAAATGAGCGTGGGTTTGACACGGTTTGGAAGTTAAGCAAATAACTACATATAATACGCTACTAAGATGTTAAGAATGAGATCTCAAAAGATCAAACGCTTATTTGCCGTCAAAAGTACACTATTTTTCCATTTGGAGTGTATTTTCACGGTTTTAAGCATTCGTGGGATAAAACGAGCATGCGTTTGAGTTAATGCTCAATTGGCAATCTTATGATCAAGAATGTTTAGAATATGTATACGAAAGAGAATGGTCTCATGAATCTAACTTCTTTAGATCACATTCTTCCAATTGCATATTCCTTGGACTTATCATTTAAGCATATAACATTTATATGAGACAGCTTAAAACAATAATCTTTGCCCTTTATATTAAACTATATTAGTTTAACATGTGAAATGTTCGTAAAGTATTATCATATGATTGGTTTTAGGGCACATTTCCAACAATAATTTTAAGAGATGCAGTTTTTTGGAAAAAGGCTATAGATAATGAATTTGAGTCATTAATATCTAATCAAACATGAGTTTTAGTAGACTTGCCTCAGGGATAATAATCAATAGGTTGTAAGTGGGTGTTTAGAAGAAAATACAATATTGATGGGTCTATTCAGACATTTAAAGTTAGGCTAGTTGCCAAGGGTTTTAAGCAGAAAAAAGGGATTAGACTATGTCGATACATATGCACCAGTAGCTAGGCTCACATCAATTAGGGTATTGTTTGCATTGACATCTTTATATAATAGGAATTGTTATTAGCACTCCAAAGATCTTATTCTACACTCCTCACAAGTGTATTTTTCTTTCTAATTATAGAAAATTTGGAGTGCCAAATGAGATTTTTAAAGTGCTAATAACAATTCCCTATATAATTTGCATATGCATCAAATGAATGTAAAAATAGCATTTTTAAATGGCGATTTGGATGAAGAATTCTATATGGAACAACCAGAAGGGTTTGTCCTAACCATTAAATAAAGTTATTACATGATTTTTAGTTAATATTCAAAGTTTTCAAAGCCTTTTTATTGGTTTTCCCTATATTAAATGATAAAAAATAATATGTATTTAATATGATAAATAATTGTTAAAAATAATAATTTAAAGAAAATGAATGCGATTTTGTAAAATATGTGAGAATGTACTTACTATTTGAATATTTCATTAAATATGTACTGATTACTATAATTTGAAAAAAAAACACTTTTTTTAATAAACATGACAAATCATACTTCTACTTTATGTCATTTCCAGCCATATTAGAAAAAGTATTTTTTTTATTTTACAAAATATATTTGATGTTTCAGATTTTTTTAAAAGCTGTTTTGCTTTAAAAGTAAAACAATTTCAAACTGGTCCCAAATGTCCCAAAAAAAAGGTAACAATGCTCATCCCACCCGCAATGAGATCTGTTGATGGACCGTGAGCCACGTGGTCACCGCAATGGTGATTGGTGAAAGAGCAACAAACTCACCGTTTAATGACAATGCTGCCCATCGTCCTGTCCCTATAATCAATACGACATGACATTCCCGTAGACAGGCCCCGCAGAAAGGACACAACAGTCATTCAAGAATTGAAGCAGTGGCAGGACCGTAAAAACAGTACGGGGAAAACAGCCCACGGGGCAAACGAAGGATGACATCAAAAGCGCGCGTTTCGGTTGATCGAGGGAGCATTTAATGCTCGGATCGAAATCAATCTGCACCGTCGATTGAGGCCCTTTGACACGGTCAGTGTAATCGCAGGAATGGCACCGCACAGAGTATAAATGGTTGGTTGTTGTGGGTGAAAAGGAGTGAGAGTAAATTAGAGTGGAGTGAGAGAAAGTAGGAGAGAGAGAGTTGAAAAAGTTGAGAGCTCCTTCCTCAGTCGTCGGTCTCATCAGTTTCATCTCTCTCAGCCGTTTTAGGGTTTCTCAGGTGAGCCGCAGCGGCGTTTTCCAGCTTTTTTTTCTCTTCTGGCTTTTCAAAACCCGAAATTTGTTTTCTGGGCCTGTCTGGTGGTGGTTGGTTTCTGAGTCGTTGAGTTTTGCTTCAGGGGCATTTTGGGTATTTCACTCTTCTCAGCTTATTCTCTTCTCTGGTTTCTCCCATGGCTGCTGCTGCAGTTGAAAATCTCATATTCTGTCTAGGGTTTTCTGGAAAAGTTCAAATTCTGTCTTGTTTTCTGGAATAAGAGGAAAAGGGTTTCTGAAAGGTGCAGCTTTTTCTCTTGTTTTTGTGTGTTTTGAACAATGCACTTAGAGTTTTGGACCCGGCTGATTTCGCAGTTCAAGTTTTGGTTTGATTTTCTTTTATTCCAATTTTTTGTTGGGCTTCAGTATTTTGTAGTTACGAGCTTTTGTGCGTTTTGGACTAATTTTTTGGGCATTTCTGGTGTTTCCGACTTCTGAGGCCGATCATTGCATAACAATTGTGTGTTTGACTTGCAGGTTTGAAGAGTCCTCACTGCTGGATTGGTTTGAAGAGTCCTCACGGCTGGATTTCAGAAGCGGTTTCTTGTGCGCTTAGGTAAAATATACAGTAAATGTTTCGTTTTTCCACTTGCTTGTCTGTTTCTTTCTGTATTCTTACTGTTGTTCAAGTTAACTCATTTCAACCACTCTCAATTTTGGTTTTTCTTTCCGATTTGAGAAGTTTTTGGGTTAGATGTGTGTTTTGCATATGTTATATACTTGTACATCATTGTATATGTTTGATTTTCATTGACTGGTTTCCACCACTCTGCATGTGGGTTTTTTCTGTTCGATTTTAGAATTTTCGGGTTAGATCTATGGGTTGTGAATATATTATACGCATATATATATATATCATTATGATTTTCATTGACTTGTTTCTTATGATGCTTGCATGTGTGGTTTTTTTAGCTAAACTGAGCTTTTCATTTTTGTTGACAAACCCTTATAAAAAATCACAGGTGTTTTTACCTTTTATTTGTCCCTTTTTATAATTTCTTGTTTCTCTTGCTTGAGGAAACTGTTTCTCTTTTTGTATATATCAACTTCTGGAGATTCTTTCCGACTGTTGTTGATATGGTGCTTTGATTTTTGGTTTATGCGCCATTAAATTTTATTAAAAGTCTCTGCATAAGGCTATCTACTTGTGTGCATGTGTTTTCCAAAATGTCCCTGGTCGGTGTCAAATATTTTTTCTCAATACTGGGATGCCTTATGAGATATTTGTATGATTTTGGTCATTAATTCAGTGACTTGTCCACTCAATTCAGTGGAGAATTAGATGACCTGTCAATTAATTGTGTTTTATAAAGTGTGCATTGTAATATAGTCAATTTTATATCACAACTTCGGCCTTGTAGGTCTATTTATTGTTCTCAAAATTCAAGTTCTTGAAGCAAAAACGATGTTTGAAGTTTAGAGCCTTCAGAGTAAAAGTTCTCATATGTGGCTTTCCAGAAATTGCTTCTTAATTATAAAATCAGGGCAGCATCCTTTTTAAAAAAAGAGATTGTATTATCACTCTATATCCACCTTTGAATACGTGTGATGTGATTTGTACTGAACTTTTGCTACAATTTTGTATGATCTCCTTACACCTTTCTGTTGAATCAAATCAATTCCTTTGTTTGTTTCTTTGTTCTGTGTGGCTTACTTAAGTTTCTGGGTCATTCTCACATGTTTTCAAATCTTTCAAGGGGTTCTGATGCTAGCGTAGGTTTTTGTGTTTCCATATGTGTTTGCTTTTAACTCCTAGTCCTAAGGGAGTAATCAGTGTCATACTGCAATTTTTCTTTCTCTAAATTTATTAAGCAGTAACGTTGTGTATCTGTGGCCATTCTTGTTTTTGGTTTCTTATTCTTTTATGCCTTTAACATCTAGGAAGATTCATTTGCTGTCATTAGAGCAATCACACCACTGTTTATTGACTTGATTTTGGTTATTGCATTCCACCTCACAGGAAGTGTAATATTATATATTCCTGTTCTCGTCAAAGTGCATTTTTAATTTGCTAGGAATTCCGGTGCTGCATATAGGAATTCAATTCCTGCTTTAGCATGAATATATTTCCTTTGTTGTATCTCATCTACATACTTATGTTATGTTGTAGGATATGGATTCGTTTGAGCCAGATGGAAATGCAGCAAATGGGGTGAATGGAGCTAATGGGGCAAATGGAGTGAATGGAGCAAATGGGGTGAATGGAGCTAATGGGGCAGAGGATGCGTTGCCACCCCCACCCCCGGTTATTCCACCGGATGTTGTTCCTTTGCATGTGGAAGCAGATAACATTCCTGAACCTGTTAAGAAAAAACCTGCTCGGGTCCCTATTGCTAGGCGTGGCCTTGGAACCAAGGGAACAAAAATACCCTTGGTCACAAATCACTTCAAAGTGAATGTTACTAATATTGAGGGTTACTTCTTCCATTATAGTGTAAGCTCCATATGCTTTCCATGTATTTCCAGTGCATTCTTCCATTTTCTTTTATCTTCAGTGTTAGTTCTCATTTTTATACTGTATACATAGGTTTCTGTTGCTTATGAAGATGGGCGTCCCCTTGATGGCAAGGGTGCTGGAAGAAGAATAATTGAAAGGGTGCATGAGACATACCACTCTGAGTTAGGTGGAAAGGACTTTGCCTATGATGGTGAGAAGAGCCTGTTTACTGTTGGATCCCTTCCGCGCAACAAACTTGAATTTGCCGTTGTTTTGGAGGATGTGCCATCAAGCAGGTATGTAAGGAAGGGCCATGGTTTCTTTCGAATGTATTAGATCTCCTTTTTATTCTCTTACTGTTGGACTTGTTTCTATACAGGAACAATGGAAACTGTGAACCTGATGGTCCTGGGAGTCCAAATGAGAGTGACCGAAAGAGATTACGGCGTCCAAATCGCTCCAAAACATTTAATGTGGAGATCAGCTATGCTGCAAAAATTCCCATGAAAGCAATTGGAGATGCTCTTCGTGGTCAAGAATCAGAGAATTCTCAAGAAGCTCTGAGAGTCCTGGATATCATATTAAGACAGCATGCATCGAAGCAGTGAGTGAAGTTTATCCTTTCTGTCTAGTTTTCTCCCTTCTCTCCTTCCCCCACATAGTTTTGTGTTTATGTTATATTTTGGATGGATTCTATCTTGTCTAATGAAAACCTTGATTCCAACAGAGGATGCCTCCTAGTTCGCCAATCATTCTTCCATAATGATCCAAAAAATTTTGCGGATGTTGGAGGTGGTGTTCTTGGGTGCAGAGGATTCCATTCAAGTTTTAGGACCACCCAGGGTGGCTTGTCTCTGAACATTGGTGAGTTATATTGCTTATTTCTCTGTTATATTATTCAAAATTTACTGTATTTTAACCTATTCTGAAGTGTACATTTTCAGATGTATCGACTACCATGATCATACAGCCAGGGCCGGTGGTAGACTTTTTAATTGCCAACCAAAGTGTTAGAGATCCTTTCCAACTTGACTGGACGAAGGTAACAAACTCATGTCATTATTTATTCTGTTGTGTTATTATGTTCATTTACTTTTCGATAATCTGTGTTTGTTTCAATGAACAGGCTAAAAGAATACTCAAGAATTTGAGGGTCAAAACAAGTCCGTCAAATCAAGAGTTTAAAATAACTGGATTGAGCGAGAAACCATGCCGAGAACAAACGTATATGTTTTTTTGAACGAAACTATGTTTCCATTTTATCTTCATGTTTTTGCATCATGGTGCTTTTTCTATCCTTACTGCAACTATTTTTTTTGTGTTCTTGTTCTTAACGCCCTCAATTTATTGTGTATGATCCAGTTTTACATTGAGAAACAAGCAAGCAAAGGAAGGGGAAGATGCAGAAATAGAAGTGACTGTTTATGATTATTTTGTTAATCATCGTAATATACAGCTGCGTTACTCGGCTGATCTACCCTGCCTTAATGTTGGGAAACCAAAACGTCCTACTTATATCCCCCTGGAGGTAACAAGCTGAGTTTATTCTTCTTTCTTTTTGTTGTTACAAATATGATGATTTATTTTTATCCTTGACCTTGGTGGTTTTGTTGAACTTTTTCTTCCAGCTTTGTTCTTTGGTGTCCTTGCAACGTTACACAAAAGCTCTTTCCACCCTTCAAAGAGCTTCGCTGGTGGAGAAATCAAGGCAGAAGCCACAAGAGAGGATGAGTGTTTTGTCTAATGTATGTGTCTTCATTAACATCTGACTCATTGTATATGCATCCATGACTCTAAATCACATGATTACTATTGCAGGCTTTGAAAATCAATAATTATGATGCTGAACCAATGCTACACTCATGTGGTGTTTCAATTGGTGGTAGCTTTACTCAAGTGGAAGGCCGTGTTCTTCCAGCCCCAAAGGTATTTTCCACATATACCTGTATGATGTAGCCTATTCTGTTGTGCGTCTACTTATTGATTTGGTTTCCTTGACAGCTTAAAGTCGGTAATGGCGATGATTTCTTCCCTCGAAACGGGCGCTGGAATTTCAACAACAAGGTTTTTAATGACCCCCTTTTCTCTCTCCATTACTTTTCACCTTATATCAGTATTTTGATTCTTTGGTTCATTTATATTGTTGAAATGCAGACACTTGTGAAGCCGACTAAGATAGAAAAGTGGGCTGTTGTTAACTTCTCTGCACGCTGTGATCTAAAAGCTCTTGTCCGTGATCTGATCAAATGTGGAGATATGAAAGGAATTGTAAGTTTTGCACTTGCACATTTGCTACAGTATGTATTCAAATAACTTAGATAATTTCATTTTTATTCTTTTGTTTTATTTTTCCGTTCTTCACCTGCTGACAGAAAATCGAGGCTCCATTTGATGTGTTTGAAGAGAATCCTCAGTCTAGGCGCGCCCCACCTTTGGTTAGAGTTGAGAGGATGTTTGAGGATATACAGTCCAAACTTCCTGGACAACCACAGTTTCTTCTCTGTTTGCTTCCGGAGAGAAAAAATTCTGCTTTATATGGTTGGGTCATATTATCTATACTATCATTGACATGTTAAATCATTTATAATATGCTCTCTTAATGATATCTATTGATTCACTAGGTCCATGGTTGAGTCATTTTATCTAAATAAATTATAATATGCTCTCTAATGATACCTACTGATTCCCTAGGTCCATGGAAGCGGAAGAATCTGGCTGAGTATGGTATTGTGACACAATGCATTGCTCCCACAAGGGTCAATGATCAAT
Source organism: Pyrus x bretschneideri (assembly GCF_019419815.1). NCBI lineage: Eukaryota > Viridiplantae > Streptophyta > Magnoliopsida > Rosales > Rosaceae > Pyrus > Pyrus x bretschneideri. The sequence goes on along the minus strand of NW_025999806.1, from coordinate 2,056,933 downwards.
ACCTTACAAATGTCCTGTTAAAGATCAATGCAAAGGTGATTTTTTTTATTTTATTTTTTTAATTATTAGTAATTTATTTTATTTTATTGATGTCAGTATGAGTAGATTTTCTGTTGGCTGTGATCTTAAACTTGGTTTGCCCTCATAATTCCTGGCAGCTTGGTGGGTTAAATTCCTTGTTGGCAGTTGAATATTCTCCTTCTATCCCTGTGGTTTCCAAGGCTCCCACTATCATCCTTGGGATGGATGTGTCCCATGGTTCTCCTGGGCAGTCTGATGTACCCTCAATTGCTGCGGTAAACTGCCTTCTATGTCTTACATGTTGGATTAAATGTTGTTACTACAGCTAGTTCACTTGAACTTCTGCATATTTTGTACACATGATGACAAGAAATACGTATGGACCTCTCATGTTGTATTTGATGGGGCAATTATAGGTGGTAAGCTCCAGGCAGTGGCCACTGATTTCTCGCTACAGGGCATCTGTTAGAACACAATCCCCCAAGGTGGAGATGATAGACTCTCTGTACAAACGAGGTTCTGACACAGAGGATGATGGCATTATGAGGTAGGATATGTATCTTGAAGTCATTTATTCGTTGCAAATTTCTTCAAATATTTAGAAAAGTTTTAGAAATTCATTTTCTTTTGAATGTTCATGTCATTTTATGTTTCACATTTTGGTTTCATAAATACTTTCCAAACCACTCAAATGTTAAGTTTCTTCTTAATTTCAGAGAGCTGCTTTTGGACTTCTATACAAGTTCAGGCAAACAGAAACCAGACCAGATTATCATCTTCAGGTATTTCTTAGAAAACCTAGAATCAAATGAATTGTAATTGTATTTTCTGCTATTGTTCATAAAACTATGTGCATGTAAGAATTAGAACAGTCAGTATCTTATTTGTAGGAGTTTTTTTATTTTTTATTTTTTTAATTTTTTTTATTTTGGTGTTTGCCCTAGCGTAATTTGTTTCTTTTTTTTTCTTTCTGAAAAACATTTGCTGTCCTAGCTTAAGTTATAGTGGGTCTGAATGTGCATGTGCTCATGTATGGGTCAATTATTAGCTTTTTTTGTACACGCTCTTTAATACATTTTCATGTATGGGTCAAATTCTAATGAATAATTTTTAATTCCGTCTTTTGATTTCTCCTGTGTTAAATTTTAAAGGTTATTAGTTTCCATATTGCATTTGTATTTTGACACGATAAATTGCCCAGTATGTCTTAATGTGTAATTATGCGCCAAATGCGGATGCCAAATATACCAGGATTTGAATTGTACAATCCATAGCTACCACCTTGATCGGAAGCAGGCACATTTTATGCTGCCCTGCTGATATCTACTTTGAAATTCTTTTTACACGTTTATTAAACTACAGTGCATATCACTGGTTTTACTCGAATATTTTCTGCTGCTCTAAACTTAACGTTACTCAATTTACTTAAATTCTCTGTTGGAAATATGACAGGCTTTATAATGCATGAGTAGATACTGATTACTTGTATTTTATCATTTTTTGTTGTTGTAGATACTGTTTGAGCATGTTGAATTGATTAATCTTGTTCTGTACAAGTTTATTTTGGTAGAACTTTGCTTATGCTTCACCTTTGAGTTGACTGGTTATGTTGAATATAGGGATGGAGTAAGCGAATCTCAATTTAACCAAGTTTTGAACATTGAACTGGATCAAATCATAGAGGTAAGTTTTGAACATTAAATTGGATCAAGGTTTTGTGGGCTAACCATTGACGTACAAATTTGTTTTCGACTTTGAAATGATGTTAAATTATCCTTTCTTATCAGGCATGCAAGTTCCTGGATGAGACTTGGTCCCCTAAATTTGTGGTGATCATTGCTCAGAAGAACCACCACACAAAATTCTTTCAGCCTCAATCCCCAGATAATGTTCCTCCTGGTAGGCTAACGCAGTTGAACAAATTCAACTCTAAACATGATTCAGCCTTTCACATAATTCAACGTACCTATACAATTTATTGGTTTTTTTTGCAGGGACAATTATCGACAACAAAATTTGTCACCCAAGAAACAATGACTTCTATCTATGTGCTCAAGCTGGAATGATTGTGAGTATCAATATTATGCTTTGCAGCTTTAGTATCTTGTTTGTAAATTAGAATCCTATCTAGATTGTGCTACTTTGCATTAGTATTACCGTGGTGCAAGCTTCAAAAACCGTGCCTAAAATTTTCATTACTTAAGATATTCATGTTTTATTAACTCCCATGTTTTGCATTGTTCCCAATAATTTCCCCAAATGTTACGGAGTGGATCTCTGGGGTCACGAATGATTCTTCAGGGAAATTGTGAACCATTCATATGCAACGTCTGATTTTTTTCTGTCATAGTTAAGGACGACTTATACTAAACTGGTTTACTCTCTTTTTTCAAAAGGGGACCACGAGGCCTACTCACTATCATGTTCTGTTAGACGATGTTGGTTTTTCAGCCGATGAGCTGCAGGAACTAGTGCATTCACTTTCATACGTGTAAGTGAAATTTATGCACTACATTGCTTTGTTTAGCCATTAGTATTAACTAGTATCCTTAATAATATATATATTTTTTTTTTTCACTTGCAGGTACCAGAGAAGTACCACCGCCATTTCCGTAGGTAAATTTCTTCATTCTATTCCTGCGGCTCCTCAAGAATGGTCATGGTCTTGCACGCAAAGCAACTCTCTCCCTGATGTTCATGCTAATACAACATGCTTAGTTGCAAGTAGTAAATCCTAATCCCGTGGTTAAATATTTTTCTTTTCAGTTGCCCCCATTTGCTATGCACATTTAGCTGCCACTCAGATGTCACAGTTCATGAAATTCGAAGATGCGTCTGAGACATCTTCAAGCCATGGCGGTCTTACCTCTGCTGGAGCTGTTCCTGTCCCGCAGCTGCCCAGGTTGAAGGAGAATGTGTCCAGTTCCATGTTTTTCTGTTGAGGCCTCAGAGCCTCTTGAGCCCTACTATGGTTACCTACTGAAGAACAGCAGTTTGTGTATATACTAGTTTTTGGTGTAGCCTCCCACTGTAATAGGAGGTTTGAACTATCGTAGTTGGTAAAGCTTGCGGTGCGTTTGACAGGCGTTTTGTATATGATCCTAAGTAAGTCGTGTGTAGCCTAACTTGTGGGATTATGATCTTGGATGTTGACTCTGTGTAGGCTTGACTTATGGTATTGTGTGATGGTTTTCTGTTGCCCTGTGTGTATATGTTGGAGATTGGTTTTATGAGTGGTCTTCCAGAAACCCAACTTCCTTCATCTGCCTTACAGATGATGAGATCAGGCGGTGGATCTGAAGGGTCAATGATAGGGTACGATGATGCAACATTTCATAATACTACAAGAGGTGGTCGGGGCGTGTTTAACTTGACAGAGGCAAAGGCATATTTCTTCCTTAGCGGTTGAGGTTACTGTTTCTGTTTCTGTTTTGAGGGTATGAAAGCTGCAGTCCGTGTTCCAGAAATATCACCCGAACCACTTCTTCCCAACCCTGCATATGCTTCCCAATCATACCTCTACTACCATATTATCCTGCTTGCAGTGCTTGCCATTGCCGCTTCGCTTCTAGACTTCTACTCAACTGAAATTTAGAGCATCAGTTTACTCTAGCAACTATGCGGTTGATCACTTATTTCAATCCCTCAACTTCTTTGTTTTATGGCTTTTGAGCCTACATCCTTATTATTAGTACCCTTTTACCAATAAATAAAATTTCCTCACGTTTCTTTTGACTAAAATGCTAGAAAATTTGAATTTTACCACTTCATAACATTCGATTCCTGAGACCACTATGTCTCACACCTTCATAATTTGTTATTAAATCCATTAAAATTGTGTTTAACCATGACACAAATGTGACTCGTGTTATAAACAAAATAATAAATTTTCCTATGGACTTTGACGGTAAGAGGTAAAGTGAGACATGAGTTGAGTTTTAAGAGGGTAAGCGACATAATATGAGTTTTAAATGATTAGGTGAGACTCAAGTTGAATTTTAGAGGTGTTGCAATATTTAAATTTTATTTTTAGTTTTTATGTTTCTTTTATAATTATAGGTGGCAAATTGCAACGGGAAATCCGACGATTGCAAATTTACATTAGTTTTGTTGATAAACCTGGAATAAAGAGTTTGGTAATATAAAAGATCGCAAGAATAAAGAGTTTGGTAATATTTAAATTTACATTAGTTTTGTTGATATACAGGATAAAGTCATGAAGAATCAAAATACAAGCATTAATATGGAGTTGGAAGTTAAAACTAGAGAGGAGTTAACTAGAGTTTTAAAAGAAGAGGAAATGGTGTGGGCTTAGAAAGCCAAGGTTAACTGGTTACAATTACGGGATAAAAATATAAAATACTTTTAAGCTGCAGCAACTATTTGTAAAAAAAAAAAAAAAAAAGAGATTAGAAAAATTAAAGATAATAGTGGTTTTTGGTGGAATTATGGTGAGGTCTTGAGCAAGTTTTCATGCAGGAATTCAAGCTGCGTTTCTCTTGTGATAGGCTCCCTTCTACAGATAATATGGTTTCGTTGGCTGATATTATTAGCCCTTGCATTAACAGCCAGCATAATGTGCAAGTTCTTAAATCAGTTACTAACGAGGAAATTTGGGATGCAGCTAATCGTATTGGTGCTTTAAGGGCCCCAAGACTGGATGGTTTAAGTGTAGGCTTTTATCATGAATGTTGGGAGAAAATTAAAGATTAAGTGATTTTAATGGTGAAAAAGTTCTTTCAGAGTAACTCAAGCCTAAGAATTATTAACTAGACAAATCACTGAAAGATCTCACCTATGAACATGAAGGGTCGTCTACTAGAGATCAACACATGCAAGAATCGAAGCCAATCAATAAAATGCATGAGAAGCATGCACGCAAAATGAAGGTCTCCATCATCATTGTAGTTGATTTTTGCACGATTTTAGAAGATGTTTGACGGAAATCGAAGCGTCTCAACTATCCCACTTTAATGTCAATAGCTAGATCAGTGCAAAATAAATAAATAATTATAACACAAAAAAAAAAAAAAAATTGAAGACTAAATAGTATGTATTCTAGCTTACTCTAAAAGGCATGGTCTTTGGCTAACGATCCATCCTAAAGGGGAACAGGTTGCCACTCAGATGGATAGTTAGGGGCAATTGTGGGACCATGATTTTGCAAGGCCAGAGTAAGGATGATCTGAATACAGTTATCTCAGAAGTTTGATCATGGACTCACCAGCTCTGGGTAGAGCTGTATCGGTGATAGGATCATACTTATGCGACTTAGTTAGCTTGTTTTCTTGCATTTATGTTGTTAGTTCCTAGTTATTTTAGTATTTTAAGCTATTTTCGTATGTTTGTATGTCTAAAGGGCTAAAGTATCAACAAAGTGCAATTTGGAGCATTTTAGAGCAGTTTTGAGCTTGGAATGGATAGCACATGCTTGGAGCAAGGTGGATGGACGAAATTGAAGTTCAAGAAGGACTAAGAATATGCTAAAGAGTTAAAGAAATTAATTCAAGACTTGGAAGACAAGGAATCAGCTACAAAGAAGGAAACATTAGTCAAACTACCATATTTTTGAAGGAAGATTTGTGAAAAACAAGTTCATTTGAGCAACATCAACAACATGCAATTAACAATTAAAAGGCGGAATCATGTTTATATGCACTCAAAAACAAAACTTAACCCATGAACTTCAAAGCCTAGTAGATAGGTGAACCAAGACTCAACTCAAAACCAAGTGAGTTGAGAAATCAATACCTTTGTAGATTCCTCTTTGCATAAGCAAAGGCTAATCACCCAAAGAGAGGGCCTTCATTCCTTGCATCTTAGATCCATGGATTTGGATGGATGAAAAGGTTTCTCCAAGTTCCCAAAATTGAGAACCTCTAATGATTCATCACCAAGGCATAATGAAGAAGAAATGAGTGACCTTGGAGGAGTTTGATTGCTAGATGATCCCTCCAAGGTGGCCGAAATTTTAGAGAGAAAGGAGAGCTTGTGTTCTCATCCTTTCCCCAAAAATAACCATTAATGAATTTTAGGCTATAAAGTCCTTTATATAGTCCCTTCAAATAAGTGACCTAATGGACCAAAAGCCCTATTCTTCTAACATGGCCGGCCTATAGGGTTTATTGGGCTTTCAAGCCCTTTGTTTATTCAAGTTGTCATACAACTTGAGTTAATGGGCTTGACATTCAAATCTCATTGGGCCTTGCGGCCCAAAACTAACCCGAGGTCTTTAACGAACTTATTCGTTTGATTAATTAACATATTAATTAATCCTAGCCTTAGACAATTAAACCATTTAATTATTCTTACTCATCTCCGTTGAATCTTCAATCTCTACCTTACACGGTGTACGATCCATTAGGTTCCTTTTAGCGAGGCAGTGGGCGATTCAAACTCTTTCAAATCGATTGTGAATTGAAACTTACTTTCAATTCTCCCGTTAGTGATAATACACTTTTAGGGCTTCCACAAACCATGGTTGACGCCTAGCAGCATGTCGTGGTTACCCAAGCTAATCAGAAGAGGTGGAGAACCTATTCAGTTTTAGGATTACAAATGCAATACGGTCTTTCTCTAATACAATACTCTTGACCACATTGTTTGGTTTGATAGTTTATTCATGTCTACTATCCAATGTGAGTCTTGTGCTTATATGATTACCTTGAATGTGATTTGGAACACATTCCTAAATCTCATGCATACTTTGGCCAAAGATTCTTAATCATATCATAGAGTATTCTCCCTCAAACAGTTTGAAGGTTAGAGATCCCTTGTTGCGCATTCACTTGCCTCCATGGCTAAGTGGCTTAACCCCAACGATGCCGTGGACACCCTCCTGATGGAGTGACTTTGACATAATCAAAGATTAAGGACCTAACCACAAGACAACTGTGATGCCTCAGGTCAAAAGACTAATTTGCATTATCCCAACCATGAGTTCTCATGTGACATGAATATGAGAACTCTTCGTTGATCGTGTTCAGTGAACTCATTCTCTATTGAGCACCTACGTACTTGTCTTGATGTCACACACACCAATGACTCGAGACTAGTCACTCTCCCTGAGAGAAGACATAGCACGTACTGATCTTAACGGACTGTCAATGCCCAATTGACAATCCTATGATCAGGAACGTTTAGGATGTGTCAACGAAAGAATGGTCTCATGAATCTAACTTCTTTAGATCGCATTCTTCCAATCACATATTCCTTGGACTTATCGTTTAAGCATATAACATTTATATGAGACGGCTCAAACAATAATCTTTGCCCTTTACATTTAAACTACATTAGTTTGAAATGTCCGTAAAGTATCATCATATGATTGGTTTTAGGGCACATTTCCAACAATCTCCCACTTGCACTAGAGCCAATCAACTTAGTCATCATTGATGATACCTCTTCTGTAATTCATTTCATAAATGGCTGAGTAGTAGGCCTAAACAATGGATATCTATATGTTATCCATAGAAGCAACCTTGAGAATAACGACGTCACCATTATACATGATTCTCAATCATGTGGTTCAGTCTCTCATTTGAGTTCGGACCTTGATGAGACCTTGATTCCCTGGCTTGAGCTATCGCCCCATTAGTGTCATACTCTTTCTGGTTGGAACCGAATGGAGAGTTCATGAATGAACTTTCCCATCCAAACAACAATGTTGTAAGCTTCTATATGGCAATATATTTTGCATACATGATGGAACACATTAAAGTCATTTACTTTTAACGTTTCCACCCAAATATCTCTTTAGTCATAATAAAGAGATATCTCATTATCACTTCATTCATAATGAAGAGATATTCTATGATGGATTAGATTCATAATCTAATACATTTACGCTTCCATTACGTTACTCTAATTCTTCCTCATTCTTGAGGAATCCATCCTTAGTATTTCTTAAATACCTAAGGATTCACTTGACAGTTGCCATGGTTCTGATCCTGGGCTTGCACTGATATCATCTTGTACCGTTCTAGGTACAACTTATATCAATGTTTTCATACAATATGTAATACATAAATCACCTTTCTGCGTATGCATAAAGGATTCTATTTACGCATTATTTCTTTGGGAGTCAAAGGGTACATTCCCTTTGAGAAGAACAACTTCCTAGTCTCACTAGAATTGTCATTCTAATTGAAGTTTATCATCATATGAGAAACTTCCTAGCATCTCATTGTCTATTTTAGGGATTGATATAATCCAATTATATCTTGAAATCTATCATTATAGATTTCCATCCCATGTATATAGACTATGTCTCCCATATACATTCTATCATTATAGAATGTTTAAAGTCATAACTTTAACGATGAAGAATTCCTTTCATTTTCAAAATTAATATATATCATGTATATATATTCAAATTTAGGAATATGATCAACTCCCACTAATCTTTTGTAAACCTAGTAAACAAAAGATTCATTTACATCTTTATGAGAAATCAAACAATTGATCTTTTCTCATAAGACGCTTATAGCTCCCTCTAGCTTGCTAAGATCCATGATGGATGGATCTCTACAACTAACATGTCTTAGAAGTATATATCATATATATATGGGTAATTGATAATGTCCAACGAACTAAATCTTATTTATGTTCATTCTTCTCCTAATGGAGAAATTCATTATCTTACGATGCTACTTTCCTTGATATTTTTCAAGGAAATTAATCTAAAGTGTTACCTTTTTCCTTGGATCAAATCTAAGGAGGTAAATACTTTAGACGTCTTACTCATCTACTTACATTTCTTGAATTCTTTGAAACCTTTTGCAAAGTATTCGGACTTGTGTTTATTCAAAATAAACTATAGTCCAACCGAGAGTGATCTTCGGTGAATGTCATACAACATGAGTAGTATTATGTTGTGGACAAGTGCCACTAACATCTAAGTGAATTAACCTCAACAACTTTGTGATTCTTTCTTCTTTCCAAAAGAATAAAGATTCGAACATTTCGCCTCTATACAATTTTAACAAGAAGGTATTGGATCCGGATCTAACGATCCGAAGCATCCATCTATGACCAACTCGTAACTTATGTTTTAGAGGTATCACAACTCAGTTGGGATTAGTCACTACCTTGCAACCTTTTGGGTTTTAAGCATCGTTATATTCTTAAACAGTTAACACTACCACATCATCTCTACTACAGAGACAATTAATTAGATTACAATAATCTAATTATTGATTAATAAAGAACAATGTTTTGTCAAACAAAACATTCATCCATCTCTACTATAGTGACGGATTTAAGTTCCTTAAAATTGGAATGTAAAGACAATCTTTGGTTTTTCCAATTTCTTTGGTAGTTCATATGAGGAAGTAAGTACAATCCGCTTTCGCAGAGATCTATATTCGATTCACGTTTGGAATGTGAAGTACTTTCTCTTCTCTCATTAATCTTCTACTTCTTATTAGCACACTTTTACAACAATTGTAAAACATAGTTACTAATACAGAATCATGCATTCAAGTAGAAGAACCAACTGTTATGAACTTTTCAAGAACATTTTACAACACCTTCGAAAGGTGTGTTCTTTGACACTTGCAAGACATTTCTTGCAAAGACCCCTTCCAATGTCCATCCTTTCATAAAGAAAGTTTGTTCCCTTGGAGTTATTTTGCCTTCTTCATTTGACTTCCCTTTTGATTACAATAGTCATGGTCCCTAAACTCCCACTATCTCTCTTGAAACTTATTTCAAATGTGTTATACACATCAAACGATTTGGAGAGCGTGCGGTTATTGTTCACTATATAGTTTACAATAAACTTAGTGAACCATTAGGATAGGGACACAAAGGTGAAGTCCTTGCCTAGTTTCCGTCTCGTTAAGTGGTTTAACACTTCAACACTCAATGATTCAAAATCATCATAAGTCCATGTAAATGGACTATTTTTGTCAACCAACCATTATGTTCTAAACATAATAACAAACTTTCAAGAGTTGTTCAAGGCAACTCTCATTTCTTCATACAACAATTTGTAAGTGAAGAATCATGGCACATAAAGTGTCCATGCCCTTGTGCTTACTTCAAAAATTCCTTGTTTATGTAACAAAGAAACAAGCACTAAAGTTTGTGTTGATTAAGGGTTGTTCAAAGCAACTCTTATTTCTTCATACAACAATTTGTATTTGAAGAATTATGACATTAAAAGTGTTGTCCTTCTCATGTTTAGACTTATCTAACATATTCTTCCAATGATACGTTATCAATAGGAAGATTGTGAGGATGAGACTACTTAGTTACATCTACAAGCCATTAAAGACAATCTATGGGATTGTAGAACTAAGTCCGGAAATTAAAGCATTCGGCTTTTCTTTGTCAAGTTTTGGATAGCGTTTGCAAATATATTGGTAAACAAATACATAACAAATATAAATTGATTGATTTTAAGCCATTTGATTCGGGTCTTTAAATCAAATAGCACCACCCACTATTTTTGGCAAATTCCATATCCCTCATCGGAATTCGAGAGTTTTGGAGGAAACTCTTAGTAGGGTATGGGAGGCTCACTATTACCAAGCCCACCTCACGATGATACGATATCGGCTAGCATTAATAATAATGAGAGAGTACGCTTACTCATTTGCATCTCTTGCAAGTACCCATCTTATTTGGCCTCTAGAGAATGTTGCCTCACAATGATATGATATCGGCGCCATTGCACTTAGTTAAGTTATTCCCACCATGCTTAGTTCATGAAGGGGTTCAAGAATAGCCTCACAATGATATGATATTGGCCATCCTCGTTGCCTACACTCACCTCATCATATGCGTATAGACTCCTCCTGAGTGTAAGCATGCACTTTGTACTCCCCCATGATAGGGTGAAGCCGGTGTACAAGTCACAAACGATTGGAGCCTACCACGGTGGAAGGCCACGAAGAGATATTCAAAGCATCTCTCGCTTATCAACTTAATATTGATTTGGTTGAGGGTTTTTAGGTCTCATCACATATAAACATACATTTTAATCTAATTAAAACATTTTGGTCCTATTACAACTATTGGTCCATATGATTGATTTAGTAGTATATAATACTTCCACTATGCTTTTAAAACGGTTTTTAAAGCAAGACTATATGGTACTACTAACATAAGATTTGCATTCATTGATGGACTATATAGTTGCCTTAGGGCCTTAGGATGACTATGAACCTTTGATTAGATCCAACACGAGCCTTGTGTTGAATCTCGGTCTAGGGATGGTGATTGATTTTAGTTACGCGTTTAATCACATTAAGGTGTGTTGTCTTATTGGGCGTTGGACCCAACTACTCCAATTTCATGCATATCGAATAAAACAAGAAAGGAGTACTTCAAAGTAAATAAGAGCTTATGCTCTTTTACAACAATTGATCAAATCAAATTACTTTAAAGTAAAGAAGAGCTTATGCTCTTTTACAACAATTGATCATATCAAATTACAACCAAAATTTAATCTACACATTCCCATGGTTCAAACAAATTTGAAACGGCCTTTCACATAGCTCAATTATAGTAGGCTTAGGTTCATAATCACCCTTTCTTTAATTAATTAACGCTTTAACTAATTAAACTTGAATGCAACATTTTCATTTGGTTTTTGTATCCATAGAATTGATTTAAATGGAGCTAAATGAAATGAAAATCCAATTCTCATTTAAAGAGACAAAACAATTTTGTTCTCTACCTAATTTGGGCCAAAATGCTATGACCTCAACTTGTTTGGGCCATAGTGCAATTAACCTCAACTTTTGGGCTATTTTGCAAAAACTTAAACTTTTGGGGTCACTTTGTAAAAACATAAAAGTCCACTACTTCATGTAATTACAACTAGAACCCAAAAATTTCCACAAAAGCTAAAACTTCATTAAAGGAGCAAAACAATTTGTCCTTTTAGTGATTTTGGACCTTTACGTAAAAACGTAAACTTTTGGGTCAAAGTACAAATACACAAAAGTATCAAAACTTTATGTAATTGCATAAAAGCCCCACAAGGACCCTAATTGAGTAGGGTGGCCAGTTTTGAAGCAAAGTAATAAAAAAAATTTCAAAGTTTTTGTAAGTGGGGTGTGTGAAATGGAATAAATCATTACACACCTACCCACTAAAATTTCTTTAATTTTTTAAAATAAATATCTAATATATTTAATCATAAGAAATATTTCAAAACAAAAACTTTATGAAATAAATCAAAAACTTTGAATCAAAACACCAAACCTTTTGTTCTTGGCAAGAACATATCAAGAACAATGAAGAACATTCTTCACCCAAAAACATCCCAAAACCACTCAAACTTAAGGGAAATAACATACAACCATACTAGGGTACATAGGGGTTCCAAAAGTCACTTTAAAACACTTTTAATAAGTCAAACAAGAACCCAAAAATCCACCCCTTGGATTTGGCCGCATTTCCCCAAAAACATGGCACCAAATTTTAGCTCCAAAATTCATGCTCATATGAACTACATCTACAACATTTGAGATGGCAAATTTTCTAACAAAATTTACATTCAAAGAAGCAAGAATAAAGCTTGTAACAATTACAACATTCAAATCACAAACTATGAACTACAAAACCCAAAAGGATTCACCAACTACTAGACTTAGGCTCTTGATACCACTTGAAGGAAGATTTGTGAAAAACAAGTTCATTTGAGCAACATCAACAACATGCAATTAACAATTAAAAGGCGGAATCATGTTTATATGCACTCAAAAACAAAACTTAACCCATGAACTTCAAAGCCTAGTAGATAGGTGAACCAAGACTCAACTCAAAACCAAGTGAGTTGAGAAATCAATACCTTTGTAGATTCCTCTTTGCATAAGCAAAGGCTAATCACCCAAAGAGAGGGCCTTCATTCCTTGCATCTTAGATCCATGGATTTGGATGGATGAAAAGGTTTCTCCAAGTTCCCAAAATTGAGAACCTCTAATGATTCATCACCAAGGCATAATGAAGAAGAAATGAGTGACCTTGGAGGAGTTTGATCGCTAGATGATCCCTCCAAGGTGGCCAAAATTTTAGAGAGAAAGGAGAGCTTGTGTTCTCATCCTTTCCCCAAAAATAACCATTAATGAATTTTAGGCTATAAAGTCCTTTATATAGTCCCTTCAAATAAGTGACCTAATGGACCAAAAGCCCTATTCTTCTAACATGGCCGGCCTATAGGGTTTATTGGGCTTTCAAGCCCTTTGTTTATTCAAGTTGTCATACAACTTGAGTTAATGGGCTTGACATTCAAATCTCATTGGGCCTTGCGGCCCAAAACTAACCCGAGGTCTTTAACGAACTTATTCGTTTGATTAATTAACATATTAATTAATCCTAGCCTTAGACAATTAAACCATTTAATTATTCTTACTCATCTCCGTTGAATCTTCAATCTCTACCTTACACGGTGTACGATCCATTAGGTTCCTTTTAGCGAGGCAGTGGGCGATTCAAACTCTTTCAAATCGATTGTGAATTGAAACTTACTTTCAATTCTCCCGTTAGTGATAATACACTTTTAGGGCTTCCACAAACCATGGTTGACGCCTAGCAGCATGTCATGGTTACCCAAGCTAATCAGAAGAGGTGGAGAACCTATTCAGTTTTAGGATTACAAATGCAATACGGTCTTTCTCTAATACAATACTCTTGACCACATTGTTTGGTTTGATAGTTTATTCATGTCTACTATCCAATGTGAGTCTTGTGCTTATATGATTACCTTGAATGTGATTTGGAACACATTCCTAAATCTCATGCATACTTTGGCCAAAGATTCTTAATCATATCATAGAGTATTCTCCCTCAAACAGTTTGAAGGTTAGAGATCCCTTGTTGCGCATTCACTTGCCTCCATGGCTAAGTGGCTTAACCCCAACGATGCCGTGGACACCCTCCTGATGGAGTGACTTTGACATAATCAAAGATTAAGGACCTAACCACAAGACAACTGTGATGCCTCAGGTCAAAAGACTAATTTGAATTATCCCAACCATGAGTTCTCATGTGACATGAATATGAGAACTCTTCGTTGATCGTGTTCAGTGAACTCATTCTCTATTGAGCACCTACGTACTTGTCTTGATGTCACACACACCAATGACTCGAGACTAGTCACTCTCCCTGAGAGAAGACATAGCACGTACTGATCTTAACGGACTGTCAATGCCCAATTGACAATCCTATGATCAGGAACGTTTAGGATGTGTCAACGAAAGAATGGTCTCATGAATCTAACTTCTTTAGATCGCATTCTTCCAATCACATATTCCTTGGACTTATCGTTTAAGCATATAACATTTATATGAGACGGCTCAAACAATAATCTTTGCCCTTTACATTTAAACTACATTAGTTTGAAATGTCCATAAAGTATCATCATATGATTGGTTTTAGGGCACATTTCCAACAATTTTGATTTAGTCAATCCTAATCTTTTCCTACTTATGTTCCAGCTTCCAAGAGGATCCCTAATTATATTGGGACACTTAAATATATGTTCTATAAGGCCTAATCCTAATTCTAGAGGGGTTGCCGCACCTGTCCTTCTAGAATTCCCTTTCTTTGCCGCAAATCCCCTTTCCCTTTCCTTTAAGAATGTTGCCACACCCTATTTTTCCCCTTCCCTCTTGGATTCTGATTTAGTTAGCCTTTTTCCTTGTGGATTTGGATTGCAAATCCTTCTCCAAAATTAATTAGGGTTTCTCCCTTTTAAATATATGTTTCTGCCGCACCAAAAAGGATCCCTGACCATAATTCATTGAACCATTCCATTTATCCTTCACGCACACCTTGTGCCACAACTTTTCAAGGAAAAAGGAGAGAAGACCCCTTGGAGCCGTACCTGCCATTCAAGATTGGATTGTTGAAATGTTCTTAGGTGTATTCTATCCTTTGTTTTCAATGTTTAATTTAAGTTTTCTTTGTTTGATTGCGAACATGAGGAGCTAAACTCGTTTTAGCTAGAGGAAAATTCAAAGCCATGAACATATTTGCAATATGAATTGATTACTTCCAATTGTGATTTCATAAATTGTGAATGCAATTTACTTAACTGTTTGATCCAGAACTTATTCTTGTTTGTTGATTAAGGATGCATACTTAGTTTGCATGCATGGATTTGATGCTAGAATATAAGGGAGTTTCACCTAATAGTTATGAACTTATATTCATAAGTAGTGGAGGTTGCTAGTCACAATTGTGCTAAGTAAATTCCTGGCAGGAGTATTATGCTGCTCATAATTACGAATGCCTTGTCAATGCTTATGATTTTCACAAAGCTTAATGATCTTTGATTGTATCTCTATTATGCTGTTCATGTAGGGAACTATTGAAGAATAATTTGGTTGCCGAAATGTTATCCATCCAATTCAATGACTTAAGGAAAATCTGAGGGTTAATTAGTGCTGTTCACAATTAATTTGGGGCGTTGAGGTTCATGGTTGATTGGAAAAGCAACTGAAAATCGATTTGTATGCAAGTGTGTTATGTGTGGAGAATGACCCTCTAGCTAGCCAATCACCCATAATTTCCCCCAATTTCGTGCCAAATTTGTTTAAGTCTTTAATCTACTTGTCTTTACTTTAAATTTGTCAAAAAACCCCATCCCTTTTACTTTGTTTAGAATCTGTCCAAACTTGTGTTTTTAAGTGTTTTGAGTCAAGTTAAAATTAATTTTCGTCCAAATCACCCTTTAGTGTCTAGTTTGAGTCTATTTGATTATTTTGTGCTGGTTTGAGTCTCTTTAGTTTGTTTTGAGTTCTTTGAGTCTAGTTAAGTGTTTTTAAACCTAGTTTTGTGTTTTTGAGTCCGTTTTAAGTAGATTAGCAATCCCTCATAATCCTTGGCCTATAATGATCCCTACTTACATCTTTACTACAATTGTCAATAAGAGGGTTTAATTTGAGTGCTAGTTTATAACACATCAAATTTTTGGCGCCGTTGCCGGGGATAATCCCCCTTGTTTCTTTTTCATGTATTTTGTTTTAGTTGCTGACTTTGTTTTTGTTTTCTTGTTTTTAGGTACTAGTTTATGACTCAAAGTTCTCAACCTGTTTGTGAGCATATCTTGGAGTTTGACGACGATTTTGAAGGAACTTTGAGAAGGAAGAGGAAGGAGCCAGAACCTAATCCACCTAATCCACGTAATTCTAGCTCTACATCTGAGTTTGACAAAGAAGAAGAGGAAGCGGAAGAACAAATCATGGCTGTAGATAATCGAACAATCAAGGAACTTTCAGCCTCAGGATTGGACAATGCCGTACCCCTATGCATTCAATATCCTAGGGCAGCTCAAGACAAGACCGATGAGTTCGAATTGAAGTCTAGCTTGCTGCATCATATTCCCAAATACCATGGGCTGTCCATAAAAAATCCAAACAAGCACTTGAAGGAAATTTGAAGTGGTAAGTTCAAGCATGACACCAATCAACGTGGATAGCAATATTTTGAAGATGAAAGCTTTTCCATTCTCTCTTTTGGAAAAAGCTAAGGATTGGTTGTACGAATTGGCACCTGGAACCATCAACTCTTGGGAAAGCATGAAGAGAGCATTCTTAGAGAAAATTTTCCCAACTTCAAGAGTCATTCTTTTGAGGAAGAAAGTTATTGGAATTCAACAAAATCAAGGAGAATCCTTTCCGGCGTATTATGAGCGTTTCAAGACTCTCGTTGCATCATGTCCTCAACATCAAATGAAAGAAGAGCTTCTAATTCAATATTTCTACGAATGACTTCTTCCAATTGAAAGACAAATGCTAGATGCCTCGGCGGGAGGAGCTTTGGTTAATAAAACACTTGTTGCTGCCAAGACCCTAGTTGCCAACCGAGCCTTGAATGCACAACAATACAAAGGAGTTGGACAACGAGACCCCCCACGACAGCAACATGTGAATGAGGTAAGTGCAATATTTGAAATTCAATCTCAATTGGTTAATCTCACTCTTCTTATGTCACAGGTTGTTGAAAGACCCAAAATGTAAGAAAACACAATTTGTGGTGTGTGCTCTATACAAGGACACCAATATGAAAAATGCCCTCAATTGATCGAGAATGGAGGATGAGAAAGTGCCAACGCCATTGGGTTTCAAGGCCAAAATCAGCCCAAATATGATCTATACGCCAACACTTACAATCCGGGCTGGTGAGATCATCCAAATATGAGGTGGAGGGAGTTTCAACAACCTCAACAACAAGGAGGATTTCGACCACCACCCTCTGGGATGTTTCCAAGGCCATACGCACCAACACAACCCCAACCATAATCTGCCCAACCAAAATTAGGTTCGTCCATGGATAATGATCAAATAGTTCAATTATTAACCACTGTGGTGCAGGGAATACAAAATCAAGCCAAAAAGGTGGATGAATTGGATAAGCAAATGGGGAAAATGGCGGAATTTATGGGCCAATTCAGAGAGCAAGGTAGATTGCCTAGTTCAACCGTTGTTAACCCGAAGGGAGGATTTGAATCTGCAAAGGCCATCACGTTGAGAAGTGGAAGAGAAGTTGGAACTGAACCAAAACTATCCAAATAAAGCAAAAAGGAGGACGAGAAACTGCAATTCGAGGAGGAGAAACAAGACAAGGCCACGGCAAGGATTGAGCAATCCTTCCTACAACCTCCTACACCCCTTAATCCGTCCAACACAGGTAAGATGGGTTTAAGTTCTATTAATTCTAACCCTATTCCACCCAATGTACCTTTCCCTCTCAAATTTATGCAATCTAAGAAAGAAGAGAATGACAAAGACATTCTTGAGACATTTAGAAAGGTGCAAGTCAATATTCCACTCCTTAATGCAATCAAACAAGTTCCAAAGTATGCCAAATTCTTGAAAGAACTTTGCACAACAAGGAAGAGGATTTCGAACAAGGAAGTGGTAAGGGTAAGTGAGAATGTTTCAGCGGCTTTACAAAGGAAATTGCCTCCTAAATGCAAAGATCCAGGTAATTTCACAATCCCTTGTGTTATTGGCAAGACTAAGTTTGAGCATGCCATGTTAGACTTAGGTGCATCCATTAATGCCATGCCTTATTCTATTTATGCATCTATGAACTTAGGAGAGCTGAAAAATGATGAAGTTATTATTCAATTAGCCGATCGTTCTAATGCATATCCAAAATGAGTTTTGGAAGATGTTTTGGTGCAGGTTAATAACTTAATCTTTCTGGCTGATTTCTATGTGCTTGATATGGAAGATTCGGCCTATTCCACACCTTTGCCGATCCTACTTGGGGGATCTTTCATGAAAACAACCTGCATCAAGATAGATGTGTTCAAAGGGATGTTAACAATGGAATTTGATGGCGAGATTATTGATTTTAACATTTCTAAAGCTATGAAGTATCTTGTTGATGATCATTCTTGTTTTTCTATTGATATAATTGATTCATTGGTGCAGAAATACCTTGAAAATTTGAATGAGGATGCCGTTGAAACAACCATTACGAAAGGAATGAACCTATAAAACGAAGGAGCATGACCTATGCTCAGCCACGACATGCATGAAGACATCCTTGCCGTGTGGTTGAGATGGTGGCTGCGTTAGAATCGTTGCCACAACAATATGGTAAGCCTTTAATCCCAATTTCAAGTTCAGTTTCAACTAATAAATTGCTACCCTCAGTAATTCAGGCACCCTCCCTCGAACTTAATCCATTACCAAGCCATTTGAAGTATGTTTTCTTAGGAGACCAAGAGACTTTGCCCGTCATAGTCTCTTCCTCACCCACGACACAAGAAGAAGAGAAGTTGGTGAGGGTGTTAACAGAATACAAAATAGCCATTCGATGAACCTTGGCCGACATCAAGGGAATAAGCCCTACCATATGCATGCATCGTATACTTTTAGAGGAGGGGGCTAAACCATCTCGAGAGCCTCAACACTGACTCAACCCTCTAATGATGGAAGTCGTGAAAAAGGAAATTATCAAGCTACTTGAGTATGGAGTGATCTATCCAATCTCTGATAATCGTTGGGTTTCGCCGATCTAAGTTGTTCCAAAGAAATCCAGAGCCACTGTGGTGAAGAACGAAGAGAATGAGTTTGTGCCTACCCGTATCCAAATCAGTTGGAGAGTTTGCATTGAAGGATCACTTCCCTTTGCTGTTCATTGATCAAATGCTTGAAAGGTTAGCTGGTCATGCATTTTATTGTTTTCTTGATGGTTATTCGGGTTATAATCAGATTGTCATAGCACCGGAAGATCAAGAAAAGACCATTTTCACTTGCCCATTTGGTACGTTTGCTTATCGTCGAATGCCATTCGGTTTATGCAATGCACCAGCCACATTTCAAAGATGCATGGTAAGTATTTTTTCAGATTATGTTGAAAAGATCATTGAAGTCTTCATGGATGATTTGAGTGTTTTTGGTGATTCATTTGATGATTGCTTGGCTAATCTCACCTTAATCTTGAAATGATGCATTGAAACTGACCTTGTTTTAAATTGGGAAAATGTCATTTTATGGTAAAACAAGGGATAGTTTTGGGTCACATAATCTCTGAAAAAGGAATTGAGGTTGATAAATCAAAAATAGATCTTGTACGCTACTTACCCTCTCCTACTTTGGTGAGAGATGTTCGTTCTTTTCTTGGACATGCATGATTCTATAGACGGTTCATCAAGGACTTTTCGAAGGTATCCCAACCTCCTTGCCATCTCCTTCAAAAGGATGTGCCCTTTGACTTCAACGGGGAATGTGAGAAAGCCTTCAACCACCTCAAGGAATTGCTCACTTCGGCCCCTATCATAATTCCACCAGATTGGAACCTTCCTTTTGAGCTCATGTGTAATGCCTCAGATTATGCAATAGGAGTTGTTTTAGGCCAAAGGAAGAGCAAGCAGCCACAGGTCATCTATTATGCCTCCCGGACCTTGAATGATGCCTAATTGAACTACTCCACCACTGAAAAAGAACTCCTTGTTGTTGTGTTTGCATTAGATAAGTTTTGTTCTTATTTACTTGGCATTAAAGTCATTGTTTATTCTGATCACGTAGCCTTTTAGTATTTGCTTACGAAGAAAGAAGCCAAACTAAGGCTTATTTGCTGGATGCTTCTTCTCCAAGAGTTCGATATTGAAATTAGGGATAAGAAAGCGAATGAAAACGTGGTGGCTGACCAATTGAGCCATTTTGTGCATGACGAATAGTCCTTACCCATTCCAGAAACATTTCCAGATGAACAGTTGTTGTCCATTGAGGTAAGTGAGCCATGGTATGCAGATTCGATGAATTATTTAGTAGCTAAACAAGTTCCAAGCATCCTAAACAAGCACCAACGTGATAAACTCAAAAAGGATGCATGGTTTTATGTGTGGGATGACCCATAGTTGTGGAAATATTGCCCTGATTAGTATCTACGTAGGTGTGGGCATGAGTCCAAATTTCATTCAATTTTAACTTTCTGTCACACTTATGCATGTGGGGGTCATTTTCGCACCCAAAGGACAAAACTTAAGGTTCTTGAATGTGGATTTTATTGGCCTACTCTATTTAAGGATGCTAGAACTTTTTGCACAACATGTGATCGTTGCCAAAGAACAGGAAACATTGGTCAAAGAGACCAAATGCCGCAAACATCCATTCTCTCTGTTGAAATTTTTTATGTTTGAGGCATTGATTTCATGGGTCCTTTTCCTCCCTCACATGGTTTCAATTATATTTTGCTTGCGGTTGATTATGTGTCGAAATCGGTGGAAGCAAAAGCCACCCATACTAACGATTCCAAAGTGGTTGGAGATTTTGTTAAAACTAATATCTTTTCCAGATTTGGGATGCCTAGAGTGCTCATAAGTGATGGAGGTTCTCATTTTTGCAATCGAACCATCGAGGTGCTGCTCAAGAAATATAATGTCACACATAAGGTTTCAACACCTTATCATCCCTAAACAAGTGGCCAAGCCGAGGTTTCAAATAGAGAAATCAAGCAGATTTTGGAGAAGACCGTTGGACCAACTCAGAAAGATTGGAGCTTGCGTTTGGATGATGCGCTGTGGGCATATCGTACGACTTACAAAACACCCATTGGAATGTCCTCATTTTGGCTTATCTATGGCAAACCGTGCCATCTTCTCGTGGAATTAGAGCACAAGGCGCATTGGGCTATCAAAACATTCAACATGGACATAGATGCGGCTGGAATTCATAGGAAGCTTCAATTGAATGAACTTGAAGAAATTAGGCATGAGGCTTATGAGAATGCTCGCATTTACAAGGAGAAGACAAAGACATTCCATGACAAGATGATTCGTAGCAAGACATTCTCAAAAGGGCAGAAAATGCTACTTTTTAATTCCCGCCTTCGTTTGTTTCCCGGTAAGTTACGTTCTAAATGGATTGGTCCTTTTGTTGTTACTAATGTTTTTCCTTATGGTGCAGTCCAAATTCAAAGTTTAAAGATCGGACAAGAATTCAAAGTGAATAGACATCGCTTGAAGCCTTACTATGACCTTTTTAAGGAGCATGTGGTGGAGGAAATACCCCTCCATGCTGTGGGCTCTCATGAAGCTTAAAGAAAGGCATCGTCCAGCTGGAAGACGTTAAAGCAAGCGCTTCTTGGGAGGCGACCCATCATTCAAATAAAGAAGACCTAGAACCTTCAACAATCCACAACCAGATTTACGTTCCTTAACCCTTCTCTTTATTCCTTTTACTTTGCATATTTGTCATGTTTGTTAGTTGTGTTGTTTAATTGTTTGTGTGTGAGTCTATGTTTGAAACATTGAGGACAATGTTTGGTTTAAGTGTTGGGGGGGGGGGTGGTAAACAAAGTGTTTTTCATGAAATTTCATCAGATTTATCACCTATCACTTCTAAAGTTGTTACTCACTGTTTTTAAGTGTTTTTATTGTGTTTTGAAGTGAAAATACGAAAATTTGAAAAAAATATTTGAAAAAGTTTTGAAAAACCCAAAAAGAATTGTTTTAGAGTCATTTTTTGTGTGTTTGTGTCTTAGGGTACCTTCCAACACAATGATGATGATTTGGTTTTTAATTACATGACTGTTAAAAAAAGTTACAAACATGGATGGAAGTTTGGTTTGCTCTTTGGTTTATGCTTAGTTGTAGCTGTTGTTTACGAATTCAAATGTAATCACAAAGGAAAAAAAAAAAATCAGTTTTTGTAACATGCTTGAAGGAAGAAACTCAAACTAACGTTACAACCCTGAGAGACTTGAGCCTAAACTTTGTTTGGAGAGTTATTAATCTGTGATATTCTTGTTTTCTAAAGTCGTTGCATGATCTCATTATTTCTTTGCTTGGTTGCTACTTAGAATGCGTTTTTCATTATTATAGTTCCAAATACTAGGGCTGATGCCCATTTCATTCAAAGCATGATATTGAGTGCATAACATACAATAAGATGAAGTTGTTTAGTTAAACTAGAGCCAAAAAAGCCTTACCCTTTGCATATGTATTGTAGGTTTAACCATTTTGAGCCTTATTTAGCCTATTTTCTTTGTTAGCCACATTATCCTTACCTAGCCTAGAATAGGACTATCCATACCCTTGTTCTTAAAGGATAGTGAAGCATGACTTAGTGAGAATTCCTTTTGATCTACATTATGCAGAAAAACAAGTGTGGGGGAAGGTTTGTCGTTGATAAGTTCATTAAAAAAAAAACCATGAAAAAGAAAGAAAAAGAAAAGAAAAGAGTTGAGAAATAAGTGAGAATGAACTCACAAGTATTGGTTGTTGAAGAAAGGGTCCAAAAGTTTGAATCTGGCCCTAAGTGTTGTGTGAATCTCCCATGGGTGTTCAAAGTTGATTTCTGCATTTAAAAGTTGAATTCTAAGTGTTTATTTCATTACTTTGCTTACTATTGCTTTAAGAACTTTTGTTTATGCTAACCTTTTTTTGTTAGCCAATACCTTAGCCCTGTTACAACCCTTCGACTTCTATCTTGATTGTTATGTGTTTCAATATGTGGAGTTTGAAATTGGTATGAGCATATGGAATCCCTGGTTCTCGCTTCTAAGTAGTGGCATTCCATTCATGTGATCATATACATGTTGTATTAATAATTCCAGAAAATGCTTTCTTTGTTATAACATATGTGAGTGTTAGTCTACATGTTTACATCAATCTTCTCACATATTTCGAATGTAGGGAGTATAGTCAGAAAATCTGTGTGAAAATAGAGAGTATATCCGGTGAGGAATTGAGGGAATTCTCTAAGGTATGTTACTACTTTCGAAATGTTGTTTTAATTGATTAAATGCGAGCTAGTAAGTTGTGACTGTGGTTAAGTGTTTGCTCAAGTGTAAGGAGAGCTAAAATCTGTGGGAGTAGTGATTTTTAATATGTCATCTTGCATTGGAAATCCTTGAGGCAATTGTTGGAAGGTTTATGTTGTGTTTTGTTTGTTTTATTTTGCTCGAGGACTAGCAAAGGCTAAGTGTGGGGGAATTTGATAGGAGCATATTTATGCGACTTAGTTAGCCTGTTTTCTTGCATTTATGTTGTTAGTTCCTAGTTATTTTAGTATTTTAAGCTATTTTCGTATGTTTGTAGGTCTAAAGGGCTAAAGTAGCAAGAAAGTGCAATTTGGAGCATTTGAGAGCAATTTTGGGCTTGGAATAGATAGCACATGCTTGGAGCAAGGTGGATGGACAAAATTGAAGTTCAAGAAGGGCTAGGTATATGCTAAAGAGTTGAAGACTTGGAAGACAAGGAATCAGCTACAAAGAAGGAAACATGAGTCACTTACCTTATTTTGACTTAGTCAATCCTAATCTTTTCCTACTTATGTTCTAGCTTCCAAGAGGATCCCAATTATATTGGGACAATATATGTTCTATAAGGCCTAATCCTAATTCTAGAGGGGTTGCCGCACCAATCCTTCTAGAATTCCCTTTCGTTTCCGCAAATCCCCTTTCCCTTTCTTTTAAGGATCTTGCCGCACCCTATCTTTCCCTTTCCTTTTTGGATTATGATTTAGTTAGCCTTTTTCCTTGTGGATTTGGATTGCAAATCCTTCTCCAAAATTAATTAGGGTTTCTCCCTTTTAAATATATGTTTCTACCGCACCAAAAAGGATCCCTGACCACAATTCATTGAACCATTCCATCCATCCTTCACACACACCTTGTGCCACAACTTTTCAAGGAAAAAGGAGAGAAGACCCCTTGGAGCCGTACCTGCCATTCAAGATTGGATTGTTGGAACGTTCTTAGGTGTATTTTATCTTTTGTTTTCAACGTTTAATTTAAGTTTTCTTTGTTTGATTGCAAGCATGAGGAGCTAAACTCGTTTTAGCTAGAGGAGAATTCAAAGCCATGAACATATTTGCAATATAAATTGATTACTTCCAGTTGTGATTTCATAAATTGTGAATGCAATTTACTTAACTGTTTGATTCAGAACTTATTCTTGTTTGTTAATTAAGGATGCATACTTAGTTTGCTTGCATGAATTTGATGCTAGAATATAAAGGAGTTTCACCTAATAGTTATGAACTTATATTCATAAGTTGTGGAGGTTGCTAGTGACAATCGTGTTAAGTAAATTCCTGGCAGGAGTATCATGTTGTTCATAGTTATGAATGCCTTGTCAATGCTTATGATTTTCACAAAGCTTAATGATCTTTGATTGTATCTCTATTATGTTGTTCATGTAGGGAACTATTGAAGAATAATTTGGTTGCCGATGCGTTATCCATCCAATTCAATGACTTAAGGAAAACCTGAGGGTTAATTAGTGATGTTCACGGTTAATTTGGTGCGTTGAGGTTCATGGTTTATTGGAAAAGCAACTTGAAATCGATTTGTATGCAAGTGTGTTATGTGTGGAGAAGGACCCTCTAACTAGCCAATCACCCATAATTTCCCCCAATTTCGTGCCAAATTTGTTTAAGCCTTTAATCTACTTGTCTTTACTTTAAATTCGTCAAAAAAACCCAATCCCTTTTACTTTGTTGTGTCAAATTAGTTAGAATTTGTCCGAACTTGTGTTTTTAAGTGTTTTGAGTCAAGTTAAAATTAATTTTCGTCCAAATCACCCTTTAGTGTCTAGTTTGAGTCTCTTTAGTTTGTTATGAGTTCTTTGAGTCTAGTTAAGTGTTTTTAAGCTTAGTTTTGTGTTTTTGAGTCAGTTTTAAGTAGATTAGCAATCCCTCCCAATCCTCGGCCTAGAACGATCCCTACTTACATCTTTACTACAATTGTCAATAAGAGGGTTTAATTTGAGCATTAGTTTATAACACATTAATCGGATAGAGCAATATGGCCTCCATTTTCGGGGCAATAGGTGAAGTCCAAGTGACTCTGTTGGATGACCATGCTTGTTCTGCGAGACACACGATCTGATCCGAATATGGACTTTTTCAGAACCTATAAGTCTTGGAGTTCCTACAATCTAGGAATTGGCATGTGCCGCAAGTAATCACATCTCCTAAAAGGGTGCAATATCTACTTCTAAATATCTTTTAGGATTCTCCCGGCTTAGAACAAGGATTCTATCCTAAAAAGGTCTCTCTATCACGGTGTAATACACCCACCTAGGGTTCATCTATGGTAACACATTTGAATACTTGAATTCTCTTGCCCACTACTTGAGTCTAAAATCATTCACTAACTTGACCGTTGGAGAGTCTTTGGCCGGCACAACCCCCTCCTTGCATAGGGTTGTTTACTGTTTTGCAGGTTGCTCGAGTTTGTGCACAACCACCATTCGCGACGGTGTGCAAATTTGGTTCTAACAATGGTTACAAAATCGTAACAACCAGACTGGGTGCAGGCTTAAGCTAATGTGGAAGTTGTCCCTAAACTCTAACGGAGAGAGGAGGCCGAGGGAATCGATTTGCATGGGAAAGCTGGGATCGGGTCCTAACATTGGTGGTTGTGGCGGAGGACAAGCGCGAATGGTTGTATGTATGATTGAACCTTTTTTTGTGTGGCTTATGATACATGAGAGGTTGCAAACTAAAATAAATATCTAGGTAGATTTGTTAAAAATGTTGACAAAATGTGACCATTATGTAATAATGAGGAGGAAGATCAAAATCATCTTTTTATCAAATGTCAGTTTGCTCAAAAAGTTTGGAATTTGTATTATATCAAGCCTGGTAGTGGTAATAATCCTAGTGGTGATAATGTGATTGATTGGATGGAGTCTTTGAATTGCATTGAGGTTGTGCATCTATCGGACTCGAGCAAGGTTATTCTTAATTGTTGGCCAATCTGAACGAAAAGAAACAATTTGGTGTTTAGGAATATCTTGCATATTCCAGCTCCATGTGTTTCTATTGCTGCTAGTGTAGCCGCTGTTTTATTCAGGGCCAACGGGAAGTAGGAATGTAAACGTGTTGTTCCCACTGAGCAAATCATTAAATGGCATCTCCCAGCCATGAGGATTTCGTCAAACTAAATTTTGATGGCTCTGTTGTCGTGGATCGAGTTGCTACTGCCTATGTACTTCAAAATCATGATGGGCAGGTTATTGGAGATGGTGCTTTTAACTTAGTTGGAGTAACAATTTCTGTGGCTGAGGCCATGGGCTTGAGGGAAAGGCTAAAGTTTGCCAGTCACAAAGGAATCTAGAATATTGCTCTAGAGGGAGACTCGAAGCTCATCAAAGTTGTTCAAGGTCGATGAGGGGTTCCTTGGAGGTTGAAAACCATTGTTGAAGATGTATGTGGTCTGGCTTGCTTGTTCAACTGTATTGAATGAACACATGTGTTTGGAGAAGCAAACTTTTGTGGCGGATGCTTAAGCTCATTATGGTCTCTCCCTAGCTAATGCTTTTAATTTTGATCGCATGTGCAAGAGGTTTTATCCTTTAATGGAATTATCCTTCTTGATGAGAAAGAAAAATAGTTTTGTTGATAGTTTCTTTATTATTTTTCTTGACCAAAAACATTTTATTTTTATTTGCACCTATTGGACTAAAGAGTGCGTGTAATGTTAGGGAGACTAAATGTTTAAATCAAATTTTGTAAACGAAATGACGTGAATGTTGATGATTGAATTATTATTTAAGTGTTGATTAACGTCCTTATTTCCTATTTGTGACACATCATTTGATTTGCTAATTTAGTTTAGAATTCTAACTCTCCTAGCATTATTAAGAGTGAATATTACTCTGAAGAGGGAAGACAAAGCCGTGCCAGTAATGGTTTTTTGACGGAGGCAAAAGGCAATGCCGCGCCAGCAGGCAGTAGGGCTTGATTAGCAAAGGACATTTTTAAAGAAATATTTTGCTAACTCTTTTGAAATTCCATATCCTTTTGGATCTTAACCTCTTTATTTACTTGCTGCGGTTGAATGTTGTTATTCTGGTGCTCTGAGTATGTTTCGACATTAAATTTGTATGTGCTTGCAGTTTCAAGGGAAGTCTGTATTATAATCGGGCCTGTTATTTCTTTTGCAGACACCCTTAAATGAGAGCAAGAATTGAACTACTGATTAAGCAGTAAAAACTGACTAAGAAGGATGTTAAGGATATACTTCAGGTACATATGCTTGGTATCAGTTATGATTTCAAATTTTGTATTAGAAATTGTAGTTCGATTAATTGACATTTTAAAAGGAGTTTCTTTTAAAGTTTCTTATCTTGTATGAATGCTATCAAAGGGGGGATACTTTAAAATTTGATTGTCACGTTATACTTGGGTGCCAGAAAAAATTGCATTTGATTCAAACCTTTGGGGGATATGAGTGAATTTTTTAGTATTGTTGCACAAAATCAGTTTGATATTGGAACAACGTAAAGGTGTGACCTTCATAAGGTTGCTCCAGTCACCAAGTGTAGGTAATATGTACATGTTTCACCTTAAGTTGGGCTACGTTCATGAGGGTAGAGGAGTTCTCATTAGTAATGTACAGCTTACGTGATACAAAAGTACTAGCATAATCATCACTAGTGAGTTCTAAAAATGGATTAAGTAGAATAATAGCATCGGAGATTAATTGTAGGAGAATGGTTTCATTTTATAGTTGAGGAGAGTCACATGCTTTTGTCTGCGGTCGAGGTGGGACTCTTGGAGATTTATTCTGATGTTGACACGTGTCAAGTTGTGATTGGCCTTCTAGTTTGAGAGAAAATTTTGTGCTTTGGGAGGGGTTGCTCACAACACAAATTCTTCAGTGGGTCCCTAAAGGTATAAAGTTGACCAGTACTTGGTAATTTTAGGGTTAGTGAAGTATGGTACAAATAAGTATAATAAGGGTGGCTTGGAATGCCTTGTATGAAAGTTGAGAACATTATCAGCATGGAATTCGATATCCCATTGGTTTTAAATACCCATGATAAGCTATAACTTTTAATTGTAGATGGCTTAAGATGTGCTATAATAAGATCGAACATGGATAGAATTATCACTGAACCTTTCAACTGTGGTTGGTGAAAGGGTTAACCAAGTGGTTGGGGTCATGTTTAGTTTATGTAACTGCTTATGCTTGTATATAAGCACTACTGTTCATTTTCTTATCCTTAATTCATACCTGAATTGCACGTAGGCTTGTGGGGAATTCCTAGTCTTGAGTTAATTTTGAAGTGGGGTTATAAACTTAGTCATTTACGGTTGAGAATATCACGTTTAAGAATGGGAAAAACTGAACAAACTTGGATATCGAAAAACAAAGTAACTAAGATAAACAACACCAAGAATTATCGTGGTTCAGCTATATGTGCCTACGTCTATAGGGCAGCAACAACAATCTTTCACTATATCAATAATGAGTACAACAAATAATCTTGTCAAATCTCTAGAACTAGGACTTCACGAAAAACCTAAAAGAACAAGAACAAAAAATACATTCTTTATCTCTTTTCTTTTCTCTCACACCAACTTTGCCTTTACAATATTCTCCCACTCTAATCCCTTGAGTGGTGTAAAAAATATTGTTTTGCTCCCATTCAAAACTAGTACAATAGCCCCTTTATATAGATGCAATAAAGGTCTTCTTCAATAAGGTTTAATAATCCTAACTAGAATCTAGTTATGAATCTTTCTCCAATTTAGAAACTAACTCTAATTGGGTAAACAACTCCAATTGGGAAAACGACTTAATTGGGTAACCAACTCCAAATGAGAAACAACTTCGGTTATTGGGAAAACAGCTTAATTGGATAACCAACTCCAAATGAGAAACAACTTCAATTGGGAAAACAATTTTATCCTCTAAGACTATTAATTCCCAATAGACTTAAGGACAACTTATCATGGGATGGAAAAACCCAACATTTACTTTATTCTCCTAGCCTTTTGTTTAGTTCTTCAAAGAGTTACAAACCTTTAGGTCACTAGGTTCTTTATGAAAATTAAATTTTGTCACAAGGAAAAAAAATAGGGAAGTATCCACAAATAGGACAATTTCTTAATCTTGGGACAAAAATAGGACATTTCAAATAAGTACACGGCATGCACATGCCATGCACAACAATCAGACAGAAATAGGATTTATCCTACACCTTGAAATGACCAAATTGTCCTCCCATATAAATGGGCTATCCAGAAATTCCAACTCTCATTTCTCATTTTGCAGAGAAAGAAACAAAGAGGAGAGAGAGAAAATCTCTCTCCCCCAATTGTAGTTCAAATAACCCTAACCGACCCATCTTATTCATCCAAGAGCTCTCTCTAACGTACCCATCTTCTTCATCCAAGCTCTCTCTCTCTCTCTCTCTCTCTCTCTCTCTCTCTCTCTCTAACCCACTCATCTTCTTCAATTTTTACCTTTTCATTCATAGGTTTTGTGACCTGAGATAGCTTAAGTTTGCTTTTTGATTGATGAATTTTTTGGAGTTGAAGTTGATTGGTTTGGTGTTTCTTGAGAAGACCCAAATCCTTCATTTTTTATTTTTTATTTTTTAATTTTTTTTATGATTTCTCTAATTTATATGTGGGTTTTCATTTCTTCTGTCTTCTCCCTCTCTCCACTCCCTCTCTCGATCCAAATTTAGAAGCACTAAAACAGGGTTTGGCGTTTGCTGTACTTAAATGAAAAAACGTATTAAACGTCAGATGCCTTTTCGAGAAGAGATAAATTTGAGGGACAATAGAGAAATCAGAGTGGAAAGAAGGAAGAGAGAAGGATATGGACAAAATTGTTTTGCATACTCGTTTGCTCTCTTCGTATTAAGCTCACTCATACACTGTATGTACATGACATGTACACGACATGCACATGTTATGCTCACAGATCTGAGCTTAACCCAAAAACTCAGAGCTCATAGCTCTTTCTTCAAAATCAGAAAAATGACGCAATCAGTTAAATGAACCTAAACTTTATATGAAGAATCGAAGAAATTTGGTATCAAATTTGATTGGGTTGAAACATTGCAAGGATTTGAAAAAATTTCAGTTTGAATGGGCAAAAAAAAACCCAACTAAATCAAAGGAAATTGTTTCATGAACTCGTTTGCTTCTTTCGTATTTGTAAGGCTACCTCTGAATCAAAGGAAATTGTTTCACGAACTCATTTGCTTCTTTCGTATTTGTAGGGCTGCCTCTGAAGCAAAGGAAAAAGTAGTAAACTACGTTTATGCGAAGAATATCAAAAATGTAAATATGCACCGTCTACGCATAATACTATATGCATACCACATGCATATGATATGCACAGAATGAGAGAAACTTTAACGGCAACAAATTGATATAGTGGATACAATTGAAACATAATTGTTAGGTATATAAGGTTATAGTGACAATTTGAAAAGTCTTGTTACGTATATCTGGAAACATGAAAGTTTGTAACGAATGAAACAAGAACACGTGTACAAGTAATTTTGTATTGATTTGAATTTGTAGGTTGTCTCTGTTTACAATTTTCCTCTGATTCAATCTTCAAATTTGATGTAGATGCGTAGGTTGTTGATCCAAGGGTCGAGATGACTTGATCTCGGACGAATGATTAAACGATTGCTTTAAGTTTTGAGCTTGCAACAATGCGTGGATAGTCTTCACCTCAGGTTTAGTGTTGTGGCAAAGGTAAAGTTGATGTAGGATTTTGTTGATTCATGGGTCTTGACGACTTGATCTTGAAATAAACGTCGTTACAAATTTGAGCTTGCAACAAAGTCTTGAATGAATCAGCACGAGTGCTTGTTGATTCTTCAAGGGAGCACTTCGACTTTTGTCGAAAGAAAGCTTCGGCTTTGGTTGTACGTTCTTTAAAGAGAGTTTTGGCAGCGTATTAGTCTTCAAAGATTTGGCAGAGGTTCTTCTGAATGTAGAATTTTCGACCCCTTTGTGTGTCTTAGGTCCTTGTATTTATAGACTTCTCAAAGCTTGCATTTGGATGGATTTGGCTTTGATTTGTGTCTTGATCCGTTTATGGGAGAATTTAGGCACGTTTTGTGTCTTAATTTCAACCACCTTCCTAATATTGCAAATTTATAGGCCTTGTTGCCTATTTTGTGAGCAACCTTCAATTCTTGCTTGTTTTGTGAAGATGCTTTGGCCTTTTTTCTGGTTTTGAGAGATTTTGGACCCTTTGTTGATTTTAAGGAGGGATTTCCTACTTTTGCCGAATTTTGGGGAAGTTTTGAGCTTCATGTGCTTGATTTGTGCCACATGTCATTGAAGACTTATCTATTTTAATGAGTCATATGCCATGTGGAGCTTTGTGATGCATCATTTGTATGCAACGAGATTTCCATGTCTACAAATGCCCCCACTTCAAGGTGCGTTGTAGGCATGTGCTTGTCACTGTAGGAAATGTGTTTTGAAGTCCTGCAATGTGAATGTTCTAACTCAAGGGTCGTTGAGACTTGATCTTGAATTAATTTGCTTCTTCAAGGGCCGTAGACGCGTATTTCTTGAATTGAAATGAGAATTGTCTTTAAAGGCCATAGAGGCTTGATCTCAAGTTAAAATGAAACTTTTCTTCAAGGGCCGTAGATGCTTGATCTTAAAAGAAATGAAATTTTAAAGCGGATAAAATGGCACATACTTATTGTGCATATTTGATTTTTCATAATCTTTAACAAAATACATTTGGTGTATTATGAGACTTGGATTTTTTTTTTCCTTGTGGTTGCAGGAAAAATGTTTTTCCTTCCTTAGGTAGGAACCTCCTTCAAATTTGGCAATGAGGGTGATTTCCTTTAAAGTCTTGGAAAGCTTTGATGATTTCCTTCAAGGTTTTGGGAAAGCTTTGATGATTTCCTTCAAGATTTTGGGAAAACTTTGATGCTTATCCTTCAAGGTTTTGGAAAACTTTGATTCTTGTCCTTGGGTAAGTAGGATTTTCATTTTTTTTTTCCTTTCCCTTTTCTTTTCCACGGCAAGGAGGAAGTGTATTTTCCTTTACCCTTTTGATTTCCAAAGCAAGGAGGGGTATTTTTTCCCTTTCCCTTTTGATTTTCATGGCAAGGAGGGGAATTTTTCCCTTTCCCTTTTGATTTCCATGGCAATGAGGGGTATTTTCTTTGATGTTTTGGAAATTTTGAAGCCCTTTCCACATATATATATATATATATATATATATTTTGTTTCCTTTTCTTTTATTTGCTGATTTTTGGTGCAAAACCAACATGCTTTTGTTTTGGGAAACTTTGAAGATTTGTCCTTGGTTTGGGAAACATGTCATCTGACTTGCACACCAAGTTTGAGGTAAATTTCTTTTCTGGAAAATTCTGTAAAATTATGGGAAATGTAGCTTTATCTCTTATCTTTTCAGGCACATATCACACACCACTAGGAAAAATCGGGAAAGCCTTCAACTTGTCATTTTCCCACAGCTGCGCAGTTCTGATGGGAAAACAACTTCTGCAGGATTAACTTTGAAAACTGGAACGTTTGGCTTTAGGGAAAATTATGAAATTTGGATTCAATGATCATCAGTCTCTTAGGTTCCTTCTCCAATTGGCCTTGCATAAAAAATCCTCCGCAGAATGGCTGAAACTTGCCATTTTTTGCTTGGAATTTGCTTCCTTCTTTTGGTTGGAATGTCTTCCTTGTTTTGATTTTCCTTTTGCTATTTGGGTATGTATTTCCCTTATAGCATTAGGAAGAAATTGATCCCTTTTTATAGGACCATTGGGTGCATGGTTTTTTCACAATTCACACTCTTGCCGTGCACAGCCATTGTGCTTGCTGTTGTGCCCTTTTTGCTGTTGTTGTTGTGGGTTTTGCTGTTTGGAGCTTGTTGCAGTGTGTCGCTTTTTACCACATGGTACTGTGCAAAAGACTGTAGCGAGGTTATGTTGTGTAGTGCCTTTTGGTCACAGTTTTCCCTCAGTGGTGACGTTGTCATGTAGTGCAAGAAACTGCTTGTGTAATCGCTACAGTGTTGTGTAGTGCGATTGCGTAGTATTTTGGTTTTCTTTGCTACTGTAATGTGCTTTGAAGGACAATCTTATAGCTGCCCTCTTTGTTGTGCTGCTCAAGCTTTGTGGCTGATTTCTTTTTGTCGTTGTGACTTTGTCTCGTCATCCTTCAATACTCACGAGGTTTGTCATGCATGTTTTTTCTTTTATTTTTTTTTATTTTTTGGCTTTATTGCTTTAATGAAGAATTTTTTTTTTTCTTGCCACCCCACTCTTATGTTTATGTTGCCTTGTTTGTATTGTTGCAGCCATGGTATTTTTCAAGTGCTTTAAGAGCATCATTGTTCTTGCGAATGAAGGCAATTCGCAAGATAGGAGAACGACGTTGAAGCTTTGTGCATCGTTGACTGGCCCTAAGACGCTTGTTCTTCCTACAAAAGATAACTCGATGCATATCAAGTCGTGGTTTTCTGATGTATCTTAGAGGTGACAGATTTTGGTCGACCAAATACGAAGAAGATGGCGTGTACGTCAAGAATTCTTATCTTGAATCCTTCACACCATGTTTGTGACAATTTTCCAGCTTCGTTTAAGCTTCTTGGTGATCGCTTCCAGTAGCGGAGCTATGACTTGGAATAGCACTTTGTCGACTACTGGAGAAGCCGTCTTTGTTTTTTTGCTCATTTTGTAATATAGCTTTGTAGCCAAATTCTTCCTTTAAAGAAATAAAGTATTCACATTCTTGAATTTGCTCTTTATCTTCAAAGTGTTTGTGTTTTTGTTGATGATGTGACTGTACTTGAAGTTTTAAAGTTTCAAGTTGCCTATGTACCCTCGGTTGAGGAGAGATCAAGTCATGACCTAGTTCAAAGAAGTGATGGATTGCTTTTTGATGGTTTTGACTGATGATTTTAGTGTTTGATTTTGCCGTAAACAGTTTATGCTCTTGCGGGCCAAGAGCATTGGGTGTCACCTTTTAAACTCGTGCAAACAAGGAGTGTTGGGTGTTGCCTTTTAAGCTCATGAGAACAAGGAGCATTGTTGCCGTATGCAGTTTAGGCTCATGTAGGCGAGGAGCATTGAGTGTTGACTTTTAAACTCGTGCGAACAAGGAGTGTTGAGTGTTGCCTTTTAAGCTCGTACAAACAAGGAGCGTTGTCTCATGTGCAGTTTAGGCTCATGCAGGTGAGGAGCTTTGATTATTTGGTTTAGGGGTAGTAGCGTTTCAAGAATCTACCATTGATGGGGCTGATCTTTAAGCTGTCTTCCGCCATAATTAAGTAGGTGCCATTGGTGTAGACCTCTTGTATTACGTAAGGTCCATCCCATTTTGATGTGAACTTGCCTTTTGTTTTGTGAGTTATGATGATGGGCTTCTGTAATGCCAAGACAAGATTTCCAGTTCAGAAAGACCTTGGGCGGACCTTCTTGTTGAAAGCCTTGGATAGCTGTGCTTGGTAGCATTCCAAGTGTTGTGAAGCTTCGAGTCTTCATTCGTCGAGTGCTTCCCACGCTTGATATTATAGCTTTGCATTTTCCTCTTCGGTCAAGCCTTCTTGTATAGCCATCCTTAGTGAGGGGATTTGACTTTCGAGTTGCAGAATAGCTTCCACACCATATACGAGAGAATAAGGCGTAGCTTGGGTAGGAGTCTTATGTGTCGTCTTACATGCCCAAAGTGCTTCACTTATTCTTTTGTGCTAGTCTCTCTTTGTTCGGTCGATCACCTTCTTCAGGAGGTTGCACAGTGTTTTGTTGAATGCTTCCACGAGATCGTTGGTAGGAGCATGATACATAGAAGACTTGTGCTGCTTGAACTTGTATTTCTCGCAGAGCTCGTCTATGAGTCGGTTAGAGAACTGTTTTTCATTGTCAGTGATGATGTAGCAAGGCACACCAAATCGGTGGATGATATGCTCTTTGATGAAACAGACGACAGTTTCCTTCTTGACTTCCTTTAGTGGTACGGCCTTGAAGCAACTGTATGGTGTAATGGTTCAGGTGGTTGATGTATGAAGTTGGCGTGGAATTGGCAGGCTTGGCACCTTTTGGCGTACTCCAAGCAATCCTTCACCATGCTTGGCCAGTAGTAGCCTATTCTTTTGAACTGGAAGTATAGCTTTAGTTCAGACTGATGCGCCCCACATACGCCTGAGTGTGCTTCTTCCATGGCTTGGTTGGCTTTTTCCTCACCTAGGCATCTCAGAAGTACTCCTTCAAAAAACGTCAATAGAGTGTTCCTTTGTAGTAAAGGAATCGAGGTGCTCGTCGATGTACTTCAGAGCGATGTCTAGGATTGTCTAGAAGCTTTCCATGCTCCAAGTAGTCGATCAGCTGCTGTCTCCACTCTTCAATGTTGACTGGAAGTACTAAGATGATGTTTGTGTCATCTAGTAGCATTTCAGCGACGAGCGGGATCACCCATCTTTGGCAAACAGACATGTATGTAGCTTCGTTTTTTCCTAGCACCATACTTGAGTCTAAGTTAGCAAGAGCGTCCACCATTTGATTTTCTTTCTTGGCACATGTTCTAGCGTCACGGCCTGGAACTTTTGTAGCAGTTGAGTTGTTAGTCGGAAGTATAGGACGAGATCATCTTTCCTTATTTCATATTTAGTCAAAAGTTGATTGATTATGAGTTTGGAGTCGCCATACACTTCTAGAGTTGTGATTTCCATGTCAATCGCCATTTGGAGTCTAATAATGAGTGCTTGGTACTCAGTGACGTTGTTGGAGAATAGCTCGCTTAATCGGAAAAAATAGGGTAATACTTGTCTTTGTGGTGATATAAATACTACTCCTGCCCTTGAAGATGTCAATGTAGAACACCTCTTCATCGGGCAAATCATTTGTGATTTTCCAATCGGCTAGGATTGGATGATCCGCAAGGAAGCTTGCTAATGCTTGTCCCTTAACGGCTTTAGCTGAGACCTAGATGATCTCGTGTTGGTTGAGAAGCAAAGCCTATTTAGCTAGTCGCTCTGTCAGAACTGGCTTGGACATAATGTACTTGACCAGGTTGGCTTTAGCAACCAAGTGGATGTTGTAAGCATGCATGTAGTGTCTTAGCTTTTGGACGGCAGGTGGGTTTGCTAGGTACCTCTTTATACTTTCGAAGGAATTGAGACAGGCGTCATCCCATATAAATGGAGCGTCATTCTTCTTGAGTCGACTGAAGGGTTAACAGTGTCCAGCTAGGTTAGAGATAAAGTGCCTAATGAAGGCTAGTTGTCCTTGTAGACGTTTCAACTTGTGTAGATTCCTTGGCTTGGGCATGCTTTGAATGGCCTTAATCTTCGATTGGTCCACTTCAATGCCACAATGCTTGACAATGAAGCCGAGGAACTTCCTAGAAGTGATGCCAAATGCACACTTCAACGGGTTCATCTTGAGGTTGTAGTGCCGTAGTTTGTCAAACACCATTCGTAAATCCTTCAAGTGATCAGATCTCTTCTTGGTCTTGACAACTACGTCATCTACATAACATTCTACGTTTTTGTGTAGCATGTCGTTGAAGATCTTCTGCATTGCATGTTGATATGTAGCCTCAACGTTCTTCAAGCTAAAGGGCATTACCTTGTAGCAATAGATACCTTTCGGAATTCGTCACAAGTCTATTAAAAATTATGTTAAGTGCTGATGTGACGCATAAATAGGTCTCATAAATCTTCTTTTTTTTTTCTCACAAATGGTCCTTGAAATTGACCTGTGACATCACAATGGTCCCTAGAATTGACCTACGACATCAAAATGATCCCTGAAATTGAAAATCAATAAATGTAGTCCCACAAGTAAGTGTCCCAAATCAATGTAACATTTCTGTCACAATTCTGTCAAAAATTATGTTATGTACTGATGTGACACATAAATGGATCACACAAGTCCAATTAAATCAAAAAATTATAATTAATTTTAATAAATTAGAGGTATTTGTTGATATGCCCCTTGAACTTGTATGTAGCTGCCAATTTCCCCCTGAACTTTAATTTTAGCCGATTATCCTCTTTAAACTTTAATTTAAACTTTAATAAATTAGAGGTATTTGTCGATTTCCCTCCTGAACTTTAATTTTACTCAATTACCTTTTGAGCACCTATGTGTTTGTCTCAGTGTCCAACACCAAATGACTTGAGACTAGTCATACTCATGCTTGAGTTAACATAACACATACTAACCTTAGCGGATTGTCAATGCCCAATTGACAATCCTATGGCTAGGAACGTTTTAGGAATGAACATAAGAGAAAGGTCTCGTTAGCCAATTCTCCCTTGAACTTTAATTTTAGCCGATTTCCCTCCTGACCTTTTATAAATAGCCAATTCCCTCATTGGCGTTAGATTTTCAAAACTTTCATTCAATTTTTCATCCATCCAATTTTTTTTTCCTTTTTTTCCTCATATAGTTGTCATGTGTTGTTTCCATAAACAAGATGGATGGAAAATTAGATGAAAATTTTTAAAATCTAATGCCAATGGGAAAATTGGCTATTCATAAAATTTCAGTGGGATAATCAGCTACAATTAAAGTTCAAGGGAGAATTGGCTAACTATAAAAGTTCAATGGGGTGATTGTTCGAAGTATGCCCACAAAGCCACTCATTTGATGTAATAGCTTTTGGAATATTTATTGTGTTAAACTTTTATATGTTTAATGAAGGGCAAAGCTTATTGTTAATCACTATTTATTGTATTATGTGTTTAAGCAACAAGGGAATCCAAGGAATGTATTTAACCTAAGAGAGAAGTGATCTAAGTAAGTTAGATTAACGAGACCTTTCTCTTATGTTCATTCCTAAAACGTCTAGCCATAGACTTGCCAATTGGGCATTGACAATCCGCTAAGGTTAGTATGTGTTATGTTAACTCAAGGGTGAGTATGACTAGTCTCAAGTCATTTGGTGTTGGACACTGAGACAAACACATAGGTGCTCAAAAGGTAATTGAGTACACTGAACCACGATCAAAAGAGAGTTTAAACATATATGTCATGTAAGAGCTCGTAAGTTGCAATATGCAAAGTGGTCCTTTGACTTGAGGCATCATAAAAATCTAATGGTTAGGTCCTTGATCTTTGATCATGTTAAAGGCATTCCATCGAGAGTGTCCACGATATTGTTGGGGTCAAGCTATCTAGCCATGTAGGCATATGCACAACAAGGGATCTCTAACCTTCCATGGTGGAGGGAGGATACTCTGAGATATGATTCAGGAGTCTTTGGCTAAAGCATACGAATATGACTTAGGAAGTTTGTTCCAAATCATATTCAATTGAATCATATAGAGAAGTATCACATTGGATAGTAGACATGAAACAAACTATCACTCAAACAATGTGATTAAGAGTAATGTATTAGAGAATGACCGTATTGCATTGTAATTGTAACTGGATAGGTTTCCCAACCACTTCTACTTAGCTTGGGTAGCCATGACATACTGCTAGGTGTCACTTATGGTTTGTCGAAGCCCTGAAGATTAGCAAACACTAATCTTCATCAAAGGGAGAATTGAAATGTAGTTTCAATTCATAATCGATCGTTAAGAGTAACAAACGCCCACTGCCTCGCTAATTAGAACCTAATGGATCGTACACCGAGTAAGGATGAAAGTGAAGAAATATAAATGAGATGGATAAGCAATTAAATAGTTTAATTGAGAATGGTCAAGATTAATTAATTAGTTAATTAATCTTATGAAAGATTCGTAATGGGCTTTTAAGTTGGTTTTGGGTTTCGGGGCCTAAAAGGGTTTTTGGTCCCCAAGGCCCATTGAGTTTAGGTTGTGTGAAAACTAAAACTAAATGAAAATTAACCCAAAAACAAAGTCAAAACCGGCCAAGGGTGAGTGGTAGCAAACTTGGGTTAATTCCAAGTTTGCCACTCACATGTGAGGTAGTATAAAGTCATATTTATAACTTTTTCTCACTAGGGTTTTCTTGAGAAAAGAAGAGAAACTTTTCTCCCTTTTTCTCTATAGAGGCCGGCCACTTAGGGAGACTTTTACTAGCATCTAAAATTTCTCTAAGTCATCCATCTTCTCTTCACACTACATCTTTGATGTGGAGACTTAGAGGTTCCTTTCCTCACATCCTCAAGGAGCAAAGGAGATTCAAAAGGAAGAAAAATCACAAGGAAGATTCAAGGAGCTAGGAGGTGACTTGAAGGCCCTCCACTTGGGTGAATCCCTTCTGTAAACAAGGATGAGCTTCAAGGGTAATGAATCTCAAAATCGTTTCTTCTCTTTAATGTTGTTAAAGAGTCTTGTGGTTCACCATTCACTAGGTTTTGAAAGTCATGGGTTTTAGAATTGTTTTTGAATGCATGCCTACTTTAATGTGTTAATAGTTTGCCTCTCACATGTTCTTAGCTAGGGCAATTTTTCCTTCTGTTCAGCACTTCCCTGGTGGTGTAGTGACTCAAAGAACGGCAAGGTCTGTCTTGAGATAATGAGGTTATAACCGAGATGCGTCTATTGTAGGTTGATTTCAAGGACCATCTTAATAGTGTGAATCAATTTCAAGGACCATTTGTGATAAAAACCTGTAAATCTTGTAGAGCCCATTTATGTGCCACATCAGCACAAATTTTTAACACTATTGTGACGAAATAACCACATTGATTTGTGATATCTATTTTTAGAAACTACATTAAATTTCAAGGACCATTTGTTACAAAAATCCAAATTTTGTTTGTTAAACGATAGATTTTATTAGATTAGATGTTAATTTAACTCCTAACGGAATTTGAACCATCCGTCATACAATGACTTTAACACCTTTGCATCACTATGGTAAAACATCACTTGCTAAACAATGCCTAAAATTGCACATGAGAGTAGTCAAATTGGCTAAACAAATGTTCTCTTATGCACTCTAGTTCAAAACCTCTTCTGCAGTTTAGATTAGGTTAAAATACGTTTTTCTGTAAATTCCATAATTAAAAAAAAGGCCCAAACTTTGCATTTAATCATCAAAACGAGAGGCAACTGAGAGCAAATAGACTTTAAAGCTCCCGTAATTGGTCACCACCAAGCATAGTTTTAATGCCAACAAAAACGCTAATATCTCAACTCTTGCACTTGAAAGTTAGTTCAAACTACAGAAACGCTGCCGATCCCCACCCATGACTAATTAGTACAACCGGCTAACACAAAATGCTATCGCTCTCAGAATTCAGAGTTCTCAACCATTTGAGAAGCGGACTCTCGTATGCAAGTTGATACAGCCATTATCATTCGTCAATTCAAATAGAATAAAACTCGAAAGCACGCCATAAACCAGAATGACAAAACTGTATGCTTTAACCGAAATACTGTCTTTGAGAACCCTCTCAAATCTACCGCCTTCGCATCCCCCGCCCACGACCACCTCCACGCCCTCGACCTCCCATGGCACTTGCAGCAGCTTCTCCCTGTGCACTCTCAGACTGCATTTCCACATAATAGTTCCAAAAAAAAAAACAAAAAACAAAAAAAAGGACATTATTTTACTTATTCATAAAATATGAAACATCTGAGCCAAATGCATTTCGTGCAAGACGGAGAAGCGTAAGTTTTTTATTTTTTTGTATCGCAATCAATATCTAAAGAATTTAAATGATATGAAAGTGAGCTAGGCATAGTCATAATAAATGGAAAACAGAATTCACATTACCTTTGGGTTTTTTACTGTCTCGTCAACACTTAAAACGAGGCAAGCAGCCTCGGTAGCAGCATTTATAGCATTGATCTACAGGAAATGATAGTGTTATGTTGTTAAAAACTAATAAATCTCACTCATGTGTAACACATCTACAGAGTTAGATAACAGGAAACCTTCACAACTGCTGGCTCCCAGACAAAGTTAGCAAATGAATCGGCAATTCCACCTGTGTTGATGTCGACTCCATAAAGTGCACCCTCGCCTGTTAAAAAGCATGAGTAGTTCAGCAAACAAGTATAATTAATCACTAATCAAAAGACAAATACTAGAAACAACCATCCAACACATCACATCCTTCGTTGCAGCTAACAGATTAATTTTTCCTTCAATAAATAGAAGAAATGAATGTTTGTTTTGGCTTCAACACAAGTAGTGACTTACAAACAAAATAATGAAATAAATAGATAAACAAGGTCAGACAAATTGAGAAACCAACCAGATGGATGTGCGTGTTTCTGTCTAAGTTTGTTTAGCACATCAGTCGCATCAAATCCTGCATTATCACACAGTTGTCGTGGGATAACCTGCAACATAAGTGGAACACTGCTCATTAAGACAATACTTATGCTTCATTCAATCAGTATCACACTCCATTCGCAGTAGACAGAAGTGTTTGTTTTTTCCATATTAAGAAAGCCTTTGAAAACATCAAATGTATCATGCTCATTGTCTCCATAAAGACCACAACAAATGAACTTAGAAGTTAGAACTAGCAGTTCCACAAGAACTCAACGGACACACTCCCCAACCAATAATGTCAAAACTAGATGATTCGCACATGAATTATTCTATCCCAAACATGCAGCTTATCTAGATATCATACTAATGCTTTTCAAGACAAAAAAAAATTATTTATATAGTAAACTAATTTCAAGAGCGGTGAGAAATCATAAATATAGGCCAGGATAGAAGGACACTTTTTTACACACATTTTGTAGGGCCCACTTCGTAAGGTCAACTACCCGAACCATCTTTTAGATCTCCCCTCAAAGATCATGTCTACAAAAAATCACCCAAATCCAAAACCTAATGACCATTGGATTAAATGAAGGTCATTTTAGTGTTTCTTTGCACTACCACATTCATCCATTTTCTTCATTACAAATGAATGTATTAATGGTTTTGGATTTGTCTAATTTTTTGCAAGGATTATCTATGAATGATGAATTGAAATACAGAAGGTATGGATCGTTGAAATACATTACAAAGTGGTCTCTACAAAATGGGTGGCAAAATGTGTCAAAAAATGGGTGTCTTGGGATCCTAACCCCATAACAAATAAATGCCACAATGAGCTCTGCAGTCTTCTTGTTTTTTGTTCATAAGAAACAGAATAATTATTCGGAGATAACACAAGGAATGAAATAAGCACGGACCAGTAGTCCATGAAATACCTAAACCAACAGAAAAAAACCACATACCTAAAGAGAAGACTAGAACCAAAGGAGAATTATTAAACTACCATAACCCAGTCTTCTGGCACTCTCAATATAAATGGCTAAAACCCAGCCACATAAAAAACATGATCTTCATAGCATAAATAGGTTAAATTCTATCTTACCACACTCTACATGGCAGAAGCAGTACCAACCTTAGGTGCTTGAAGAAATAGTTTCGCCAGCTACACTATAGTACTAAAACTATTTAACTCCTCACAAAGTCCAACCAAATGAAAATATTAAAAACCTAGAGCTCTGTAGGCTATGATGACAGCTCATTCTGGCATTGTGTCTCAGTTGAATCCAGGAGAATTGCTTCAAAAGTAACTAAATCTAAAAACTGCTAAACTAAAAGTATAAACCATGTTGACCAAAAAGGAAAAACTAAAAGTATGAACCTTAAGTTTTTACCACTAATCTCTAGCTGCTTAATACTGCAAAGCGCACAACTTGCTGCAAATGTGCAACTTTAGAACAGGTTCCAACAACTACAATTGAGAAGTGAACTGAAATCCTTGGATGAAAGAAAAAATTATATTATTAGACATAGGATCCAGTATTGTCCTAGATTATATGTTAAATTTCTAAACTTTCAAACTAAATATTAATTTGGAAACTGCCGGAGTAAATCCTTCTATATCAATGAGTTAGAAAATAGAAGTAGACAATTATTTGGGCTCCCTTAAAATTCTCCATGGTGAGCAGAACTATTGGCACTGGTTTAAACCACTACAGTGTAATGTAAAAGGCCAACAAAGCATACCTCAAGAGCTTTTGCATATGAGTTAATGAAAAACTGAGACTTCCCCCTGATTTCATGTGCTTTCTGCCGCAAGTACCGGCTGATTTCCATCTGCCCATAATCAACAAAAAAATCATTACAATATTTCTCATATACAGTGAGATTTAACTACTGCTAAGAAACACATACATCTATAGCACCACCACCAGCAACTACAGTTGAATTCTTTAGCGCTCTTCTGACAATCATAATAGCATCATGTAAACTCCGCTCAGCTTCCTCAATGAACTAAATAAGAATCCCAGCAAATAACAGAGGTCAGAATGAAAAACAAAACTTCGAAAAAGAAAACAAGAAACAAAGACCTATTATGCACACAT
The DNA here is from genome assembly GCF_019419815.1 of Pyrus x bretschneideri. Taxonomy (NCBI): domain Eukaryota; kingdom Viridiplantae; phylum Streptophyta; class Magnoliopsida; order Rosales; family Rosaceae; genus Pyrus; species Pyrus x bretschneideri. The sequence continues at coordinate 2,013,442 of NW_025999806.1, read as the reverse complement.
GCCAAAGTGAGTAACTTCAACAAATAACATACCTGATCAGCTCCACCACGAAGAACAATTGTTGCTGTCCTACCTGACGGACATCCACTAAATATATTAAACCTCTCATTTCCAACTTGCCTTTCCTCAAAACACTCGCATGTTCCAAGGACCTAGAAATCAACAAAACTAAACAATTTAGTTTAATGAGAACAAGCGAGATGCTTCCCAACTCAATAAGGGCACTAACATAAGAACTCTAGGAAAAAATGCCCACAATTCTACATAAAATATGGTCTGAAAAAGCACGAGGTAGGAACCTCTTCAATGACATTGTTGATGGATGTTTGCACAGTCCCGCCAGTGGCAGCAGCTACCCGGTGCAGATCTTCTTCAGTTACACGTCCAGCACAGAATATATCTCTATCTGCAAAATACTGTTCACCAAAAGAAAAGAAGAAAATTTGTCAATAAAACTCTACAGCTTTAACAAGGTCATAAATATAATTTTACTTTATTATCAGGATGATATAAATGATCACATGGATATCAAGTTATCAACCAACCATGTTATCAAAATTGAAACAATGAAACCTCATAATTTCACTGATTTGTACCTGTGTCACTACCAGGGGTCAAAATCAAACCACCAAATTTCATGCATACTAAGCTAAACATAAATTTCATGCATAATAACACAACTCACAGTGTAAAATGAATATTGTGTTGTCATCTTGTGAGAAGGTTAAAATTGTATAGCCAGAAATAAAACATATTTGAAGGGGAAATTGCCTTTTTGACCGATCAGACAAAACGCTCCCAATTTTTATACACTTTTGTTGCATTACCAAAATCATGTAAACAGGTTTTGTGTAGATTTTTACCTAACAAAGTAAAATAATCAAATTTCTCAATTCACGTTGGATCTTTTTTACCAAACAATTAAAGCAATCATGTGGATAACAAGTTTTGAACTCAACAGCAAGGATGAAATTTCCACCTGTGTTGCTAGATCACCGATAGCCAGCCGTGAAAGAACAACCTTGGCTCCACTCTGCACACACTTGTCCAACTTGTCATAAATAATATTCCATTCTGCATCAACAATGGACTGATACTGGGATGGATCTGACAATCTGCAGCAGAGAGAAAAACCTCAAGTAGCATAAACAAATTGTAAAAGAATTCAAGTATTATATATATATATATATATATCAAAAGGAAGAAATGAGTTTTACCTTATCTCAGCATTTTCTTTCTCAGATTTCAGTTCCAATTCAATGTTCAGTAGAAGTATCTTGGGATTAAGAAACTTCTTTGGTTGTTGTTCAAACCCAGCATATGAAAATGTCTTCTTGAAGGCAACACCATTTACTAAAAAGGAGTCACGCATGTTGCCACCAGAAACCTGTAAAGCAACCAGTTTCTCATTACACATCATTCAATTCAAGCTATCATGTCCTCCCAAAACTAGTTGTCCACTTCAAAAGGAAAATAAAAAATCATAATAATAGGCCAAAGCCAAACATAAGGCTTCAAAATGTCACGAAGAGAAGAAGGCGGAGTAACATTACTAACCTTTCTTTTACTACAATGAAAACAATCAAGAAATATCAATACCCACAACAATTCTTGTCACAGAAAAAAAGTCAGAACATAGTGCAAGAGTCTAAAGCAAAAAAGCAGATAACAAAGAAAAGAAAAAAGAGACAGACTTTGAAGCCAAAAAATAAATAAAAAATAATGTAATTTTTGTTGAGATAAAAAAAACATGGTGTGATGAATGTAAAACAATCACAACATACTGGTATGGAACTCTTTTCTCTTACACAGTAATCAAAATTCAAATGTCTAAATTTTATCTAAAATATTTGCATTTTTTTGGCGAAAAAAACTTAAAGTGATACATATTTTGAGTTCTTTTATTGAACTTAATGCTTATTTGTAGATGTTGATATATAAATCAAACAAGTTAACTCTTTTAGGGTGAGTTGCTAGGGAGTGTTGGCTGGGGTAAAATAGCTCACTAGATTCAAGGCATCTTGAATAGAAAAATGGATGACAGCTTTCAAATTTTGTCCAAGTTTAAGGTAAAAGATGGATTACTCATAAAAGAAAGTTGTCCCTTATAATCCCAATTAAAATGGTAGTATTAGAATGGACAACTTTCCTTCATGCCTACCATCTACCTTCAACTAGGACAAAATTTGGAAGTTTTCATCCATTTTTCAGTTCAATATGCCTTGAAACTAAACTAGTGATTATCCTATCCAAGCTAATCCCGTAACCTCTTCAACTTACTTATATCCCACGCCTCATCTCTCAATTCCTTATGTTTCCATCCCCAACCCCACCCTATCCCTATCTCCTGCTGTCCTTCTTAACTCTATATACTCCTCCCACTGTCGACCCATTCTCTCCCTCTAATCGTGTAGCTTACCACCAGCCCTCTCTAACAACACCAATCTGTACCTCACTGACCTCCTTCGCTATTGTTGTACCTCTATCTCTTTCTCTCTCGTCCTCAACTCTAAATAATCCTCCCATTGCCAATCCATTGTCTCCTCCCTGTAATCATATACCTAACCACCATTCCTTTCACAACACCAGCATGTACCTCACCGACCTCCTTCACTAGGGTTGTACCCATCACGGTGTCCTTAACAGTTAGCTTTCATAAACTCATGGAGAAAAACAATTAACAACTCTGCCCCGTCACCGGAAACCACTGGTCAAAAATATCAGAATCAGAATCCAAGTCTCAATGTACACTTTGTTGGTTATTTTACGTGCAATTTTAAATGCATACTATTCATCTTCATCAACATCCATAGCAAACAAAGCTTATACATGAGAACCAAGTCCGACTTCCTACACTTCAGGACAAATTCAAATCTGCCCTTTTGAACCTGGTTGTATTTCTAGGTGTTATCCACAGTTTGGTTTACCAGGTTGACAAATTGTTTCAATAATTCAACCATATAAAATGCATAGCACATGGGACTTCTAAGCATTACATATTTATTTTAAAATCATGAGGCCTCTCAACCCATAGCCAATTGGTTTTGGGTTGAATACCCGACTTTAGAATGATAAAAGAGCAGTTATTCATCTGCATATCTTGTCGCAGCCACAATTCTTCGTCTCATCAGATATAATTAGCCCATGTTTCTGTCTCAATCTAGCCACATCCAAGGGATATCTTAAGAACATAAAATCACAAAGAATATGTAAGAAACAAACAGGATACCAAAAGAAGACAAACTTCTTCTTTGTGAACTTCACTAAAACAGCCCCTTAATACAGAAATCATTTTATGAGGCTTAAAACAAGTCTTTATTTTTACTCCTACATTGTGCTTAACTAGTACTGAAAAGAAAAAAACAATAACATCTTAAGGCTAATGTGTCAAAGGCACTGGATAAGCTGCACAGTGGCTAACAAATAACAAAACCAAATTTAAGTTTGGGACTAAAGACCCTCAAATCACACCAAACAAGGGCCGGAGAACAAACTTACACAAATATCCTAGTGGCTCATGGAACATGTCTTATTCTAATCATTTCAAAGAATGCAGTCCATTGAAATGTAGTCCAAAGTCTAAAGCCACTGGAAAACTCTTATTAACACAGTTGGTGGATTACAGAGAGATATTTAATATAGGCAAAGGATTCAGCTTGAGGTTTTCATATAATCTATTCCAGGAACTTACCTTCTTTATTCCAATCATGTTGAGACGATCTTCATCACCAATTGCAATGACAGCATCCACGACCATTGATGCAAAAAACTCCTTTTCTCCACCAATGAGTTTTGAAGAAAGTGTTGTAGCTGCACATTTAGCTAGCAGGTTTTTCTTCTCTTCAAGGCTTTTGCCCTCTATGCTTACAGCAAGTTCTTTGATTTTCTCAATTGCCTATACACAATGTGTAATATTTAAGATACATAGAGGCCAGAGCAAACGTCTCAATCATACAAAGAACTTTTTTAATAAGAATCAGACATGGTAATTGAAAATAATTCCTATCACCATACCAAATAGCTAGCAGTCCGATAACTTTTTATCAAACTTTGTGGGTGCACCCCATCCTCTATGAAAGGCTTGGCCTCCTTCAAAAACTCCCCTGCAAGCAGAACAACTGTTGTCGTTCCATCACCAACCTGCATCGAAAACAATGGTTAAATATCTCCTAAACCATATAATAAAGAAAGGCTATATCACCATTTAAAACACAGGACACGCAGTAACAATTTCCAGTTACATCAAGTCGGTTGTCGGGTTTGCCTCCAAACAGAAATTTTATCGAACAAGGCCATCCACCCACTTCCAAACACTAAATATGCTAAAAAAATATATTGTTCAAGTCGCACTCCATCTGCATTACTACCAAACCTTCACTAGTACCAATTCGGTGATTCCATAGCACAAGTTTAACTCTTAAGCTTGAAATTACGCAAAATCGAAGTCGGATAACATCCAAAAACCCAGTAACGACCAAAAACCATACCTCAGAATCCTGAGACTTGGCGATGTCAACAAGGATCTTTGCGGCGGGGTGAACAATATCAAGCAACTTCATGATGGTGGCGCCATCGTTGGAAATAGTAACACTACCCTTGTCGTCGTGAATGAGCTTGTCCATGCCCCTAGGGCCCAGCGTGGTCCTCACCACATCGGCCACCGCCGTGCAGGCGTTTATATTGCTCACCAGCTGCGCCTTCCCTTGCGACGTATCCGTACCCTCCTTCAACAGTATGATCTGTGGTTGCTGTTATCGGTTTCAATTTTTCCGGTTCAGGCATTTTCACAAACAGTTAGCACAACACAGGACAGTAGCTTATACGCAAATGAAGTGAGCATATAAATGAAAGAGAGAGCGCACCAGCATGGATGACATTGTTACAGATGCGGATGTTACGGCGGCGGCGAATGGACGGAGCGAGGGAGGAGGAGAGAGGAGAGAGAGAGAGAGAGAGAGAGAGTGAAGAAGTGCTGCAAACAGAGAGCTAGGGTTTATACTCAAAAGTGAGTTTTCTCTGGCTCTTTCTAGTTTTCTGATATTCTGAAATGACCTGGATCCCCTCTCCTTGTTCCTATTTGTCCTTCAATTTAATTCTAACCATCGATTAAGATCTACCGGTTCAAAATCTACCGGACCTATTTTTTTTTTTTTTTTTTAACCAACGGTAAAATATACACTAATAGGTTGAAAATATGTCTAAGCCTCATAATGGACTAACCATATAAATTTAACATGTGGATCTACCAAACCTAATTTAATTTTAACATGAACTCTCATATTAGTTTTATAATCATCGAATTTAACAATATATCATACCATTGGTCATTTTCATAGACCACAGATTCTTTTCGAATCAAAAATAACTTATATGACATGGGTTTTCATGCCAACAAAACAAGGATATGTGTACTGGTCATATAACTCCTCCTCCGAATCACTTCTGAACCAACATTGGCATCATATAACTCATCCTCCGAATCTCTTCTAGACCAACAAATTATGATCGTTAATGCGAATCCAACAACTCAACAATAACTTATGAAATTGATAACAAACAGAACCTCCCACAACAATATGTAACAATTGACTCTACAAATCCTACTTTTACCCAACACAACTTGATATTGATTCAACAGAGCAATATCAATCAGTCAACAATTATTATAATTATGTCCTAGACTTAGAATGCATTTGATGCACCGGACTGTTGATGTGGTAGAAACTAACATACAAATTAAACCCTTTTTAGACAATTGTAATATGAGTAAGTAGGGATCGTTCTAAGCCAGGGATTAGAAATGATGCTAATCAACACAAACTGAACTTAAAAACTGTAAACTAGACAAAACTAACACAAATAAAAACTAAAGGGGGTTTTTGGACAAATTTAAGAAACTAAAGTAAATTTCATCAAACAAAGTAAAGTATGAATGAAATTGGGTGAAAGGTTAGTTAGAGGATTCTTCTCCACACATAAAACATATGCATACAAATCGATTTCCAGTTATTATTCCTATAAACCATGAGTGACAATACCCCAAATCAATCGTGAATATCACTAATTAACTCTCAGATTTTCCTAATTTCATTGAATTGGACTCAGCGACGCAATCAAATTATTCTTATCAAGTTTCCTATATGAACAGCATGATAGAGATACATGTAGACACCAAAATTTCAGTGAAATAAATGTTAACCAATGTATTAAAATTACAACATTTATTCATTTCACCTACATTACACATTTACTTCACCTACCAACTCCACTCACTTCACCAAAAAATGGATGGTCGTGATTCACTCTCTTGCCCTATAAATAGCCTTCCCCATCAAGAGAAAGGGGAGGAATTCACATACACACCAAAACCTTGAAGCCTTGAAACCCTAGAGCTCTCAAGAAAATCCCGAAGGATCAAGAAAGCAATCTTCGTTCTTCGTCAAATCCTCCTTCAAGATCAAGCCCCAACAGCCCTTGAAGAACTTCCACCAACTCGAGATCAAGCCCCGACGGCCCCTTGAAGAAAGTGTTCATCATTCATCATACGTTCATCCTAAGATCAAGCCCTAACGGCCCTTTGGATCAACAACTTCAACAAACCCATACACCCATTCTTCAAGATCAAGCCCAATGCCCCTTGAAGATCCATTCATCAATTGTTCATCCCTAGATCAAGCCCCGACGGCCCTTTGGATCAACAGCTCATCCACAAACCTACACCTTACGAAGATAGAATCAGAGGATCAAATCACAAAGAGATTGTAACCCCAAAATAATTAATATATAAAATATATTTTGTACATGTATTCTTGTTTCTTATTTCAGGAATTTTTCATGTTTACAAATTTGGCACGCCCGGTAGGACATCTCTACCTCTCATCTCTATCCTCAAATCATCGAAAAACGCAAATGGCATCAAGAAAGGATCAAGCTGTTCCCGCAATCAAAGCGAAGAACAAGAACATTATCGCCGCAACTGGTGATATTTAGGGCATCACAACCCGAAGTAAGGCAACAACTCTTTTTGCCACGGCTTCCACCCCTGCATTAACTTTGTCAAAGGAACAAGAGCACCTGAGGCACGAGCCTGTGATCACGTTAGCCTCACTAAGGGCGTCAAGAGGGGAGAGCCCGAGGAAAGACTCAGAGTCCCTACTCTCCGACGCTGATTCGAGCAGCAGTACAACCATGCAAGTCATGACCACTGGAGCAACTTCAATCGAGGAGCAGCTAGCTCAGATGAATGAAGCAATCGCAAAGCTCACACGGACTGTGGAAGAGAAGGACTTGCAGATTACCGCACTTGTCAACCAACTAGATGCGCGGCCCGACGTGAAAGTCGACCCAAATGTTGGCTTATTAAAGAAAGAAGTCGACGAAAAAGAGGAGCCTCCAGCGGAGAAAGTCGAAGATAAGCTAAAGCTAGACCAAGCAACGGCGTTCGTGGGATCTCTCTCTATCCAGCAGCTACAGGAGATGATTGCAAGCACTATCAAGACATAGTACAAAGGAAGCTCACACGACTCCGTACTGTACTCAAAGCCTTACTCCAAGAAGATTGATGCTTTGAAGATGCCAAGGGGTTATCAACCCCCAAAATTCATGCAGTTCGATGGAAAAGGCAACCCGAAGCAACATATCGCCCATTTCATTGAGACTTGCAACAATGTTGGGACAGAGGGGGACCACCTCGTCAAACAATTCGTGCGTTCGCTGAAAAGTAACGCTTTTGACTGGTACACCAACCTCGAACCCGACTCGATCAACAGTTGGGACCAGCTAGAAAGGGAATTCCTCAACCGCTTCTACAGCACTCACCGTACTGTAAGCATGCTAGAGTTGACCAGTACGAAATAGTGGAAAAATGAACCTGTCGTCGACTACATCAATAGATGGCGCTCCTGCCATTGAGATGTGTGTTCAAGGCATGCACTGGGGGTTACATTACATCCTCCAAGGCATAAAACCAAGAACATTCGAAGAGCTGGCAATTCGTTCCCACGACATGGAGCTGACTATTGCTAATCATGGGAAAAAGGAGCCGATTGCTAACTTCAAGAAAGATAAAGTATTCACCCCAAATGTAGACAAGACTGGGAAGAAACACGCTAAGGAAGCTTTCACCGTTAACACTACCCCCATCAAGACCTCATCAGCGCCCATTAAGATCTCCTCCAAGAAGAAAGCGAAGGAGATAAAGAAAGGTGAGCCTTCTCGCACCCAAGACAGATACAAGAGCACCTTGAGAGAGTTGGAATAGAAAACGTACCTTTTCCTGACTCTGACATGGCTGCCATGTTAGATGACTTGCTGGAAAAAAAGGTGATTAAGCTACCCGAATGTAAGCGTCCTGAAGAAATGAATCGCATAAACGATCCTAGGTACTGCAAGTACCATCGTATTGTGAGCCATCCGGTTGGCAAGTGCTTCGTTCTTAAAGAGCTCATCAAGAAGCTAGCACAACAAGGGCAAATTGAGCTCGACCTTGAAGACACAGCCGTAACGCATACCACTACAATTGCGTTTGGATCGTTCGATCCTGTGCCTCTCCAAGTGATACCTGACCATTCCCGTGAATACTCAAGCTGCACGGCACCTCCTATGCAACCATCACTGGGGGGAAGCAACCAAGATGCACATGCCGATGATGAAGAAGGATGGACATTGGTAACCTACAAAAAGACAAGGAAACCAAGACCACGAGTCATACAGCCAAAGGTGGAACAAAGAAGAAATCACCACGGCCGCAACAATGCGAAGCCTAAAAGAAACACAAAGGATGATAAGACGACATATGCTGGGGAACCTATAGAGCATGAGCCACGCATTCCCGTTTCCTTGCACAAGTACTTCCCGAATGATTTTTTCCAACAGTGCACTACTGTGGCCTGTCACATGGTTGAAGTAGAAATAGAAGAGCCCTCAAAAGGCAAAGCTATCGCCACTGAGGTAGAAAAGACCCTCACCCCCGAAGAAGGTCTGCCAACACACTTTAGCATTGAGGAAGCGCTACAATTGCCAAAAAGGATGCGAAGAGCACTAGCAGCAGTCTTGGCAAGTCCCGGCGACCATGAAGTGCAAGAAAGTAACGACGAAGGCTCGAAGCTTCAGCCACATGAATGTGCCACATGTTGTGCCACCCATGACGCAATTAACTTCACTGATGAAAACCTACTGCTGGGATCAAAGCCTTATGATGCGTTACGAATGTGACACATAAATTAAACCCTATTTGTGACAATTGTAGTAATGATGTAAGTAGGGATCGTTCTAACCGGGGATTAACTAGGGGTCCTAAACACTTGATTCAAATAAATAAAACTAACCTTTAAAACACTTAACTCACTTAACAAAAACTCAAAACAAGTCCACAAGACTCCAAATACTTAAAAACACAAAATAAGATAGATTGTAATGACTAAGACTTGACAAAATATGGGGGGATTGAGGTTTTGACGAAATTAAACTAAAATGCACAGATTGCAATTAAGGGCAGAATGTAAATATGAATGTGATGAAAATATGGATGAATGCTAGCTAGAAGGTTCTTCTCCACACATGTTACACTTGCATACAAGATGATTTTCGGTTGGTCTTTCGATGAATTATGAAACTCAACACCCTGGGTTAATTAGGTCCACTTAAATTAACCGTCAAGTTCTCCTTAAGTTAATGAATTGGATGATTGCATACGACAACCCAAAGCATTCTCCACAAGTTCCCTATATGAATTGCATAATAGAGATACAAGCAAGAATCATTAAGTTCTTTGAAAACCATAAGCATTGACGAAGCACTCGTTACTATGAATTGCATGAAACTTATGCCAAGAATTTACTTAACGCGATTGTTTATAAGCAACCTCCACTACTTGTGAATATAAGTTCATAACTATTAGGTGAAACTCACTTATATTCTAGCGTCATATTCATGCACGAAAATTAAGCGTGCACTCTCAATAAACATACATAAATAGGTTATCAATCAAACAGTTAAACAAATTGAATCCACAACTCATGAAATTCCAACCAAAGGTAATCAATTCATATTGCAAGCATAAACATGGTTTCGAATCACCCCCTAGCTAATGGGGGGTTTAGTTCCTCATACGTACAAGACAAAGATAAGTAAATTTAACCATTGAAATCAAGGAAAGAAAACACCTAAAAATTCCAACAACTCAAACTTGAATTGTATGAACGTTTAGGCCCTCTTCTCCTCCTCTTTGTTGTGGCACAAGGTCTAAGGATAGGTTTTGGGGTGGTGTTTGTATGTGGAATGGAGTGGGGAATGGTTGGGTAGTGTTTTGGAGGGATGGGGAGTGGTTGGAGTGGCTGCAATGGAGGAGATAAGGTGCAGAAATGGAAGGGGAAGCCACGGCCAGGATGGGGGAAAATATGGAAAATGGAATGAAATGCACGGCTTGGGGTTGTTTTATGGTGTGAAGTCCCTATGAATGAATGGATTGCATGGTTTTATAGGGAGAGAATGGGAGAGAATGTGAGAGAATGTGGCTGAATGATTAAAGAGGGAATGCATGTGGAATGACAGCTAGGGAGTGAGCTGGAATGTGGAATGTTATGCACGGCAAAGGGATGTTCTAGGTGATGGGTGCATGTGGCTGAATTATTTGTTGGGAAGGCATATGAGTGAATGATTTAAAGAGGGAATGATGATGGGATAGCATGTGGGTGAAAGCTAGGGTGATTGGTGGCTGCAATGATGAAGTGGGAAAGCTGGAAATGCAAGGGGGGAAAGCTGGAATGGGTGGTTATGCACGGCAAGGGATGGAATAATGTTATGGTGGCTGCTAGGGTGAATTAAGGTGAAATAAAATATGAATGAAAGTGAATAAATCAGAATAGGGCTGCAATGGTTAAAGGGCTAGGGTTTAAGTGCATAAAATGGACCCAAAATGCTCCCCCTTTGCACGGCAAAGGAAGGGAAATAGGGTTAAGCCCACGGCAAGGTTGTGTAATTGGGCTAGGGCCATTGTTTTGTGTCCTAAAGTGCCTACAAGGCCTTCAATTTCGTCCAACACTTTGGCTCCAAGCATAAGCTATCCATCTTTAGCCCAAAAGTGCTCCAAAAGGCTCCAAAATGCACTTCTTTGCTCCTTTAGCCCTTAGAACCTGAAAACATACGAAAATAAATTAAAAGACTTAAAGAACTAAGAAATAACAACGTAAATGCACAAGAACAAGCCAACTAAGTTGCCTAAATATGCTCCTATCACCTCACAACCATCTTCTCTTCGTCTCGGGGTACGTAAAGGAATACAAAGTCAACCGCATGCTTGTGGATGGTGGGTCGGCCATAAACATCATGCCAAAATCAACAATGACCATAATCGGCATCAAGGTGAATGAACTATCCTTGAGTCGTCTGCTGATCCAGGGTTTTAACCAAGAAGGACAAAGGGCGATGGGCATGATCCGAGTAGAGATGACCATTGATGAGCTTAAATCAAGCACGATATTCCACGTGATTGATGCAAGAACTTCCTACAGCTTGCTCCTAGGAAGACCTTGGATCCACGCAAATGGGGTAGTGCCGTCCACCCTTCACCGATGCCTAAAATTTTACCGAGAATGAGTGAAGGTGATCCAAGGTGACACCAAGCCATTCACCGAAGCCAAATCACACTTTGCAGACGCCAAGTTCTACATGGACGAAGACATGGTACCCGAAGCTCTTCCGGAAGAGATCAAATCCACGGGCAAAGCAGCACCTGAAAAGCAGGAGTGGCAAGCCATGCCTAAAAAGCAAAAAGAGCAAGCCGTGCCATCTTCACACAAAGACGATGACGAGTTGGCTAAACCTGCAACAACCAAAGGGAGTAGGATGCCTTCAGAAGGACCGAGCGCGCCCATATTCCGGTATATCCCGATGTCAAGAAGAAAGAATGGTCAATCTCCATTCGAAACTGGAACAAAAAAAGCCGACACACACTGGCACACGGATAATGTGAAGTTGCTCAAGACGAATGCAGTTTTGCCTCTGACACAGCTAAAGGGTGCTAAGGTCGCAAGACTACCACAAGGCTTCATAAAAGCTCTACCAAAGAAGGTGGAATCAAGCTTTCTTCCAACCAAGAGGACCGAGGAAGGTTTCGACCCAAACGCCTACAAACTAATGTCGAAGGCCGGGTACGACTTCGCTTTTTCTGCTACGGTTGGAAATAAGGTTTCAAACACTGTCAATGACAAAGAACGTAACTTCACCAAAACTCAAAAGAAGTTGAAGGAGCATGGTTACGGAGTTGACAACAACAAAGCCGGACTTGGCTTCACACCAAATGCACCTGTGATGATTTCAAACAAAGCGAAAAACACTAGCGCTCAATACGTCAGCGTGAGCATTGAACAAGACCAAGAAGAGCCTAAACCCGCCCCTCGGACGTCGGTCTTTGATAGGATGAGCCATTCAAGCTCCAGAATTTCAGTGCTTAATCGCATTGGTGGTCAAGACCGAACCTTTGTCTTCAACAGGCTTAACATGCCAAAACCCCAAAGCTCTGTTTTTGAAAGGTTGTTAAAGCCTAAGAAACAAAGCAACACAACTATCTCTTCTCTGCGACGATCAGCTTCGAAAAGATTTGATGATAATGAGAAGCCTTCTAGAAAGAGGAAGACAACACCAAAGGAAGAAAAGCTCGATGGGTTAGCAGAAAAAGGCGACGTTTGAAGCTTGATTCCTTCAAGGATGAAGCGCTAAGCAATCCTAGAGGTCGACACAAATGGACCACTAAAAGTGAGAAGGCGTACTATCATCCACACCGGACAATCCTTATGCCAACAAGCTCCAGAAGACAGCACTGAAGAGGAGGTCCAAGATGTTTTCCATATCACGGTTTAAGAAGGTAAAGAAGACAAAATCCCCGAGGAAGATGTCACTGTTGCACCACCACAGCTCGAAGATAGGGGGCAAGCCACGGATGATGATCTCAAGGAACTTAACTTAGATACAAGCAAGGAACCAAAGCCTATCTTCGTAAGTGCATTATTAAGTACGGATGAGATAGAGGAGTATTATCAATTGTTGTTAGAGTACAAAGACGTCTTTGCTTGGACCTACAAAGAAGTGCCCAGGCCTGGACTCTATCATTGCTGTTCATCATCTTGCGGTCAGGCCTGGAACACGACCAATAAAGCAAACTCAAAGACGCTATCGATCTGAGCTTATCCCACAAATCGAGGTCGAGATTGACAAGCTAATCGAAGCAGGCTTTATTCGAGAAGTGCAATACCCCAAGTGGATCTCCAACATCGTCATTGTCCTTAAGAAATCAGGACAAATACGTGTTTGCGTAGACTTCCGGGACCTCAATGATGCTTGCCCATAGGATGACTTCCCCTTGCCAATCATTGAAATCATGGTGGATGCAACCACTGGCCATGAGGCATTATCATTCATGGATGACTCTTCTGGGTACAATCAAATTCGCATGGCCCTCGAAGACGAGGAACTAACAGCTTTTCGTACTCCAAAAGGTATCTACTGCTACAAGGTGATGCCCTTTGGTCTAAAGAATGCTGGAGCTACGTATCAACGTGCAATGCAAAAAATCTTCAATGACATGCTACACAAAAACGTAGAATGTTACATGGATGATGTGGTGGTTAAGACAAAGAAAAGATCAGACCACTTGAAGGATCTGCGAATAGTGTTCGAAAGGCTGCGAAAATACAACCTCAAGATGAACCCGCTAAAGTGTGCATTTGGCGTCACCTTCGGAAAATTCCTCGGCTTCATCGTTAAGCATCGTGGTATTGAAGTAGACTAATCAAAGATCAAGGCCATTCAAAGCATGCCCGAGCCAAGAAACCTGCACGAGCTGAAAAATCTACAAGGACGGCTAGCCTTCATCAGACGCTTCATCTCCAACCTCGCAGGGCGTTGTTAACCGTTTAGTCGCCTTATGAAGAAAGATGCTCTATTCGTATGGGATGAAGCATGCCATAATGCTTTTAAAAGCATAAAGAAATATTTGTCAAGTCCACCTGTCCTGGGGGCACCTGTGCCCGGGAAACCGCTCATATTGTACATTGCTGCTCAGGAAAGTTCAATCGGAGCACTCTTGGCACAAGAGAATGAATCCCAGAAAGAATGAGCACTTTACTACCTCAGTCGAACTCTCACCGGTGCTGAGTTGAACTATTCCCCAATAGAAAAGATGTGCCTCGCTTTGGTGTTTGCCATTCAGAAGCTCAGACATTACATGCATGCTTACACCATCCACCTGGTTGCTAAAGCCGACCCTGTCAAATACGTCATGTCCAAGCCAGTCTTGACAGGGCGACTCGCTAAATGGGCTTTGCTTCTTAATCAATATGAGATCATCTACGTCCCAGCTAAAGCCGTTAAGGGACAAGCGCTAGCAGACTTCCTTGCCGATCATCCAATCCCGGCTGATTGGAAAATCTCAGACGAGTTGCCTGACGAGGAGGTGTTCTACATCGACATCTTCCCGACATGGACGATGTTCTTCGACGAATCCGCACGAGCAGACGGAGCGGGGGCAGGAGTAGTATTTATGTCGCCACAAAGGCAAATACTACCTTACTCCTTCCAACTGAGTGAGCTATGCTCCAACAATGTTGCTGAGTACCAAGCATTGATCATTGGGCTCCAAATGGCGATCAACATGGAAATCACAGCTCTTGAGGTATAAGTAGGGATCGTTCTAAACTGGGGATTAGGAGGGATTACTAAATCACTTGGAAACTGACTCAAAAACGTAAAACAAAGGTTAAAACACTAAACTAGACTCAAAGAATGCAAAACTAAACACTTAAAACACTAAAACAAATCAAAAGACTCAAAACAGCACCAAAGCACTCAAAACTGCCTTAAAAACACAATCTGGGCAGTTTTGAACACCTAACCTAATTTGGGCGAATTTGGGTTATAACTTGAATCAAAACACTTAAAACACAAACTAAGACACTTTCTAACTAATTGAACACTAAAGTAAAGGGGGATTTAGTTTTTGACGAAATTAAATCAAAGAGCACAGATTGTAATTAAAACAGATTGTAAATATGAAATTGATGAAAATATGGATGGAATGCTAACTAGAAGGTTCTTCTCCACACATGTCACACTTGCATACAAGATGATTTTCAGTTGGTCTTTCGATGAATCATGAAACTCAACACCCCAGGTTAATTAGGTTCGCTTAAATTAACCTTCAAGTTCTCTTTAAGTTAATGAATTGGATGGGATAGCGCATACAACAATTCAAAACATTCTCCAAAAGTCCTTTACGTGAAAAGCATAATAAAGATACAATCAAAGATCATTAAGCAACATGAAAACTATAAGTGTTGACGAGGCATTCGTTACTATGATGAGCATGAAACTAGTGCCAAGAATTCATTTAACGCGATTGTTTATAAGCAACCTCCACTACTTGTGAATATAAGTTTGTAACTATTAGGTGAAACTCATTTATATTCTAGCATCATATTCATGCATGAAAATTAAGCGTGCACTCTCAATAAACATACACAAATAAGTTATCAATCAAGCAGTTAAACGAATTGAATCCACAACTCATGAAATTCCAACCAAAGGTAATCAATTTATATTGCAAGCATAAACATGGTTTTGAATCACCCCCTAGCTAATTAGGGGTTTAGCCTATCATGTTCACAGAAAGAGAAACAAAATTGAAATTAAACATAAAGAACACAAGATTGAGTACACCTAAAACGCCCAAGGAATCCACTTGAATTTCTGCACGTTTAAGCTCCTCTTTCTCCTTTCTTCTTGCTGCGGCAGAGATGGTGTGGGTGGTTTTTGGATGTTATTTTGGGTTGGGAATGGATTTAGGGAGGTATGGTGATGCGGCAAGGTGATGGAATGATGTATGGAGGTGTGGATGGTGGCTGCAATGGTGGGAAGGCTGCGGCAAGGTTGGATGGTGGCTGGAATTGATGGAGAAGGTTGCGGCAAAGGGAGAAGATGGAAGGGTTCTTGCGGCTGAGAGGTTTTGTGGCTGAAAATATGAAAAGAATGAATGATAATCCCCTTAGGGTTCGGCTAGGCTTTAGTTTATATAGGGTTTCAGAAAAATAAAACCCTAAGTTATTTTTATTAACTAAAATTAAATTAAAGGCTGCTAGAATTAGGGAATTAAATCAGAAATTAAAGGGGATGGCTGCAAGGTGCGGCTAGGGTTTAGGTTAGGAGAGGGAAATAGGGTTTAAGTGCATAACATTGGACCTAAATACCCCCCTTGCACGGTAAGGGAAGGAAAGAAAGGGATTGGGCACGGCAAAGGGCTTTAAGGGCCCTAGGGCCTTCGTTTTGTGTCCTAAAGTGCCTACAAGGCCTTCAAAGTGGCTAGAAAATACGGACGTTTAAGATTAGGAAAGGTTACCAAAACGGGAAACCTAGGGTTAACTTTCCTACTTCAAGTAGGAATCCTTGTTTGAGTAGGAATCCTCGTTTTGGTAGGAATTCATCGTTGGAGTAGGAATTCATCGTTTCTTCAAGTCTTCAACTCATTCATTCCTCTTTTGCTCCAAAAGACTCCAATTTGCATCTTCTTGCATACTTTGGCCTTATAATCTGAAAATACACAAAAGTGGCTTTAAACACTAAAATAACGAAGGAAACACAACATAAATGCACGAGAACAAGCTAATTAAGTCGCATGAATATGCTCCTATCAAATATGAGGTGAGGAAAGGTGATCTCGTCCCATACTTCCGACTGGCGACTCAACTGCTACGAAAGTTCGAGGCCGTGACACTAGAACATGTGCCAAGAAAAGAATATCAAATGGCAGACGCTCTCGCCAATCTAGCCTCGAGTATGACACTAGGAAAAGATGAAGCTGCAAACATGCCAGTTTGCCAAAGATGGGTGATTCCGCTCGTTAATGGAATGTCACTGGATGATACAAATGTCATCTCAGTACTTCCAGTCGATGCTGAAGAGTGGAGGCAGCCGCTGATCGACTACTTAGAGCACGGAAAGCTTCCAGATGATCTTAGACACCGTTCCGAAATACATCAACGAGCACCCTGCTTCCTTTACTACAAAGGAACACTCTACCGACGCTCTTTTGAAGGAGTGCTCCTGAGATGCCTAGGTGAGGAAGAAGCCCATTCAGGTGTATGTGGGGCACATCAGTTTGGACCAAAGCTATATTTCCAGCTCAAAAGAATGGGTTACTACTGGCTGAGCATGGTGAAAGACTGCCTGGAACACGCCAAAAAATGCCAAGCCTGCCAATTCCACGCCAACTTCATACATCAACCGCCTGAACCATTACACCCTACAGTTGCTTCATGGCCGTGTGACGCATGGGGATTGGATGTTGTAGGACCAATTATGCCAAAGTCATATGCAGGAGAAGCTTACATCCTAGCTGCAACAGATTACTTCTCCAAGTGGGCTGAAGCCATACCTTTAAAGGAAGTCAAAAAAGAAACTGTCGTTCGTTTCATCAAGGAGCATATCATTTACCAATATGGTGTGCCTCGCTACATTATCACTAACAACGGAAAGCAGTTCTCCAACCGACTCGCGGACGAGCTTTGCGACAAATACAAGTTCAAGCAGCACAAGTCTTCCATGTACCATGCTCCGGCCAACGGCCTCGCGGAAGCATTCAACAAGACGTTGTGCAACCTTCTGAAAAAGGTAATCGGCCGAACAAAGAGAGACTGGCATGAAAGAATAAGTGAAGCACTTTGGGCATATAGGACTACACATAGGACTCCTACCCAAGCTACGCCTTATTCTCTTGTATATGGCGTGGAAGCTGTGCTACCGCTCGAAAGTCAAATCCCCTCACTAAGGATGACTATACAAGAAGGCTTGACTGATGAAGAAAATGCAAAGTTGCACCTTCAAGAGTTGGAAGCGCTGGATGAAAGAAGGCTCGAAGCTCAACAACACTTGGAATGCTACCAAGCACGATTATCCAAGGCATTCAACAAGAAAGTCCGCCCAAGGTCTTTCCAAGCCGGAAATCTCGTGTTGGCATTGCGTAGGCCTATCATTACAACTCACAAGACAAAAAGCAAGTTCACATCAAAGTGGGATAGACCCTACGTAATACAAGAGGTCTACACCAATGGCGCCTACTTAATCATGGCAGAAGATGGCTTGAAGATCGGCCCCATCAACGGCAGATTTTTGAAGCGCTACTACCCCTAAAGCAAACGCACCACGCTCCTGGCCTGCTAGTGCATAAACTGTGTACGGCAAAAACATCACCAAAATCACCATTAAAATCCAAAAAACAAAAAAAAACCATCACTCATTTGAACTACGTCATTACTTGATCCCTCCTCAACCAAGGGTACGTAGGCAACTTGAAACTTCAAAACTTCAAGTACAGTCACATCATTAACAAAAAACACAAACACCTTGAAGAATAAAGAGCAAATTCAAGAATGCAAACATTTTATTTCTTTAAAGGAAAAGTCCGATTACAAAAAAAAAAAAAAAAAAAAAAAAAAAAGAAGGCAGAAGACACTACTCGAAAACTATGTCCCTAAAACTCCGGAGGCGATCTTCAAGCAAGCCTTCCAAAGTCTTCAAAGTCTCTACCTCGGTGAGAGACAAGATGGGCAACTCCATAGCCATGTCATTCTCTTGTTCTAGGTGTGAAATCTCCTATTGGCATTGAGAAAGTGTAGCTCCCTGCTCCCCAAGAACATTTTCAAGTTTTGATGCTTCGATGCCCAGCTGTTCTTGCTCTCACATCAACGTATCTAGACGTACCTGGACGGAAGCTAAAGAAGTCTTTGTGGATTGATAATCTCCCGAAGCAGCTTGCTGACAAGACCGGGCTTGGGTTAGTGACAAGTCTATTGCAGCAAGCTGGTGGGCTCTAACATCTGGACTTAACTTCTTCGAGGAAATAGCACGCAAGGAAGAATACTCAGTTGAGGCGGCCATAAGTTCGGCAATCTTGATCTTCAAGGATGAAGAATCAACGTTAAGATTGTCAATTGCAGAAATAAGTTTCGACAAATCCTCTTTAAGCAACGCAAGGTCCTCCAACGGGCATTTTGAAATCCTCCCCTCAATATGGCTCTTGATATCCATTGCCGCACGGAGATTGATGCAATGAATAAGCTGCTCAGTACCACTAAGGTTTAGCCATCTTAGAGAGATCTCAGAGCTAGCTGGCAAAGGTATAGAACACATGACGGGATCTTGCATGCCTCCACCTACACACGGCAAACTTGGGAAACTTGATGGATTTGGGACAAGCTCTGTACCAGGTGGATCCCCAATCTCCCCGCCTGTAGGTAGGTTACCTCCAAATAGCATCTCCGTGTAAGAATAAATACCTGTGGTCGCCAAGTCAAAAGAACAAAAAGGCCCAACCTAAAGAAAATAAAGAAAGCTATTAGAAACAACAGCTAGAACAATGAAAGCAGAAGAAGTCATAAAAGAGAAGAAAATGCATACATCTTTCTCAAATGACACACTGCCATCGAGTTGAGGGAGCCTAAACACTTCTTTCTTCTTATGACGAAAATTGACATCGCTATCGACCTGAGCGTCTTTAAGTCGTCGCTTGTTTAAAACTTGTTGACGCTGCCGCAAAACAAGTCCATCTTCGTGTGAATCAACTTCATCACCGGCCTCTTCAGATACATCCAGATGTTGAGAAGACAAGCGTGGGCATTGAAGGACTAAAACCACTGGTCTATCTTGCAAAGTAGTAGCACTCGTGCAATCAAAAGGTATCAGTTGCGTAGGAACCACAGAACAACCCCCCTTGATACATCAATGCGTGAATGAGAAGAATTGGCACCACTTGCTATCCCCAAGTTCTCATAATGTACCTTTGACCACCAACTTACGTAAGCACGGGTTACTGGACTACTTTCGAACTCGTCTTTGGCCTGCAGGGTGATAGAAGCATTTGTACATGCACGGGTACAAGACTCCCAATGCATATACACGGCTTGCAATGAGCTTAATTGGCTTTTTTCCTTTAGCTTGCCTGGCACATTTTGGACAAAACCAAATTGCCTGCTGAAACGATGGGGACTATACGGCTGAACAATGCATCAGTCTTCTTGCCGCAAAGAAACATACCTCGAGCATCTTGGGAAAGCTTGTGGTATGCCCAAAATAAACAGCGACAACTCGCAGGCAATCCTCGACTATTGCAGAGAGAAAGTTCCTCCGCACTAAGAACGACCTCGTCATAAAACTTACCTTGGATTGGCAAGCCCTCTATCTTGTGGAGATCCCAAAGTGAAATTGACATCTCTCCTTGAGCTGTATGAAGCGTGTTAGTCGCTGAACACCAATGCTCGAAGAACGCATGAAGGATAGAATGATGGAGATCATAACTGAACAAAGATGCGAACACGGCATGATAAAGGCCCACGCTAGTAAGCACATGTTTAGATCGGCCCAAGACATCTTCAAGCCACTCCCAATAAGACTCAGCAAAAACAGCTTCTCCGGTAGTCGACAAGGGATTATTCCAAGCCATAGCTCCGCTGCGGATGTGATCACCAAAAAGCTTAAACGAAGCATGATGATTGTCACGAGCATGGTGCGAAGGGTTCAAGATAAGAATCCTCAGTGTGCACGCCTTCTTCTCTGTATTTAATCGAACAAAGTCTGCCACCTCCCAAGATACTTCAGAATACCACGACTTAATATGCATGGAGTTATCTTTTGTAGGAAGAGCAAGCGCCTTAGGGCCAATCAGTGGGGCGTAAATCTTCAGCGTTGTTACTCTATCTTGCAAATCACTTTCCTTCGCAAGAATGGTGATGGTGTTGCTCTTGAAACACTTGAAAAATACCATAACAGCAACAAAGCAAAATCAGCCACAAAACTTGAGCAGCACAGTAAAAAGGGCAGCCACAGAACGGTCCTTCAAGACACGCTACAGTGGCAAAGAAAACCAAAATGTCACGCAATTGCACTACGCAACCCCGCAGCGATTACGCAAGCAGCTTCTTCCATGCATGGCGACGTCACCACCAAGGGAAAACCGTGAACAAAAGGCATTAAACAGCGAAGCCCCGCTGCAGTCTCTGGCACAGCACCACACGGCAACGCACCACCGATGGAAAACTGTGATCAAAAGGCACTACACAGCGGAACCCCGTTGCAGTCTCTTGCACAAACACTAGGCAGCAAAAAAGCATATGTACACCCGCAATCCTGCCCCACTCTGCCACCAGCTACCATACCTTTGGAAACTTCATGAGGGTCCTAGCATCATGCTTTGCCTTCCCAAAAAAAAAAAAGAATCGTAGCATCACAACAAGGAAATCCATCAGTGGGGTACACACATTACATATTTTATATGCACAATAATGAGACAATCAACATATATATATATATGCACAAACATGGAGTGACGGGACAAGCTATGAGACAATCACCTATATATATATATATATAAAAGGTGCACACACACACGGGACATCCAACGTTCGTGCATGTATATATATATATATAAGTGCATGTCAGAAAGTGCATGTCAAAATCAATATATATATATATATATAAGTGCATGTTAGAATCAATTAAGTGCATGTCAAAATCAATATATATATATATATATATATATATGTATGTACATGTCAAAATCGTCTTCAGCTTAAAAGGAATAAACCTTACAGAGCAAAGGCTGTGCAAAGAAACTTGCTAAGTGACTGCTTCCTTTCCTTCCCATCCACAGCAACTGAACTCCCACAAATAGCACAGAGAGCTGCAAAGGTTGAAGAAATGGAAAGCAACTCGCCTTGGCAGTTCAAACCTACGTTCACAACCACCCTTTTTTGGTCTAGCACCCAGTTCAATGGGCAGCAGACGTGGAGAACGCAGTGTAGCAAGGAAGCAGTGCGTGCGGTTACCGGCAGCGCAGGATTGCACGGCAGGGCAGTCGGGATGCAAGAAGGCAGGCAATGCAGTGGTTGTGCAATGGTTGTGTGATGACGATTCGATCCCATATAAATACATATATATATGTGCACATGAACCCAGAGAAGCGAATGAAGTGCAACAACTGTGCAAATAATGTTGCAGTGACTGTGCAAATAGCAATCCGCATGCAGTGAGGAATGTAATGAGATGACTGTGCAAACAGAAATGTGCATGCAGTGAAGAATGTAATAAGATGACTGCAAATGAATAAATAAAAAAATGGTCTGCATTTAGTGCAGCCAGGAACTCAGCGGTGCCAGTCTGTCATACTCATCATTAGAATAATGTACACGCATACAAAAAGAAATTGCAAGCTACTGTTAGCAAGTCAAGAAGGAAAAGGAAAAGAGGTGGTGGCGACAGAATTATTGCAAAGAAGAAAATAAGGGAAGGATGGTGCACGACACCACTTGCAAAAGTGTGATTAAAAAAAAACAAAAAAAGAAAAAACACATCTTGGTGATATATATGTTTTATCTGTATTTAGCACAGTACATTGAACAAAATAAAGCCTGTCCATTGATCTCCGAGAAATTACAAATGCATACAAAAAAAAAAAAAAGAAAGAAAAGAAAAGAAAAATAAGAAAAAGATGGAGCTTTCACAAAGATTGCTCACGTGAAGCCCCACTACTTAGCAAAACTCCAGGAGCGGGAGGCATCGAAGATAGATCATTCGAGGTCTCAATACTTGGTTGAACGCTAGATGACGAAGGCAAAAGGTGCCTCTGAAAAAAAGCCACAAACCTTTGACGATCACTTTGAATTCGACCTTCAGATTCTTGTAGCTGATCAAGCTTCCTCTTCATGCTCGTCGAATAATTATTTGCAAGCATGTGCAAATCATTATTCTCGCGTTTAAGCTGTTTGATCTCTTGTCTAAGATTTTCCACCTCCGCCGTCAATGATTCAACTTGACGAGTTTGAGCAAGTAGGCGTTGGCCCATGTTGGACACAGAGCCCGCACATTGAACACTGAGAGCTAGGGACTCTTGAACGGCCAACTCATTGGACTGTCTTGAAAGCAGCCTATTATCTCTAGGAGTAAGGAGGTTCCTAGCTACTACCGTAGCCGTTGTTGCATCCTTCATCACGGAGTCTTCACCTGTAAGAGGTCCATTAGAAGATAAGAAAGATGGGCACCATATATTACCCTGACGCGGCGCACCTGTATCACCGCTGAGACTCAAATCTAAGCAAATGTCAGATGGGTTAGCCGTTTTCAAAGATGTTAAAAGAAAAGGGTGGGATGAAGTAAAATCTAAAAAAAAAAAAATAAATACATCGGAGATGATTTTCACAAGCAGGTAATCTTCAAAGTGTGCACATTGGATGTGATCGATACCTCTATAAAAGGAGAGGCAACACAACCACCAATTAAAAAAAAAAAAAAAAATATCGAAGAGACGCCACTCTTCAAATCTTGAAAGCCGGATTTTCCTACGTAAAGTTCGTCAATGCTCTTCAGACGCAATCTCAGCTTTTCAGATAACGCGTGCAACTTTGTCAAAAATCTTTAACAAAGTTGAAAACGCGTGGAGGTCATTATCCCAACTACCACACTTTTGCTGACAAGCGTGGGTGACAAAGCCGCACCCGCACTACTACTTGCCATTAAAATCCTTATATATGTCAACATTCATGGCAAGGCATACATCCAAAAACGCATGACTCTTCTTCTCGGCCGAGAATGTAGCTGCAACCAAACCTCTCAATATGCTCAGTTTTCTTTTTCCCTTGAGAACACCTATTCAACCAAGTCTTCGAGAGCAAACGTATCCCATATCATTAGGGTTGAAAGCAAGAGTATCTCATAGCATGCCTTTCCCCCGTCCTTTCCTTTGTCCTTGTTCCCTGAAAGACAAAGAGAGAGAGAGAGATCAGTCAGCACTTGGATTCAAGCCTCCCGTTTGGAGCCGACTGCCTGGAATCCCTTCCCTGATTGCTTATCTAGCCCTGCTTTCAAATACTCATCTTCAACTATTGATGTACCCCCAAAGAAAATACCAGATGCCTGGAATACAGATGAGGTAGGAGGAAACGGTAGATCGAAGCATGTGGAGACAAGCGCAACAAATATATGTGCTGATTCATTCGCTGCTTCTTCAAAAGCAAAAGTATCTCATATCATCAAGGGCGAAAGCAAAGGTATCTCATATCATGCTTTTTCCCTGTCTTTTCCTTTGCCCTTGCTTTTGCTTCCAAGACAAGGAAAAAGAAAGCAATCAGTCGGAACCCGAAATCAAACTTCCGATCTGGAACTGATTGCCCATAACCTTTGCCTGGTTGCTTACCTAGTGTTGCTCTCGAGTGCTCATCTTCAACTGTTGGTGAGTCTCGAATTCCCTCAGCGCATACTTCAGGATAGGTGATGGAGTGTCGGCTCTTTACACTGAAGCTGCCAAGTATGGATGAATTGCTGAGAAGTGAGGCCCTGAAAGACCATTTAAAGGCAAAGGGTTGCGCACCACCTCGGCTATGTAAAAGAAACAAGCAGAGAAAAATACGGTACAAGGAGCTGGAACAAATTGTTGGAGCGCGACGCCATCCCCTGCAGAACCATCCAGACAGAGGAGTTTAAGTCAAATCCAAGCTCGACATCATTGTTCTAATCAAAGAGTTCGAGAAGCCTTAACAACCCTCCGCTGGCACCGTCGCCAAAGAGCAAAGCCTCGCCGCACACAGCCGTTAAATCGTCAATACTTCTTCAAAAGCAAAAGTATCTCATATCATGCTTTCTCCATGTCCTTTCATTTGTCCTTGTTCTTACCTGCAGGGCAAAGAAAAAGAGAGCAATCAGCTGGCACTTGGAATCAGTCTTCTGATTTGGAACCGACTGCCTGGAATCTATTCCCTGGTTGCTTACCTAGTGTTGCTCTCGAGTAGTCATCTTCAACGATTGATACACTTCCAGAGAAGATACCACATTCGCCTGAAGAACAGCTAAGACGAGTGACAATGAAACATCAATCTTGTGGATCGTCAGCAAACGCAACAACTGCACATGCTGATTCATCCCCTAACCCTCTTCAATATGAATTGGAAAGATTGAACAAAGAAACAGGTCATCACCTACACCTCGTGCTTGCCTGCCATGTGTCTGAATCCTGAAACCGCTCATGGTTCTATTTTCACTCAAGATCAAGCCTCGATGGCCCTTGAAGAAATCACAAGTCCGATTTCAAATCAAGTGTTCACCACCCTTGAATCAAATTCAACTCCAGATAAAAAGAGTAAGTTCAGACCTTCGGAGGAGACAAAAAAAAAAAAAAAAAAAAAAAAAAAACCCTCTAGCCCAGTTCAAGATTAAGCCTGTGGAAAATCAACGATTGGAGGAAACCAGAAAATCTTCTAGTTGAATTCAAGTTCAAGCCCCGACGGCCCTTGAAGAAATTTCCAGCCCAATTCAAGATCAAGCCTCGACGGCCCTTGGGTTGACATCTACATTAAGGGACTTCAAAACGCATCTTCTACATGTGACAAGCATATGTATACGACGCGCTTTGAAGTGGGGGCATTTGTAGACACCGAAATTTCAGTGAAATAAATGTTAACCAATGTATTAAAATTAGAACATTTATTCATTTCACCTACATTACACATTTACTTCACCTACCAACTTCACTCACTTTACCAAAAAATGGATGGTGGTGATTCACTCTCTTGGCCAATAAATAGCCTTCTCCATCAAGAGAAATGGGAGGAATTCACATACACACCAAAACCTTGAAGCCTTGAAACCCTAGAGCTCTCAAGAAAATCCCGAAGGATCATGAAAGCAATCTTCATTCTTCGTCAAATCCTCCTTCAAGATCAAGTCTCAATGACCCTTAAAGAACTTCCACCAACTCGAGATCAAGCCCCGACGGCCCCTTGAAGAAAGTGTTCATCATTCATCATACGTTCATCCTAAGATCAAGCCCCAACGGCCCTTTGGATCAACAACTTTAACAAACCCATACACTCATTCTTCAAGATCAAGCCCAACGCCCCTTGAAGATCCATTCATCACCTGTTCATCCCCAGATCAAGCCCCGACGACCCTTTGGATCAACAGCTCATCCACAAACCTACACCCTACGAAGATAGAATCAGAGGATCAAATCACAAAGAGATTGTAACCCCAAAATAATTAATATATAAAATATATTTTGTACACGTATTCTTGTTTCTTATTGCAGGAATTTTTCGTGTTTACAATACATATAAAAGATCATTAAGTTCTGTGAAAATCATAAGCATTGACAAGGCATTCGAAACTATAAACTGCATGATACTCTTGCCAGGAACTTACTTAATACAATCATGACTAGTGACCTTTACTACTTGTAAATATAAGTTCATAACAATTAGGTGAAATTCCCTTATATTCTAGCATCAAATCCTGCATGCAAACTAAGTGTGCAACTTTAATCAACACACAAGAACAAGTTCTTAATAAAATAGATAAGTAAATCGCATTCATGTTTTATGAAACAATAACTGGATGTAATCAATTTATATAAAACATATGATCATGGCTTCGAATTCACCTCTATCTAAAAAGGAATTTAGTTACACATGTTCATCATAACTAAATAAAAACAATCTAATTTAAACGTTGAAACTAAAACTAATGATAGAAAGAACCCAGAAAAGCTCCAAAATGGCAGATTCAGCACCCCCTCTCCTAGATGGCAGATTTGGCTCCTCTTCTCCTCCCAAGACTGCGGCACACCTCTATTTCTCTCTATTTTTTTCTGTTTTTTCCCCCTGAAAGCTGTGGCAATAACTTGTATTTGTAGGGCTATGGCACGGCATACTTTGTGGTGGAAAAGGATTGAGTTGTTTGCAGTGTTTTTGGACTCCTTAAATCAGATTAGAAGTGGTTGAATGTGATAAGGAATCCTCTTTGCAGCTAGAGATAAGGTAAGATAGAATAAGGATATGATAAGATTAGATAAGGTTTGTTAAGAATAAGGTTCGATAAGGTTTCCCTTTAATTTTTAATTCCTTGTCTCCCAAGCATTACTCTTAATTCCTCCATATTGTAGCACATTTCTAGCATTATGTAAACACCAAAAACGTCCATCCAAAGTGCTCCCCATGCATGCTATCCAATCCAAGTCCAAAACTACTCCAAATTGCTCCATTTAGCCATTTGTTGTCATCTTTGGCAATTGGACCTACAAACACACGAAAATAGCTTAAATCACTATAATAAATAGAAACTAACTCACTAAATGCAAAGAAACAAGCTAACAAAGTCACATAAATATGCTCCTATCAAATTCCCCCACACTTAGCTTTTGCTAGTCCTCGAGCAAAACGAAGAAACAAAACAAAACCGAAACCTTCCAACAATTGCCTCAAGGATTTCTAATGAAACATGACATATTAAAAATCACTACTCACATAAATTTTAGCCATCCTTACTTTTGAGCATATACTTAACCACAGTAAACACTCACTAGCTCGCATTTAATCAATTAAAACAACATTTGAAAGTAGTAACATGCCTTAGAGAATTTACTCAATTCCTCACCAAATATACTCTCTATTTTCACACAAATTTTCTGACTACACTTCCCATACTAAGTATATGTGAGAAGATTGACGTAAACATGTAGACTAGCACTCACATATGTTATAACGAAGAAGGCACTTTCTGGAATTATTAATACAAACATGTATATGATCTCATGAACGGAATGCCACTACTTAGAAGTGAGAACTAGGGATTCCATATACTCGTACCAATTTCAAACTGCACATATTGAAACACATAACAACCAATATAAAAGTCTAAGGGCTATAATGGGGCTAAGATATTGGCTAACAAAGAAGGGTTAAGGAGAAAGAATGGTTCTTAAAGTGATAGTAAGCAAAGTAATGAAATCAACACTTAGAATTCAACTTTTGATTGCAGCACCCAACATTAAACACAAAGGGGAGATTCACACAACTTTAGGATCAGATTCACATTTTCGGACCTTTCTTTAGCAACCAACACTTATGAACTCATTCTCACTTCTTTTCAACCTCTGTTTTTTTTTTTTAATTCATTTTCGTTGCTCCTTTTTTTCAACGTTTTTCTTCTTCTTCTTCTTTTTTTTTTATTTTATTTGTTTTTTATGAAACATAAAACATAAGCACTACTTCATCGAATTCAAAAGAACAAATTCTTCCCCCACACTTGTTTTTCTGCAAATCATAGATCAAAAGGAATTCCCAACAAGTCATGCTTTACTATTCTTTAAGAACAAGGGTATGGATATTCCTATGCTAGGCTAGGTAGGGATAGGGTAGGCTAACAAAGAAAATAGGCTAAATAAGGCTCAAAGGGGTTAAACCTACAATACATATGCAAGGGAGAAGGCTTTTTGGCTCTGGTGGTAACTAAACACCTTCATCTTGTTATTAGTTATGCAATCAATTTTATGCTTTGAATGAAACAGACATGAGTTCTAGTATTTGGAACTAAAATGATGAAAAAGCATTTTAAGTAGCAACCAAGCAAAGAAATAATAAGATCATGCAATGACTTTAGAAAAAAAGAATATCACAAATTAATAACTATCCAAACAAAGAATAGGCTTAAATCTCACAGGGTTGTAGCGTTAGTTTGAGTTTCTTCCTTCAAGCATGTTACAAAAACTAATTTTTTTTCTTTGTGACTACATGTGAATTCGTAAATGACAACTATAACTAAGTATTAACCAAAGAGCATATCGAACTTCTAGCCATGTTTGTAACTTTCTTTAACAGTCATGCAATTAAAAAGCAAATCCTCATCATTGTGTTGGAAAGTAACCTAAGACTTGTAACAAGCAACAAAAATGACTCTTTTTGGTTTTTTCTCAAGCTTTTTCGATTTTTTTTATATATATTTTTTTATGACACACAATAAAACACTTTTAAACAGTGAATAACAATATTAGCAGTGATAGGTGGTGAAATTCGAAAATATGTCAAGAAAAGCAATATGTTTACCACCCCCCCTCACACTTAAACCAAACATTGTCCTCAATGTTTCAAGAATAAACTTAAACAAGAAAGCAATAAAAGATAACTAGCAAACAAGAAAATCATGGCAAAGTAAAAACAATAAAGAAAAGGGTAAAAGAGAGCAAATCTGGTTGTAAGAGCTGGAGATTCCATCGTCTCTTGATTCAAACACATGGGTTGCCTCCCACGAAGTGCTTGCTTTAACGTCTTCTAGTCGGACAATACCTCTATTTAATCCTTACTATGGCCCAGCGGCATGAAGTTGATCTTTGAATGGAAGGTGAAACTTGAAATGATCAGGTAATGGTTTAAATTCTAAATTGGGTGCCTGAATCATTGAAATCAACAAATGTTATTAGAAAACGAAATTGAAATTTGAGGAGGTGGCTTACCCGTGTGCTGCGACAAGAACTCAAGGAGAAACACTTCTTCGAAAATTTCAAGAATGTTACTCTCGGCCATATTTGGTGTGAGACCAGTGACTTGTCCCGTGTCATGAAATCCAACTTCTTTGGGGATGGTTGTCTCAAGTACATCCTCTTTGATGAATTCTAGATATTGCCTAGCCA
Source organism: Pyrus x bretschneideri (assembly GCF_019419815.1). Lineage (NCBI taxonomy): Eukaryota > Viridiplantae > Streptophyta > Magnoliopsida > Rosales > Rosaceae > Pyrus > Pyrus x bretschneideri. The sequence continues at coordinate 1,983,951 of NW_025999806.1, read as the reverse complement.
CTTCTTTCTCTTGAATCCTTGGAAATGTTTCAAATATGTCTTTTTCACTCACTTTTTTCTTGGATTGCATAAACCTGCAAGGAAAAGGCACATTTGGTGGAATAAGTTTAGAAAGAATTGAATTCGGAACAACCTTACTAGAATTGGATGGTGGTGGAGCTAGGGTAGCTGCAGCAATAGGATTAGAAATGATTAGGTGTTGCGGCAAGGCTTTTTCTAAGCTTGATGTGGCTGAGTCTTCCTCCTCCTCTTTGGATAACAGCTCTTTGTCCACTTCTAGGCTATGTTTGGACACCTTTGGTTCAGCTCCAATTTCCATACCACTTCCCAAAGTGATAGCTTCATCGATTTCAAAATCTCCTGTCAAATTGACACTGGTTGACCTGGAAAGTTGGCTTTGTTCTCGAATTTGTCCCATGAATTCTGTGATCTATCCAATTTGATTCTTCACGTCCCAAATCTCTTTAGCTTGGTCTTGTAAACCCTGAGTCAAAGAAGTTAGTGTTTGAAGAATTTTATCATAATCCATTAACGAACCTGAATTTGGTTGGGATTGTTGTGGGGGAAGCTGTGGTGGCCGCATAGGTCTTGAATAAAACTCCTCAGATGAATGCCAATATCCTTTTTGTTGAACTTGTTAAGGTTCCCTCCACATAAAATTTGAATGATCACTCCCACCTAGATTGTAAGTGTTGGAAAATAAGTTGTTCCTTGATTGATTATGGCCCTGATAACCCCAAGCATTAACATTATCCTAACCTCCATTCTCAATTAATTGAGGATGTTGATTAGTTTGATATCCTTGTCAATAGGACACACCAAATGTAGAGACACTTTGCATTGTGGACCTTTCGATATACTGCGACATAAGAGAAGTAAGATTCGCCATTTGAGCTTGAAGATTAGCACTTGCCATGTCTTGCTTTTTTAGTACCTGAAATCAAAGAAATAAAACCAAATCAAATATCAAAAGTAAAATAAACAAAAAAAATAGAGTGATTAGCAATTTTACTAATCCCCGGCAACAGCACCAAAATTTGATGTGGTAGAAAACATCACACAAATTAAACCCTTTTTAGACAATTGTAGTATGAGTAAGTAGGGATCTTTCTAAGCCAGGGATTAGAAGGGATGCTAATCAACACAAACTGGACTTAAAAACTGTAAACTAGACGAAACTAACACAAATAAGAACTAAGGGGGGGTTTTCGGACGAATTTAAGAAACTAAAGTAAATTTCATCAAACAAAGTAAAGTATGAATGAAAATTGGGTGAAAGGCTAGCTAGAGGATTCTTCTTCACACATAAAACATATGCATACAAATCGATTTCCAGTTATTATTCCTATAAACCATGAATGACAATGCCTCAAATTAATCGTGAATAGCACTAATTAACTCTCAGATTTTCCTAATTTCATTGAATTGGACTCAACGACACAATCAAATTATTCTTATCAAGTTTCCTATATGAACATGATGATAGAGATACATATGAAAGATCATTAAGTTCTGTGAAAATCATAAGCATTGACAAGACATTTGTAACTATGAACTGCATGATACTCTTACCAGGAATTTACTTAACATAATCATGACTAGTGACCTTTACTACTTGTAAATAATAGTTCATAACGATTAGGTGAAATTCCCTTATATTCTACCATCAAATCCCTGCATGCAAACTAAGTGTGCGCCCTTAATCAACACACAAGAACAAGTTCTTAATAAAACAGATAAGTAAATCGCATTCATGTTTTATGAAACAATAACTGGATGTAATTAATTTATATAAAACATATGATCATGGCTTTGAATTCACCTCTATCTAAAAAGGAATTTAGTTACACATGTTCGTCATAACTAAATAAAAACAATCTAATTTAAACATTGAAACTAAAACTAATGATAGAAAAAACCCAGAAAAGCTCCAATAATGGCAGATTCGACACCCCCTCTCCTAGATGGCAGATTTGGCTCATCTTCTCCTCCTAAGGCTGCGGCACACCTCTATTTCTCTCTATTTTTTTCTGTCTTTTTTCCCCTGAAAGCCGTGACAATAACTTGTATTTATAGGGCTGGGGCACGACCTACTTTGTGGTGGAAAAGGATTGAGTTGTTTGCAGTGTTTTAGGACTCCTTAAATCAGATTAGAAGTGGTTGAATGTGATAAGGAATCCCCCTTGCAGCTGGAGATAAGGTAAGATAGAATAAGGATATGATAAGATTAGATAAGGTTTGTTAAGGATAAGGTTGGATAAGGTTTCCCTTTAATTTCTTATTCCTTGTCTCCTAAGCCTCACTTTTAATTCCTCCAGATTGTAGCACATTTCTAGCATTATTTAAACACAAAAAATATCCATCCAAAGTGCTCCCCACGCATGTTATCCAATCCAAGTCCAAAACTGCTCCAAATTGCTCCATTTAGCCATTTATTGTCATCTTTGCCAATTGGACCTACAAACACACAAAAATAGCTTAAATCACTATAATAAATAGAAACTAACTTACTAAATGCAAAGAAACAAGCTAACAAAGTCGCATAAATATGCTCCTATCAATTGTCTCAGACGAGACTAGTTGCAGGGACTAAGCTGAACTGGCTTAGATTAGACTAAGCTGGACTAATTTAGTGAAGTGTTTGATGTAATGTTGGACTAAAAAACAGGATAATAAAAATAATAAAAATTAATTCACTTTTTATTTTTTTTTTCATTTTCTTTTCTGTTTTCTAGAATGTCCCTATTTTTTGGTCAAACTATTTCCTTCTTTTTCTCCCTAGTCTTTTCCCTTTTCCTTATCATGTCCAACTCTCTCTCCCCCTCTCTCTCCCTTTTCACTTCCTCTCACAACTTCATAATCTACATCAAATCTTCAAAATCAAACCATAGAGCAAGAAATAAAGTGAAAATTTAGGAGTTGGGGTTGGGGGTACATGTGTGATTGGCTCGAAGGTGGGAGATGGAGAATGTCTGCAATCAGGGAGTTTCATGTTTTCTGGGTTTGGTTTACCTTCAGTTAATCCCATCGTTGATTTAAGCTTATACCCATTGCATATATATATATATATATATTTGTGTTTTATAGGTTTCTGGGTTTTATTTTGCAGGTTGGATCTGGATTTGAAAAATGGATTTTTTTTTTTTTTTGAATTTTGCAGGATATGGGTTTGAAAACGGTTGTGGAAGCGAGGAAGAAGCAAATGGGAGGGGCAAAGTGAGGAGAGGCAAAGCGAACAGAGGTGGTCTTAGCAGTCTGCCCGATTTCGGGGGGCCTCGCTAAGCCCCTCTAGCGAATCGTTTAGTCGGGGTTAGTGTAGGCGAGTCTCATTAATGCTAGTCCGTGTGTACAACAAACACGGGATTACAGTGACATTTAGTCCAATCCAAGCCAGCGAAAGCTAGCAAGCTCAAACAAACACACCTATAAAGAATAATTTAATGCACATGATCCAATACAGCAGATATAAATGGACTAGTTCAGTTGTACTCATGTTATACACACATACACACACACACACACATATATGTCTTATAACATACATAAATACATATAGTCAAGTATCACACCAAAGGTTTATGCCTGGGCCTTAACTAGGTACAAACAATTGGAGGAACTCTAGAGAGCTCCTTCCACTAGCAGAATATCAAGTTCATATGATAATCAATCACAAACACAAGCTAAGATCCTAAAACACTCTATAAGAGCAACTTGTACTTCTTGTGCAACTTGATTCTTCAAAGGGATCCTTGTTGGTTCTTCAATGCAATGGCAGCTCAAGATTGAGCTTCATCACTTGTGGCACCAAATGAATGAATGCAACTTAAATGAACTACGTTGGTTTGACCTTTATGCAAGAGCATAGCGTACGTAAGCAATTTAGCTGGGATAGATGCAAATACATAAATGGCGGCATTTGTGGTTGCGAACAAAGAAGGCTCCTAAGAACAAGATGGTGGTCCGAAATTTGTCAATTCCGCTAGGTATAAACCTAAATGAAGTCTTATTATTTGCATAATTTACTAATAGCTGCAATGTATCACTACACCCAAAAGTGGCAAAATTCAAACTTTAAAACATTTCAATCTAATACATTTACTTTATTTTAGTTGCATTTCATACATCCGTTAATTAAACTGTCAATTTGACCGTTACGTGATGATATGGTAACTGCGAACCTCAAACTATTGCTGACGTGGTAGTCAATTCGTCCACATAAATTAAAAAAATATTACAACCCCACGCCTTTAGAATCCTAAGGCCATCTCCAACTAAAGGATGGCCAAAGGGCTATGTTTAGCCTTATAACCCTGCAAGAAATTATATTTTAATGAACAATGCCAGACCATATTTTATACCATCTCTAACCGAGGGGGCCAAAGGACCATGGGCCAAACATAGCCATTTGACAAAAAATCATCTCCAACCAGGGGGGCCAAAAGGTCATATGCCAAACATAATGTATTATTTTAATTGAATTAATATAGTTAATTAAATTAAACTACCATATTAAAATAAGATTTTAGAACATATTGGAAGATTATTGAAAGTGGTGGCCATTTGAAAATCATTGAAAAAATTAAACGAAAGAGTATTAGAAGAGAATAGAGTGTGAAGAATTGAAATAAAATGAGGTAAGATAATATAGAATGGTGAACAGTATGTGAGAAATGGTATAGAAAAAAAATTCGTTAAAAAAAAAGTGGGCTGAGTTCATTGGGCTAACTGGCTGGAAATGGCCAGCCCGCTAGCCTGATTTGTGATGTGAGAGAAACGAACACACAAACTAAATCTTTTTAATGCAATTGTAGTATGAGCAAATAGGGGTCGTTCTATCCGGGGATTAGAATGGATGCTAATCAACACAATTTTGACACAAAAACCCTAAAAACTGACCAACACACACTAAAACAATGATATGGGGATTTTTGGACGAATTTTAAGAAACTAAAGTAAATTGCATCAAACAAAGTAAATTGTGAATGAAAATTGGGTGAAAGGCTAGCTAGAAGATTCTTCTCCACACATAAACCATATGCATACAAATCGATTTCCAGTTATTATTCCTATAAATCATGAATGACAATGCCCCAAATTAATCGTGAACAACACTAATTAACTCTTAGATTTTCCTAATTTCATTGAATTGGACTCCGCAACGCAATCAAATTATTCATATCAAGTTCCCTATATGAACAACATGACAAAGATACTTATCAAAGATCATTAAGTTCTATGAAAATCATAAGCATTGACAAGGCCTTCATAACTATGAAAAGCATGATACTCTTGCTAGGAATTTACTTAACGCAATCATGACTAGTGACTTTTACTACGTATGAATATAAGTTCATAACGATTAGGTGAAATTCCCTTATACTCTAGCATCAAATCCCTACATGCATACTAAGTAGGCCTCCCTAATAAACATACAAGAATAAGTTCTCTATAAAAGAGATAAGTAAATCGCATTCATGCTTTACGAAACAATAACTAGAGGAAATCAATTCATATAAAACATATGTCCATGGCTTCGAATTCACCTCTAGCTAAAACAAAACTTAGCCACTCATGTTCATTGTATTTGAAAAGCAATATAAAATAAAAATTGAAACTAAGAAAGGATAGAAAGAACTCTGGAAATCTCCAAGGCTTGATTGCAATTTGCGGCACAAGACTTAGGTGTATATCCGCACAGCACAAGCTCTCATTTTCCTAATTGCAGGTCACATCACACTTGATTTCTTCTTTGAATGCTCTTAAAACCTGCGGCACCCCCCCTGAATGCTACAGCACAATACAATTTATAAGGCAAGGGTGCGGTTGAAACCAAGGAGGAAAATGATTGATGTGTTTAGATGGATTAGGACTCCTAAATTTAGATGGGAAGGATTTAGAATAGGATAATGACTCATTTTGTAGCTGGAGATAAGTTTAGATAATGTTGGATTAAATAGGATAATGTTTGGATAATATGGGATATGATAAGATAAGACTGGATATGATAGGATAAGATTGGATAAGGTTAGATAAGGTTGGATAAGATAATGTTTTTCTTTGTCTTCCAAGCTTTAATTCTGATTTCTCCAGATCTTAAGCACATGTTTAACACATGTTAAACACCTTTTAAACCTCAAAAACGTCCATCCTACTTGTTCTCTACGCATGTTATCCATTCCAAATCCAAAATTGCTCTAAATTGCTCATTTTGGCCATTTATTGTCGTCTTCACCGATTGAACCTACAATAATATGAAAATAAACTAAATCACTATAATAAATGGAAATAAACTAAGTAAATGCAAAGAAATAAGATAACAAAGTCGCATAAATATGCTCATATCAATTTGGTGATTTTGACTTGGTGGGACCCACAAGCTGTTTGACCTGGCCCTTGGTTGGAGACAATTTTTATGTCATTTTGAACTATTTTTAGCCTTATGACCCTTGGCTGGGTCAGTTAAAGATGACCTAACCTTCCTCAACAACAACTGCTACTCCACGCCAACTTCTGTCACCTTCCACATCCAACGTCAACGTCGTCTACACATCCCCAACTATTTTAGCTAGTTCTTGCCGGACTACATCCACCACTACGATGTTTGATTCTTTCCTCCATCTAGAACCCAGCTGCTGCCAAGACCATGGAGATCCAATTTCAGCTATTGGGAAGTCTGAACTGGTCTCTGAGAGTCGTCCTTTACTTTTCAAACTACCACCATTGTCAGAAAATGCCTAGAAAATGTAGTTAAAGCTTTCCTAATTTCTGATCATATTTTTATAATCCAATAATTAGATCCACCATCCTATTAATCTACTAATTACACCTAACTCAGTATCTCTCTTTCTTTCATCTCACCAGTAAGAGTCTTCCATTGGCGACTGCTGATAAGAGCATATTTAGGCGACTTACTTAGCTTGTTTTCTTACATTTATGTTGTTAGTTCATAGTTATTTTAGCATTTTAGGCTATTTCCGTGTGTTTATAGGCTTATTTGGCTAAGGTAGCAATAAGGTGCATTTTGGAGCCTTTTGGAGCAAAATTGGACTTGGAATGGATAACATATGCTTGGAGCAAAAGGAATGGACGAAGTTGAAGACCTAAAGATGTTAGGATTCCTAATCAAAGAAGGTTTCCTACTTGAAGAAGGAAAGTTAAGCCAAGGTTTCCTATTTTGGTTTGACCTTTCCTAATCCTAAAAAAACTATGTTCTAGCAACATTGAGGACTCTTATGCATTTTAGAACACAAACTAAACCTTCCTTGCACCCTTATTGCCTTTGCCGTGCATTGCACAAATCTGCCCATTCCTTGCCGTGTAAGAGGAATGCTTATTCCCTATTTTGTGTCACAAGATCACATTCCTCTTTCACCTTAGTCAATGCCGCACCTTACATACCTATTCTATCCTAAATCCTTGCCTAATTTCAGCCTTAAAACATATTCCCTTTCCTACTCTTTTTGGCCGCAAGTTTCCTTTCCTCTTTCCCTTTGATTTCTAACTCTATGTCTCCTTGTCCTTATGGATTTGGGGTTTTATTTCTTTCCTAACCCATTCAATAAAAGCTAAGATCATTTCCTTCAAATAAATAGTAAAAGCCACGCCCATAAAGAACCCTATTCACTCACTCACACAATCTGCCATCCTTTATTCAATCACACAATCCTTTGCCGCAGCCTTCATCCATTGGTCCACTAATTCCATACTTTCATACCTTCAACCAAACACTCATACACCATTCCTATCCTTTGCCACACCCCTACCAACCTAAATCCATTCTTAACCTAGAAATACATCCTAAATCACCCTAAAAACCTTGTGCCGCAGCATAGCAAGGAAGAAGAAGAGAAGAAGAAGCCTTGGACGTTTTTGCATTCAAGTTGGAGTGTTGGAACGTTTTTAGGTGTAATATATCTTTTGTTTTCAATGTTTAATTCACGTTTTCTTTGTTTTGTTGTGAACATAAGAGACTAAACCCATTTTAGCTAGGGGAGGCTTTGAAACCATGATTATGTTTATGATATGAATTAATTAATTACAGTTGTGATTTCATAAATTGTGAATGCAATTTACTTAACCGTTTGATGGATAACTTATTCTTGTATGTTGATTAGGGAGGCCTACTTAATTTGCATGCTTGAATTTGGTGCTAAAATATAAGAGAGTTTCACATAATCGTTACAAGCTTATATTCACAAGTAGTTAAGGTTGTTTTCACAATCATGTTAAGTAAATTCCTAGCATGAGTATCATGATGTCATAGTTACAAGTGCTTTGTCAATACTTATGATTTTCATAGAACGTAATGATCTTTGATTGTATCTCTATTATGATGTCATGTAGGGAACTTTTGAAGAATGCTTTGGGTTGTCGAATGATGTCATCCAATCCAATAACTAAAGGAAAATTTGAGGGTTAATTAGTGATGTCACGGTTAATCTGGGGTGTTGAGGTTCATGGTTTATCGAAAAAGAAACTGGAAATCAATTTGTATTCGAATGTATCATGTGTGGAAAAGAATCCTCTAGCTATCTAATCATCCATAGTTTTTTCTCAAATTCGTCAAAACCTTGCTTAAGTCTTTTAGTTACTTGTTTTTACCTTAAATTCGTCAAAAACCTAATCCCCTTTACTTTGTTGAGTTAAATCTGTCCTATTGTGTGTTTTTAAGTGTTTTGAGTCAAAACCAATTCTATTTTCATCCAAATTGAGTCCTAGAGTCTAGTTTGAGTCTATTTGGTTGTTTTGTGTTGATTGAGCCTTTTGAGTTTGTTTTGAGTCATATAAGTTTAGTTAAGAGTCTTTGAGTTTGTTTAAGTGTTTTTAAGCATATTTTTGTACCTTTGAGTCAATTTTTGTTAGATTAGCAATCCCTCCTAATCCCCGACCTAGAACGATCCCTACTTATATCTATACTACAATTGTCAAAAAGAGGTGGAAAAGAAGTTGGCATTACATCCACACCATCCAAAATAGGTCCTAATGAAGATAAAAAGTTGCAATTGGAAGAGGAGGAGCCCAGCAAGCCCACGGCAAGGGTAGAAACACCCTTGCCGCAAGCACCTAAGGACCATAATGCATCCAATGCATCCAATTCGGCCACCAAAGGTAAGTTGGGTTCAAATTCGATTAATTCTAACCCCGTTCCACCCAATGTTCCTTTTCCTCACAGATTTTTGCAAACAAAGAAGGAAGAGCATGAAAAAGACATTCTTGAGACGTTTAGGAAAGTTCAAGTTAATATCCCGCTCTTAGATGCCATCAAGCAAGTGCCCAAATACGCCAAGTTCTTGAAGGAACTATGCACCACAAGGAAAAGGGCTTCACATAAAGAGGTGGTTAGGGTAAGTGAAAATGTTTCCGCTGTTTTACAAAGAAAGTTACCACCAAAGTGCAAAGATTTAGGTAGCTTTACAATTCCTTGTATTATTGGCCAAACTAAGTTCGAACATGCTATGTTAGACTTAGGAGCTTCAATTAACCTCATGCCATACTCTATTTATGCATCCATGAACCTTGGTGAATTGAAAAATGATGGTGTGATTATTCAATTGGCCGATAGATCTAATGCCTATCTCAAGGGAGTATTGGAAGATGTCTTAGTGCAGGTGAATAACTTGATCTTTCCGGCGGATTTCTACATTCTTGAGATGGAAGAAACCACCCATGCTCCATCCTTGCCGCTCCTTCTTGGGAAGCCATTCATGAAGACGGCCCGAACTAAGATCGACATGTTTAAAGGCACTTTAACAATAGAATTTGATGGGGAAGTGATTGATTTTAATATTTCTAAAACTATGAGATTTCCTAATGATGATGACTCATGTTTCTCTATTGATATTCTTGATTCTTTGGCACAGGCACATCTTGATCAATTACATGAAGATGCACTTGAAACGGTCTTTACGAATGGCATAGAAGTGATGGATCAAGTGTCTGCCACCATAGCACCCCACAGCACCAATCTGCACTACCATGCCGTGGCCTTTGATGATGAAGTGATTGAGACCGTGGCTGCCCTAGAGTCTTTGCCACGGCTCAATGGTAAGTCCTCTAGTCCAATGTCCATTCCAATTTCAACTAACAAGTTGCTTCATTTTATAGAACAACCACCTACCCTTGAGCTTAAACCGTTGCCAAATCACTTGAAGTATGTGTTCTTGGGCGAGCAAGACACATTGCCCGTCATTGTGGCATCATCACTCACGGCACAAGAAGAGGAGAAATTGGTGAGGGTTCTCAAAGAGCACAAGACGGCCATTGGGTGGACTTTGGCCGATATCAAGGGCATAAGCCCTACCACATGCATGCACCGAATTCTCATGGAAGAAGGAGCTAAACCGTTAAGGGAAGCACAATGTCGACTCAACCCACCAATGATGGAAGTCGTGAAGAAGGAAATCATCAAACTACTTGATTGTGGCATCATCTATCCTATCTCGGATAGTTGTTGGGTTTCATCAGTCTAAGTAGTTCCCAAGAAGTCCGGAGTCACGGTGGTAAAGAATGAAGAAAATGAACTTGTGCCCACACGCATTCAAACCGGTTGGATAGTTTGCATTGACTATAGGAAGCTAAATGCCGCAACAAGGAAATATCACTTCCCTTTGCCATTCATCGATCAAATGCTTGAAAGGTTAGCCAGTCATTCCTTTTATTGCTTTCTTGATGGTTATTCAGGTTATAATCAAATTGTCATAGCGCCGGATGACCAAGAAAAGACCACCTTTACTTGTCCATTTGGTACTTTTGCATATCGTCGTATGTCATTTGGTTTATGCAATGCACCAGCCACTTTCCAACGTTGCATGGTAAGTATATTCTCGGATTATGTTGAGAAAATAATTGAGGTGTTTATGGACGATTTTAGTGTGTTTGGGGACTCATTTGATGATTGTTTGCATAATCTCACTTTAATCTTGAAAAGATGCATGGAAACTAACCTTGTTTTGAATTGGCAAAAATGTCATTTTATGGTGAAACAAGGCATAGTTTTGGGTCATATCATCTCTGAAAAAGGAATTGAAGTTGATAAGTCTAAAATAGATCTTGTAGGTTACTTACCCTCTCCTACTTCGGTTAGAGAGGTTCGTTCTTTTCTTGGCCATGTAGGATTTTATAGGCGATTTATCAAGGATTTTTCCAAGATTGCACAACCCTTATGCCGTCTCCTACAAAAAGAAGTGGCTTTTGAGTTCAACGAGGAGTGTGAGAAGGCATTCAAGCATCTCAAGGACATGCTTACCACGACACCAATTATCATACCACCAGATTGGACGTTGCCTTTTGAGCTAATGTGTGATGCATCCGATTATGCAATAGGGGCTGTTTTGGGCCAACGGAAGAACAAGCAACTACATATCATATATTATGTTTCCCAGACCTTAAATGATGCTCAATTAAACTACTCTACCACTGAAAAAGAACTTTCTTGTCGTTGTGTTTGCTTTAGATAAGTTTCGTTCATATTTACTTGGCACTAAAGTGATTGTATATTCTGACCATGCAGCTTTGAGGTACTTATTCACCAAAAAGAAGGCCAAACCAAGGCTAATTCGATGGATGCTTCTTCTCCAAGAGTTTGACATTGAAATTCGAGATAAGAAAGGGAGTGAGAACGTGGTTTGCTGACCATCTAAGTCGTTTGGTGTGCAATGAGGACTCTTTACCCATCCAAGAGACATTCCCTGATGAGCAATTGCTGTCCATTAAGGTAAGTGAACCTTGATATGCCGATTTGGTGAACTTTTTGGTGTCAAAACGTGTTCCAAGCACCATAGCTAGGCACCAACGTGATAAACTTAAGAAGGAGGCACGGTTTTATGTATGGGATGACCCATATTTGTGGAAATTTTGTGCGGATCAGATTGTTCGTCGTTATGTGCATGATTGTGAATTTAATTCAATTTTAACCTTTTATCACACTTATGCATGTGGTGGACATTTTGGCACACAACGCACTGCCCTTAAGGTGTTAGAATGTGGTTTTTATTGGCCTACAATCTTTAAAGATGCTAGAACTTTTTGTTTAACTTGTGATCGTTGTTAACGAATGGGAAATATAGGTGCAAAGGACTAAATGCCGCAAACACCCATCTTTAATGTTGAAATTTTTGATGTTTGGGGTATTGATTTCATGGGCCCTTTCCCTTCTTCGTTTGGTTTTACTTATATTTTGCTTGCGGTTGATTATGTCTCAAAATGGGTGGAAGCTAAGGCCACCCATACTAATGATTCTAGAGTTGTTGCAGATTTTATCAAAACTAACATCTTTGCTAGATTTGGGATGCCTAGAGTGCTTATTAGTGATGGAAGGTCTCACTTTTGCAATCGTACCATCGAGGCATTGCTCAAGAATTATCAAGTCACACATAAGGTTTCAACACCTTACCATCCTCAAACCAATGGCCAAGCCGAGGTGTCCAATAGAGAAATCAATCAAATCTTGGAGAAGACCGTTGGGCCAACAAGAAAAGATTGTAGCGTGCGTTTGGAGGATGCATTGTGGGCTTCTAGAACGGCTTACAAAACACCCAAAGGGATGTCACCTTTTCGGCTAGTCTGTGGCAAGCCATGCCATCTCCCCATGGAGTTAGAACACAAGGCTCATTAGGCAATCAAGACATTCAACATGGACATAGATGTGGCTGGAATTCATAGGAAGTTGCAATTGAATGAACTTGAGGAGATTAGGCTTGAGGCATATGAGAATGCTTGCATTTACAAGGAAAAGACCAAGGTTTTCCATGACAAGATGATCAGAAGAAAAACATTCTCTATAGGGCGAAAAGTTCTACTTTTTAATTCTCGCATTCGTTTATTTCCTGGTAAGTTACATTCTAAGTGGATTGGGCCCTTTGTTGTTACTAATGTTTTTCCATATGGCGCAGTTCAAATCCAAAGCTTGAGGAATGGCCAAGAATTCAAGGTGAATGGGCATCGGTTGAAGCCCTATTATGCACATGTTGAAGGGCAAGTTGTGGAGGACATCACTCTCCATGCCGTGGGCTCTACTTGAGGCTAAGAAGAATGTTCGTCCGGCTGCACGACGTTAAAGCAAGCGTTTCTTGGGAGGCAACCCATGCATTCAACTAGAGAGGACGTAGGCAATTCAACAATTCATTCCACAAACTCAGATTTCCGTTCCTAACTCTCTATCTTTATTGTTTTGATTTCGTCAAGTTCATTAGTTTGTGTTACTTGTTTGAATGTGAGTATTTGTTTGAAACATTGAGGACAATGTTTGATTTAAGTGTGGGGGGGGGGGGTAAACAAGTTGGTTTTGCATGATTTTACATGATTTTCGTGGGATTTTATCACCTATCACTTATAATGTTGTTTCTCACTGTTTTTAAATGTTTTTAGAGTGTTTTCATGTCTTTTGATCAGAAATCCGAAAATTTACAAAAAAAAAATTGCAAAATAGTTTTGAAAAACCCAAAAAAGAGTTGTTTTAAAGTTGTTTTTGTGTGTTTGTTTGTGTCTTAGGGTACCTTCCAACACAATGATGAGGATTTGGTTTTTTATTCCATGACTATTAAAGAATGTTGTAAACATGGATGGAAGTTTGATTTATGCTTTGGTTTATGCTTGGTTATGGTTATAGCCTATGAATTCACATGTAATCACAAAGAGAAAATCAGTTTTTGTAACATGCTTGAAGGAAGGAACTCAAACTAACGCTACATCTTTGAGAGACTTGAGCCTATAACGTTCTTTGGAGAGTATAAATCTGTGATTTCTTGTTTTCTAAAGTCGTTGCATGATCTCATCATTCTTTGCTTGGTTGCTACTTAAAATGCCCTTCATCATTATAGTTCCAAATACTAGAACTCATGCCCATTTCATTCAAAGCATGATATTGATTGCATAACATACAATAAGACGAAGTTGTTTAGTTAAGCCAAAGCCAAAAAGCCTAACCCTTTTGCATATGTATTGTAGGATTACCCCTTTTGAGCCTTTTCAAGCCTATTTTCTTTGTTAACCACATTATCCTCACCTAGCCTAGATTAGGACTTTCCATACCCTTGTTCTTAAAGGATAGTGAAGCATGACTTAGAATGAATTCCTTTTGATCACAATATTGCAGAAAACAAGTGTAGGGGAAGATTGATAGGAGCATATTCATGCGACTTAAATGGCTTGTTCTCGTGCATTTACGTTATGTTTCTTTAGTTATTTTAGTCCTTTATGCTTTTTTTGTGTGTTTTCAGGTTCTAAGGGCAAGGTATGCAAAAGATGCCTTTTTGGAGCCTTTTGGAGCAAATTAGAGATTGGAATGGATATCATATGCTTGGAGCCAAGAGGATGGACGAAATTAAAGACTTGAAGTAGGAAAGTTAAATCCTAAAAGTCCTCATGTTTAAGCATCATTGAAGACTCCTACGCATTTTAGAACACAAAAACAACATTCCTTGCAACCTTAGGACATTGTCGTGTGTTTCCTTGTGTCTCCCTTCCTTGCCATGCAAGGAAGGGCTTTGTTCCCTATTTTAAACACTTAAAGCATTCACTTATCATATCATTCACTTATCATATCATACACTTATCACTTATCACTTCCATTCACTTATCACTCACCACATATCATTCATTTATCACTTAACATATCATTCACTTATCATATCATACACTTATCACTTATCACTTCCATTCACTTATCACTCACCACATATCATTCATTTATCACTTAACATATCATTCACTTATCACTTATCATAACCATACACTTATCACTTATCATACTCATAATCATCTACACATTTCAACCATTTAAACATATGCATTTCAACTCACATGCACACCCACCTCTTTCCACCTAGTGCACATGCATTCACACACATGCACATCATTCATTCTTCTTCCTAGCCGTGCATCCCCTTAGCCATTTCCAACCACATTCTTCCACTTCCCACTTCATCATTACACCACCTAATCCACATGCACTCCCATCCATTTCATCATTGCATTCATCACCAAAGAACCAACAACAATGCCGTGCATTACTCATCAATTCCAGCCACATTCCACATGTTTTCACAACCTAATTCACATGCACATTCAGCCACCTTTCTCCCAAAAACAGTGCACATGCATTCATTATTCATTCACTTTGCATTCCCTTTGCATTTACACCCCACATGTCCCTTTAATCATTCAACCATAAAACCACATGCACTCCCATTTCTCTTCCCATCCACCCTTTGCCGTGCATAACCTTGACATTTCTAACCTAATCCACAACTTTTCCTAGCTATTTGCATGTGCATTCCCCATTCAAACTTCCAGCTTTCATTCTACATTATTGCAGCTGCATCCTCTCACCCTTTAATCATTAAGCACATGCAAAACTTCATCATTCATCACACATCCCTTGGCATACAAAACAGCACCATTTAAACCCCAAAACAACTCAATGCCGTGGCACTCCTTTAGCATTTCCAGCTTTTCCCTTTACATTTCACATGCATTTCCACCTTCCTACTTCATCATTTCAGCCACCATTCATTCTTTAATTCACATGCATTCACACACACTTCACACAAACAACATTCACATGCAAACACATGCTTCACCAACAAACAAATCAGCAACACATGCACCAAAAACATCCATGTCGTGGGTTCCCTTTGCTCCCCTTGTGCAATTCCAGCTTTCACATGTTGTCCTAGCTGTTTTTCCATCATTCCTCCACACAAAGACATTAAACAAACAGCCATATGTTCCCTCCATTACTTCTATAAATACCCTTGCATTCATTCATTCATCCATCATCTCATTCACAACACAACACCCCTCAAACACTTCCATTTCCTCTCCTAGCCGTGGCTTCCCATCTCTCCCTTATAATCCAAACACCAATACTCTTCCATTTCCACCACTCCTCATCCATTTCCATAATCCCCCAATCCATTCAACACACCAACAACATCCCTTAGTCCTTGTGCCACAATAAAGAGGAAGATAAGAGGGCCTAAACGTTCATACAATTCAAGATTGAGTTGTTGGAATGTTTAGGCGTTTCTTTGATTTCAATGTTTAATTTCAATTCTCTTTGTTTTGTACGTATGAGGAACTAAACCCCCCTTAGCTAGGGGGTGATTCGAAATATATGTTTATGCTTGCAATATGATTTGAGTACTTTTAATTACGTTTCATAAGTTGTGAATTCAATTTGTTTAACTGTTTGATTGATAACCTATTTATGTATGTTTATTAAGAATGAACGCTTAATTTTCATGCATGAATTTGACGCTAGAATATAAGTGAGTTTCACGTAATAGTTATGAACTTATATTCACAAGTAGTGGAGGTTGCTTATAAACAATCGCGTTAAACCAATTCTTGGCATAAGTTTCATGCAATCATAGTAACGAATGCCTCGTCAACACTTATAGTTTTCATGTTGCTTAATGATTCTTGCTTGTATCTCTATTATGCAATTCATGTAGGGAACTTGTGAGGAATGCTTTGGGTTGTCGTATGCAATCATCCAATTCATTAACTTAAGGAAAACTTGACGGTTAATTTAAGCGGACCTAATTAACCCGGAGCGTTGAGAATTCATGGTTTATTGAAATGCAATTAGAAATCTTTTTATTATGCAAGTGTAACATGTGTGGAGATGAACCCCTTGGCTAGCATCCATTCATTCCATTTCCGTCAAATTCATATTTACAATTTGTTTTGTTTCCAAGTATCCATTTAGTTTAATTCCGTCCAAAACTCAATCCCCCTTTACTTTATTGTTCAATTTAGTTAGAAATCAATTTAGTTTGTGTTTTTAAAGCATTCTGAGTCTTTTGGTTTGTCTTAGTGTTTTAACGTTTAGTTTCACATTCTTTGAGTCTAGTTTAGTGTTTTATTTTGTTTTTACATTTTTGAGTTAGTTTCCAAGAGATTAACAATCCCTCCTAATCCCCGGTCCAGAACGATCCCTACTTACGTACTTACTACAATTGACAAAAAGAGGGTTTAATTTGTGCGCGTATAATTCTCGCATCAAAGATAATAGGGCACAACAAAGAAAGAAGAAAATAAAGAAAAAAAAAATTCGTGGAAAAAGAAAAAGAAAATAGAAAAGTGGTGAAAAGAAAGAAAAAGAGTTGAAAAATAAGTGAGAATGAACTCTCAAATGTTGGTTGTTGAAAAAAGGGTCCAATAGTTTGAATTTGACCCTAAATTTTGCATGAATCTTCCCTTGTGTTTAAAAGTTAATTTCTGCCATCAAAAGTGAGTTTAAGTGTCAATTTCATTACTTTGCTTCCTATTGCTTTAAGAACCTTTGTTTATCCTTTACCCTTCTTTGTTAGCCAATACCCTTAACCTCGTTACAACACTCAACTTCTATCTTGATGTTATGTGTTCACTATGTGGAGTTTGAATTTGGTATGAGCATATGGAATCACTGGTTCTCATTCTAAGTAGTAGCATTCCATTCATGAGATCATATACATGTCATTGTTGTAAATCCAAAAAATGCTTTTTTTGATATAACATATGTGAGTGTTAGTCTTCATGTTTAAATCAATCTTCTCACATATACCTAGTGTTAGACCTGACATTCGTGTCGTGTTTCTCGTGTTCGTGTCGTTTTCGTGTCATACCCGATAGCTTAACGGTTCGTGTCGTGTAATACCTGTTAAAGTAAACGGGTAATATGACCCGACCCGAAATCAACCCGTTAATATTATCAGGTAATATGACCCAACCCGTTACCCGTTTAGAAAATTATATTTTAAATCAATAAAAATGAAAAGAAAAACATAATTTGACCCAAAAAAAATGTAAAACATAATACTAAATTAGTATATACATACTAAATTTCGGAGTTGACCCCTTACTGAAAGTTGTAAAGCTTTTCATTACGAGTGATTACATTTTTCACACTTATTATTATTAATTTTTCACTCAAATAAATAACATTATTCATGAGATTTGGAGGGTTTTAAAAATCTACACTTATTTATACTTTCATCAAGTATTGATAGGAGCATATTTAGGCGACTTACTTAGCTTGTTTTCGTGCATCTATGTTGTTAATTCATAGTTGTTTTAGTAGTTTAAGCTATTTTCGTTTGTTTTTAGGTCCTCATGGCAAAGGGAGCAAGAAAGTGCATTTTGAGGCTATTTGGAGCATTTTTGGGCATGGATTGGATAGCTTAATCATGGAGCAAAGAGGATGGACGAAATTGAAGCCTTGTATGCTCTTTGGGACATAAAACAAAGGGCCTAGCCCAATCAAACAATCCTTTGAGCCATGCAAAACCTCTAGCCCAATCAAACAATCCATCAAAGCCATGCAAAACCACCATTCACACACACTTCACACAAACAACAAATCATTGCCGTGCCTTCCTCCACCATTCCAGCCACATTCTTCCACTTCCCACTTCATCATTGCACCACATTCTCCCTCTTTAATCCACATGCATTCATCATCATTCACCCTAGTTTTAATTCACATGCAAAGAACCATCCATTCCATCAAAAACACCCTTTGCCGTGGCTCCTCTCCCATTTCCAGCATTTCCCTTTCATTTCAGCCACATGTATTCATCATTGCAGCCACATTCTTCCATTCCCACCTCAATCATTCACCCTAGCTTTAATTCACATGCATTCCTTTCATTAATTCAGCCAACACATGCACCCATCACCTAACACAAATCCTTGGCCGTGCCTTTCCATCAATTCCAGCACCTACACACCTTGCCACATGCTTTCCAGCTTTCCACCTTCATCATTAAGCCACATTCACTCCCATTTCTATCCCATTAATCCCTTAGCCGTGCATCACACTTCCATTTTCCATATTTTCCCCCATCTTGGCAGCAACACATCCACTCAATTCCAGCACATCCACTCAATTCCAGCACATCCATTCACTCTTCATGATAGCAGCAACATTCTCTCCCTAGCTGTCATTCCACATGCAACTCTTCATCATTGCAGCCACAATCCCTTTCTCCCATCCATTCTCTCCCTATAAAAACATTCATTCCCATAGACACATTGATTCATTTTTCCACACCTCCATTCATACACAACACAACACAAACACATCCTGAAATCTTGTGCCGTGCACTTCCACTTCCATTTCCTACATCTTCTCTTCCATTTCCATCACTTCCCAACCCTCCAAAACACTATCCAACCATTCCTCCATACAAACACCAATCCAAAACACTATCTTTAGACCTTGTGCCGCAACAAAGAGGAGGAGAAGGGCCTAAACGTTCATACAATTCAAGTTTGAGTTGTTGGAATTTTTAGGTGTTTTCTTTTCCTTGATTTCAATGATTAAATTTACGTATCTTTGTTGTGTACGTATGAGGAACTAAACCCCCCATAGCTAGGGGGTGATTCGAAACCATGTTTACGCTTGCAATATGAATTGATTACCTTTGGTTGGAATTTCATGAGTTGTGGATTCAATTTGTTTAACTGTTTAATTGATAACCTATTTATGTATGTTTATTGAGAGTGCACGCTTAATTTTCATGCATGAATATGACGCTAGAATATAAGTGAGTTTCACCTAATAGTTATGAACTTATATTCACAAGTAGTGGAGGTTGCTTATAAACAATCGCGTTAAGTAAATTCTTGGCATAAGTTTCATGCAATTCATAGTAACGAATGCCTCGTCAACACTTATAGTTTTCATGATGCTTAATGATTCTTGCTTGTATCTCTATTATGCAATTCATGTAGGGAACTTGTGGGGAATGCTTTGGGTTGTCGTATGCAATCATCCAATTCATTAACTTAAGGAAAACTTGACGATTAATTTAAGCGGACCTAATTAACCCGGGGTGTTGAGTTTGATAATTCATCGAAAGACCAACCGAAAATCATCTTGTATGCAAGTGTAACATGTGTGGAGAAGAACCTTCTAGCTAGCATTCATCCATATTTTCATCACATTCATATTTACATTTTGCCCTTAATTACAATCTGTTTAATTTCGTCAAAACCTCATCCCCCCCCCCCATATTTTGTTTAGTCTTAATCTATCTTATTTTGTGTTTTTAAGTCTTTGGAGTCTTGTGGACTTATTTTGAGTTTTCGTTAAGTGAATTAAGTGTTTAAAGATTAGTTTTATTTATTTGAGTCAAGTGTTTAGCACCCCTAGTTAATCCCCGGTTAGAACGATCCCTACTTACATCATTACTACAATTATCACAAATAGGGTTTAATTTATGTGTCACATTCGTTTCGCATCAAATTTTGGCGCCGTTGCCGGGGATTAGCAAAGTTGCTAATCCCTTGTCTTGAGTCTTGTTTAAATTGTTTGGTTTCTGTTTTGTTTTAAATTTTGCACCGTGTGTATGTGTTTTGTTTTTGTGCCGTGTGTGGCAACTTATTTTCTTACTTTTGCCGAGTCTATTAAGTGGGTTACTTATCTTGTTTGCTCTTGTGTGTAGGTACTAGTTTATGACCCGTAGCTCACAACCTGTTCGTGAGCATATCTCCGACTTTGACGGCGATTTCGAGAGGACTTTGAGAAGGAAAAAGAAATTGCAAGAGTCTAATCCTCCTAGTCCCGAACCTGAAGTAGAAAAGCAAGAAGTTGAGGTTGAAGAGGAGGCCACGGAAAAGTTTGAAGAGGAAGTACCAACTATGGCAGCGGACAATCGAACCATCAAGGAGCTTTCTGCCTCGGGTTTGGCCAATGCCACACCATTATGCATTCAATACCCCGTGGCTACCCAAGGCAAGACCGATGAATTCGAGTTGAAGTCAAGCTTGTTGCACCACATTCCGAAATACCATGGGCTTTCCATGGAAGATCCCAACAAGCATCTCAAGGAGTTCGAGGTTGTTTGTTCGAGCATGACACCCATAAATGTCGACGGGAACATTCTGATGATGAAGGCTTTTCCATTCTCACTTTTGGAAAAGGCGAAGGATTGGCTTTACGAGTTAGCACCCGGAACGGTTACATCTTGGGATAGTATGAAAAGAGCTTTCTTGGAGAAGTTTTTCCCAACTTCAATAGTCATTCTCTTAAGGAAACGGATTAGTGGCATCCAACAAAATCAAGGTGAATCGTTTCCTTCTTATTATGAACGTTTTAAATCACTTGTTGCTTCTTGTCCACATCATCAAATGAAGGAGGAGCTGCTCATTCAATACTTCTACGAAGGACTCCTTCCCATGGAACGCCAAATGCTTGATGCCTCAGCGGGAGGTGCGTTGGTGGATAAAACTCTGGGGGCTGCAAAAGTTCTAATTGCCAACCGAGCACATAATGCACAACAATACGAAGGTGTTGGACAAAGAGACCCCCCACGGTCACAAGTGAATGAGGTAAGTTCTATGCCCGAAATTCAATCCCAATTAGCTAACCTTACTTCTATTGTTTCTCAGTTGGCCGAGGGAATGAAGATTCAAGGACCAATGGTATGCGGGGTGTGTTCTATCCAAGGACATGCTTCTAAGACGTGCCCACAACTCATCGAGAATGGAGGATGGGAAAGCACCAATGCCATAGGTTATCAAGGCCAAAATCGGCAAAGAAATGATCCATACTCAAATACATATAATCCGGGTTGGAGAGACCACCCAAATTTCAGATGGAGAGATGCACAACAACCTGCCCAACAAAGTGGATACCAACAACCCCCGGGTTTCTATCAAAAGCCGTTGGCACCACCACAAGCCCAAGCATAACCTGCCCAAAGCAATGTGGGTAATTCAAGTAATAATGATAAGATTTTTCAATTAGTTACGACTTTGACGCAGGAAGTCCAAACTCAAAACAAAGAGAGGCAAATCCAAGAAAGGAGGGTGGACAATTTGGAGAAGCAAATGGGTCAAATTGCCGAATTTATGGGGCAAATTAGAGAACAAGGCAGATTGCCTAGTTCAACCGTTATGAATCCAAAAGGAGGATTTGAAACCGCTAAGGCCATCATGTTGAGAAGTGGTAAACAGGTTAGAACGGACTCAAATACATCCAAATCAAGTCAAGATGAGGAGGACAAGTTGCTGCAAGAAGAAGCACAGGGAGCAAAGCCCACGGCCAAGGATGACCAAACCTTGCCGAATTCGTCTAGTCCTCCTAAACCGTCCCAAACCACCAAGGTAAGTCCCAATTCGACTTTTTCTAGTTCTATTCCACTAAATATGCCCTTTCCTGGCAGGTTTAGGCAATCAAAGAAGGAAGAAGCCGAGAAGGACATTCTAGAGACCTTTCAGAAAGTTCAAGTCAATATCCCGCTCCTTGATGCGATTAAGCAAGTCCCGAGGTATGCTAAGTTTTTAAAAGAACTTTGTACAACAAGGAGAAGGATTTCGAACAAAGAGGTGGTTCAAGTAAGTGAAAATGTCTCTGCTGTGTTACAAAGGAAATTACCCCTTAAATGCAAAGATCCGGGTAGTTTTACAATTCCGTGCGTTATTGGTAATACTAAGTTTGAACAACGCATGTTAGACTTAGGGGCTTCGATTAATGTTATGCCATACTCTATTTATGCATCTATGAACTTAGGTGAGCTTAAAAATGATGGTGTGATAATTCAATTAGCCGATCGTTCTAATGCATATCCAAAGGGTGTTTTGGAAGATGTTTTGGTGCAGGTTGGTAACTTGATTTTTCCAGCGGATTTCTACGTGCTTGACATGGAGGATTCACCCCATTCCACATCATTACCAATCTTGCTAGGCCGTCCATTCATGAAAACAGCGAGAACAAAGATAGACGTGTTTACGGGAACATTAACCATGGAGTTTGATGGGGACATTATTAATTTTAATCTTTCTGAAACCATTAAATATCCAATTGAGGACCATTCTTGTTTTGCTATTGATATTGTGGATTCGTTGGCACAGGTGCATTTGGATCAAATGAACGAAGATGCACTCGATGTAGCCTTAGTGCACAGCATAGGAGCAAGAAATGAGGGTGGGGGAATTCTTGCAACCCACGACATGCAATCTGACCATATCGCCGTGCCCGCTTGTGGTGAAGTGATTGAAATGGTTGCTGCCCTCGAGTCATTGCCCTCACACTCTGGTAAGTCTCCACTCTCAATTTTGGATTCGGTTTTGACTAACAAGTTACTTCCATCAATTGTGCAGCCACCTACACTTGAGTTAAAACTTTTACCTAGTCACTTGAAGTATGTTTTCTTGGGAGAAGATCAAACACTACCCGTCATCATATCAAGCTCACTCACGGCCCAAGAAGAAGACAAGTTGATAAGGATGTTAAAGGAGCACAAATCTGCCATTGGATGGACCTTGGCGGATATCAAAGGCATTAGTCCCACCACATGCATGCATCGCATCCTTTTGGAGGAGGGAGCCAAGCCATCTCGTGAAGCTCAACGTCGCCTTAATCCACCCATGTTGGAAATAGTGAAAAATGAGGTTATAAAATTGCTTGATTGTGGTGTTATATATCCTATTTCTGATAGTCGTTGGGTGTCACCTGTGCAGGTTGTTCCAAAGAAGTCCGGAGTCACGGTGGTGAAGAATGAAAAACAAGAGCTTATACCCACTCGTGTTGTGACCGGTTGGCGTGTTTGTATTGATTACAGGAAGCTAAACGCCGCAACAAGGAAAGATCACTTCCCTTTGCCATTCATTGATCAAATGCTTGAAAGGTTAGCCGGTCATTCTTTTTATTGCTTTCTTGATGGTTATTCGGGATATAATCAAATTGTCATAGCGCCAGATGATCAAGAAAAGACCACCTTTACTTGTCCATTTGGTACTTTTGCATATCGTCGTATGCCATTTGGTTTATGCAATGCACCAGCCACTTTTCAACGATGCATGGTAAGTATATTCTCCGAGTATGTTGAAAAGATAATTGAAGTATTTATGGATGATTTTAGTGTCTTTGGGGACTCATTTGATGATTGCTTGCATAATCTTACTTTAATCTTGAAAAGATGCGTGGAAACTAACCTTGTTTTAAATTGGGAAAAATGTCATTTTATGGTTAAACAAGGCATAGTTTTGGGTCATATCATCTCTGAAAAAGGAATTGAAGTTGATAAGTCTAAAATAGATCTTGTACGTTACTTACCCTCTCCTACTTCGGTTAGAGAGGTTCGTTCTTTCCTTGGCCATGCAGGATTCTATAGGCGATTTATCAAGGATTTCTCCAAGATTGCACAACCCTTATGCCGTCTCCTACAAAAAGAAGTGACGTTTGAGTTCAACGAGGAGTGTGAGAAGGCATTCAAGCTTCTCAAGAACAAGCTTACCACGGCACCTATCATCCTTCCACTTGATTGGACGTTGCCTTTCGAGCTCATGTGTGATGCATCCGATTATGCAATAGGGGCTGTTTTGGGTCAAGGGAAGAATAAGCAATCCCATGCCATCTACTATGCTTCTAGGACCTTGAATGATGCTCAACTAAACTATTCTACCACGGAAAAAGAACTTCTTGCCGTTGTGTTTGCTTTAGATAAGTTTCGTTCATATTTACTTGGCACTAAAGTGATTGTATTTTCTGACCATGCAGCTCTTAGGTACTTATTCACTAAAAAGGAGGCTAAACCGCGGCTCATTCGTTGGATGCTCTTACTTTAAGAATTCGACATTGAAATTAGGGACAAGAAGGGATGTGAAAACGTGGTGGCTGACCACCTAAGTCGAATGGTGCGTGAAGAAGAGGACCTTCCCATTTTAGAAACGTTTCCGGATGAACAACTTCTGTCCGTTGAGGTAAGTAACCCTTGGTATGCTGATTTAGTTAATTTTTTGGTGTCTAAGCAAGTTCCTAACACTTTAAGCAAGGCTCAACGTGATAAATTAAAAAAAGATGCACGTTTTTATGTTTGGGATGACCCTTATTTGTGGAAAATATGCCCGGATCAGATTGTGCGTCGTTGTGTTCATGAATCTGAATTTAATTCCATTTTGAGTTTTTGCCATACATATGCATGTGGTGGACACTTTGGCACACAACGCACAGCGTTTAAGGTTCTTGAAAGTGGTTTTTATTGGCCTACATTGTTTAGAGATGCTAGGGCTTTTTGCTTAACATGTGATAGATGTCAAAAGACCAGAAGTATAGGCCAAAGAGACCAAATGCCGCAAACCCCAATCCTTGTTGTTGAAATCTTTAATGTTTGGGGTATTGATTTTATGGGTCCGTTCCCTATGTCTTTTGGTTTTACGTACATTTTACTTGCCGTTGATTATGTGTCAAAGTGGGTGGAAGCTAAAGCCACCCGAACTAACGATTCTAGAGTTGTTGCAGATTTTGTAAAATCTAACATTTTCTCTAGATTTGGGATGCCTCGAGTGCTCATAAGCGATGGTGGGACTCATTTTTGCAACCGCACCATTGTGGCGTTGCTCAAGAAGTACAACGTGATGCATAAGGTTTCCACACCTTATCACCCCCAAACCAGTGGCCAAGCCGAAGTTTCAAATCGAGAAATCAAGCAAATCCTGGAAAAGACCGTTGGGTCGAATAGAAAAGATTGGAGCTTGCGCTTGGAGGATGCACTGTGGGCCTATCGAACGGCTTACAAAACGCCCATTGGTATGTCTCCATTTCGGCTAGTCTATGGCAAGTCGTGCCATCTACCCGTAGAGCTTGAGCACAAGGCACATTGGGCGGTCAAGACCTTCAATATGGATGTGGACGCGGCTGGAAACCATAGGAAGCTACAATTGAGCGAGCTTGAAGAGATTAGGCATGAAGCGTATGAGAATGTCCGGATTTACAAGGAGAAGACCAAGGCCGTCCATGACAAGATGATTAGAGGCAAAACATTCTCAATCGGGCAGAAAGTGTTGTTATTCAATTCTCGTCTTCGATTATTCCCCGGTAAGTTACGTTCTAAGTGGGTTGGTCCATTTGTTATCACTAATGTTTTTGTGCATGGTGCAGTCCAAATACAAAGTTTGAAAACTGGACAAGAATTCAAGGTGAATGGCCATAGGTTGAAACCCTACTACGAGAACTTTGTTGAGCATGTTGTGGAGGAGATCCCATTGCATGCTGTGGGTCCTAAGTGAGAAAAGAAGGTCTCGTCCGGCTGCAAGACGTAAAAGAAAGCGCTACTTGGGAGGCAACCCAATACACTGAATAAAAGAAAGCATGTTCATTGATTTCTGAGAAATTACAAGTGCATGAAAAAAAAAAAAAAAAAAATGTATCTAACAAAGAAAGAGAAAGATGGAGCCTTCACAAAGGTTGTTTACGTGAAGCCCCACTACGTGGCAAAACTCTAGGAGCGGGAGGCATCGGAGCAGGAGGCATCAAAGATAGATCATTCGAGGCCCCAATACTTGGTGGAACGCTAGATGATGCAGGAAAGAGGTGCCTCTGGAAGAGAGCCGCAAGCCTTTGACGGTCACTTTGAATTCGACCTTCAGATTCTTGCAGCTCATCAAGCTTCCTCTTCATGCCTGTCGAATAATTATTGGCAAGCACGTGCAAACTTCTATTCTTGTACTTAAGCTGTTTGATCTCTTGCTTAAGACTTTCCACCTCCGCCATCAATGATTCAACCTGACGGGAGCGAGCAAGTTGGCGTTGGCCCATGTTGGACACAGACCCCGCGCACTGAACACTGAGAGCTAGGGACTCTTGAACGGCCAACTCATCGGACCGTCCTGAAAGCAGCCGACTGTCTTTAGGAGTGAGGAGGTTCCTAGCTACTATCGTAGCTGTTGTTGCATCCGTCATCACGGAGTCTTCACCTGTCAGAGGGCCATTAGAAGATAAGAAAGACGGGCACCATACCTAACCCTGGCGCGGCGCAACCGGATCACTGCTGAGACTCAAATCTAAGCAAATGTTAGATGGGTTAGATGGGTTAGCCATTTTTCAAGAAGTTAAAAGAGAGGGGTTGGATGGAGTAAAATCTCAACGGCCGGAGATGATTTTCACGGATGGGCAATATTCAAAGTATGCATGTTAGAGGTGTTCGATCACCTCTATAAAAGGAGAGGCGACACAATCACCGATTCAGAATTGAAGAGACACCACTCTTCAAAGCCGGATTTTCCTGCGTAAAGTTCGCCAACTCTTCAGACGCAATCCCGGCTTTTCAGATAAAGCGTTCAACTTTGTCAAAAGATTTCTGACAAAGTTGAAGACGCGTGGAGGCCGAGAAAACAGCTACACACTTTTGCCGACAAGCGTGGGTGACAAAGCCGAAATCCTGACTTTTCAGAAAACGCGTGCAACTTTGTCAAAAGATCTCTGACAAAGTTGAAGACGCATGGAGGTCATTGCCGCATCCGCACTGCTACTTGCCATTACAATCCCTATATACATCAACATTCATGACAAGGCATACACCCAAAAACACATGACTTTCCTTCTCGGCCGAGAATGTAGCTGCAACCAAACCTCTAAACATGCTCAGTTTTCTTCTTCTCTTGAGAACACATATTCAACCATTGATGTATCCCCCAAAGAAGATACCAGATGCCTGGAGTACAGATGAGGCAAGAGGAAACGGTGGATCGAAGCATGTGGAGACAAGCGCAACAAATATATATGCTGATTCATTCGCTACTTCTGCAAAAGCAAAAGTATCTCATATCATCAAGGGCGAAAGCAAAGGTATCTCATATCATGATCTTTCCCTGTCCTTTCCTTTGTCCTTGTTATTACTCGCATGGCAAAGTAAAGTGAGCAATCAGCCGACACTTGGAGTCAGTCTTCCGATCTGGAACCGACTACCTGGAATCTATTCCCTGGTTGCTTACCTAGCGTTGCTCACGAGTAGTCATCTTCAAAGATTGATACACTTCCAGAGAAGGGACCACATCTGCTTGGAGAACAGCTAAGACGAGTGACGAGGAAACATCAATCTTATGGATAGTCAGCAAACGCAACAACTGCATATGCTGAGTTATCCTCTAACCCTCTTCAATACGAATTGGAAAGATTGAACAAAGAAACAGGTCATCACCTCCACCTCGTGCGTGCCTGCCATGTGTCAGCATCCTCCAGCCCAGTTCAAGATTAGCCTGTGGAAAAACTCACGATCAAGCCTCAATGCAATCACCAAGGAGAAGATGGAATTTACACTCCATAACCAGATTTGCATCCCTAAACTCTTCTCTTTGTTAGATATATTCTGCCATGTTTAGTATGTTTAGTTGCTGTTTATGTGTTTACTTTTGTTTGGTGTGAATTTAGGCTTAAAACATTGAGGACAATGTTTGATTAAAGTGTGGGGGGGGTAACTAAGTATGTTGATGCAAATTCGTTGGATTTCATCACCTATCACTTCACATGTTGTTTCTCACTGTTTTAAAGTGTTTTTAGTGTGTTTTGATGTGTTTTAGTGTTATATAACAGAAAACCCTAGAAAAAATTCGAAAAAAAAAAAAAAAAAAGTTTGAAAAATACCAAAAAGAGTCGTTTTTGTGTGTTTGTGTCTTAGGGTACCTTCCAACACTTGCCTCAGGATTTGGTTTGTAATTGCATGACTGTTAAAAAGAGTTATAAAAATGGAGAAAAGTTTGATTTACTCTTGGTATATGCTTGGTTATGGTTATAATGTATGACTTCACATGCAATCATAAAAGAAAAATTAGTTTTTGTAACATGCTTGAAGGAAGGAACTCAAACAAACGCTACAACCTTGTGAGACTTGAGCCTAAACGTTATTTGGAGAGTTAAAATCTGTGCATTATTGTTTCTAAAGTCGTTGCATGATCTCATTATTCTTTGCTTGGTTACTACTTAGAAGGCGTTTCATCATATAGTTCCAAATGCTAGAACTCATGCCCATTTCATTCAAAGCATGTTATTGATTTGCATAACACATATTCAAGAAGAAGTTGTGTAGTGACCACCACCAAAGCCAAATTGCCGTGTATCCTACTTCATTATTTGTTTAAGTTAACCCCGTTGAGCCTTGTTAAGCCTTTATTCCTTGTTAACCCACATTATCCTCACCTAGCCTAGTTTAGGACAGTCCACACCCTTGTTCTTAAAAGATAGTGAGCATGACTTAAATGAGTTCCTTTTGAGTTACATTATGCAAGAAAATGAGTGTGGGGGAAGGAATGCTTGTTCTTAAGTGTTTATGTATGTTTTGAGATTCAAAAGAAAAGAAAAAACAGAAAAGAAAAGAAAGAAAGAAAGAAAAAAGAGCTTGAAAAAAATGAAAGAATGAGTGATTGAAGAAAGGGTCCAAAACACCAATTCTGGCCCTAAATTGTCTAAATTCTCCCTTTTTGTTCAAAAGTTGAGTTTTCATTCAAAAGTGAATTCTAAGTTGATTCAAGTGCTTTGCTCACTATTTCTTTAAGAACCTTTGTTTTCCATATCCCTTCTTTGTTATCCACACGCCCCAAGCCCCATTACAACCCGTGACTTCAATCTTGAGTGTTATGTGTTTCAATTTGTGGAGTTTGAACTTGGTATGAGCATATGGTGTCACTGGTTCTCGCGTCTAAGTAGTAGCATTCCATTCATGAGATCATATCTAAACATGCTTATTAACTCCAGAAATTGCTTTCTTTGTGATACATATATGTGAGTGTTCGTTTTCATGTTTACATCAATCTTCTCACATATGACTAGATTAGGGTGTGTAGTTAGAAAATCTGAGTGAAAATTGAGTGCATATCTTGTAAGGAATTGAGCAAATTCTCTAAAAGCATGTTACTACGTTCAAAACATGGTTTTAAATGCCTAATTGTGAACTAGTATGTGGTGACTATGAGTAAGAATGTACTTAAGTGTGAAGATGACTAAAATCTGTGGAGATAACGAATTTTAACATGTCATGTGCATTGGAAATCCCGGAGGCAACGTTGGAAGGTTTAGATTGTCTTTTGTTTGTTTTGTTTCGTTTCGTTTTGTTTGTTTTGGTTATTTTGTTTTGCTCGAGGACTAGCAAAAGCTAAGTGTGGGGGAATTTGATAGCAGCATATTTAGGCGACTTACTTAGCTTGTTTTCGTGCATCTATGTTGTTAATTCATAGTTGTTTTAGTAGTTTAAGTTATTTTCGTTTGTTTTTAGGTCCTCATGGCAAAGGGAGCAAGAAAGTGCATTTTGAGGCTATTTGGAGCATTTT
This sequence comes from Pyrus x bretschneideri, assembly GCF_019419815.1. Classification (NCBI taxonomy): domain Eukaryota; kingdom Viridiplantae; phylum Streptophyta; class Magnoliopsida; order Rosales; family Rosaceae; genus Pyrus; species Pyrus x bretschneideri. Next base: position 1,953,921 of record NW_025999806.1, on the reverse strand, counting down.
TGGGCATGGATTGGATAGCTTAATCATGGAGCAAAGAGGATGGACGAAATTGAAGCCTTGTATACTCTTTGGGACATAAAACAAAGGGCCTAGCCCAATCAAACAATCCTTTGAGCCATGCAAAACCTCTAGCCCAATCAAACAATCCATCAAAGCCATGCAAAACCACCATTCACACACACTTCACACAAACAACAAATCATTGCCGTGCCTTCCTCCACCATTCCAGCCACATTCTTCCACTTCCCACTTCATCATTGCACCACATTCTCCCTCTTTAATCCACATGCATTCATCATCATTCACCCTAGTTTTAATTCACATGCAAAGAACCATCTATTCCATCAAAAACACCCTTTGCCGTGGCTCCTCTCCCATTTCCAGCTTTTCCCTTCGCATTTCCCTTTCATTTCAGCCACATGTATTCATCATTGCAGCCACATTCTTCCATTCCCACCTCAATCATTCACCCTAGCTTTAATTCACATGCATTCCTTTCATTAATTCAGCCAACACATGCACCCATCACCTAACACAAATCCTTGGCCGTGCCTTTCCATCAATTCCAGCACCTACACACCTTGCCACATGCTTTCCAGCTTTCCACCTTCATCATTAAGCCACATTCACTCCCATTTCTATCCCATTAATCCCTTAGCCGTGCATCACACTTCCATTTTCCATATTTTCCCCCATCTTGGCAGCAACACATCCACTCAATTCCAGCACATCCATTCACTCTTCATGATGGCAGCAACATTTTCTCCCTAGCTGTCATTCCACATGAAACTCTTCATCATTGCAGCCACAATCCCTTTCTCCCATCCATTCTCTCCCTATAAAAACATTCATTCCCATAGACACATTGATTCATTTTTCCACACCTCCATTCATACACAACACAACACAAACACATCCTGAAAATCTTGTGCCGTGCACTTCCACTTCCATTTCCTGCATCTTCTCTTCCATTTCCATCACTTCCCAACCCTCCAAAACACTATCCAACCATTCCTCCATACAAACACCAATCCAAAACACTATCCTTAGACCTTGTGCCGCAACAAAGAGGAGGAGAAGGGCCTAAACGTTCATACAATTCAAGTTTGAGTTGTTGGAATTTTTAGGTGTTTTCTTTTCCTTGATTTCAATGATTAAATTTACGTATCTTTGTTGTGTACGTATGAGGAACTAAACCCCCCACAGCTAGGGGATGATTCGAAACCATGTTTACGCTTGCAATATGAATTGATTACCTTTGGTTGGAATTTCATGAGTTGTGGATTCAATTTGTTTAACTGTTTAATTGATAACCTATTTATGTATGTTTATTGAGAGTGCACGCTTAATTTTCATGCATGAATATGACGCTAGAATATAAGTGAGTTTCACCTAATAGTTATGAACTTATATTCACAAGTAGTGGAGGTTGCTTATAAACAATCGCGTTAAGTAAATTCTTGGCATAAGTTTCATGCAATTCATAGTAACGAATGCCTCGTCAACACTTATAGTTTTCATGATGCTTAATGATTCTTGCTTGTATCTCTATTATGCAATTCATGTAGGGAACTTGTGGGGAATGCTTTGGGTTGTCGTATGCAATCATCCAATTCATTAACTTAAGGAAAACTTGACGGTTAATTTAAGCGGACCTAATTAACCCGGGGTGTTGAGTTTGATAATTCATCGAAAGACCAACCAAAAATCATCTTGTATGCAAGTGTAACATGTGTGGAGAAGAACCTTCTAGCTAGCATTCATCCATATTTTCATCACATTCATATTTACATTTTGCCCTTAATTACAATCTGTTTAATTTCGTCAAAACCTCATCCCCCCCCCCCCATATTTTGTTTAGTCTTAATCTATCTTATTTTGTGTTTTTAAGTCTTTGGAGTCTTGTGGACTTATTTTGAGTTTTCGTTAAGTGAATTAAGTGTTTAAAGATTAGTTTTATTTATTTGAGTCAAGTGTTTAGCACCCCTAGTTAATCCCCGGTTAGAACGATCCCTACTTACATCATTACTACAATTATCACAAATAGGGTTTAATTTATGTGTCACATTCGTTTCGCATCAAGTATAACATAAGATTTTATGGTATCCACTAGTGTAAATATTTTAAATTGAAGATCGAATTCATTCATTGTATTTATATAGGGTCAATGAGTGTAGCTGTAAAAAATCATCAAAATCGGAGTTAAAATAACCGCTAAATCGTAATTTTTCGTTTATAACCGTCGAAAAGTTTTGTTTCATTACTTGATCTTTGAATGTTTGTTTTCTTGCAATTTTTGGCGTATGCGATCTCGAAGCATATATAAACAAGTTTGACGGTTGGATCGTTGAAATTGGTTTCGTAGGATGCGTATCCCATCAAAACGATAGATTCACTAACACTTAAGAGTTTATTTATACTTTTATCAAGTATAACATAAGATTTTGTGGTATCCACTAGTGTAAATATTTTAAATTGAAGATTGAATTCATTCATTGTATTCATTTAGGGTCAAGGAGTGTAGCTGTAAAAACTCATCAAAATCGAAGTTACAATAACCGTTAAATCGTGATTTTTCGTTTATAACCATCGAAAAGTTTTGTCTCATTACTTGATCTCTGAATGTTTGTTTTTTGCAATTTTTGGCGTATGCGATCTCGAAGCATATATAAACAAGTTTGACGGTTGGATCGTTGAAATTAGTTTCGTAGGATGCGTATCACATCAAAACGATAGATTCACTAACACTTAAGAGTTTATTTATACTTTCATCAAGTATAACATTAGATTTTGTGGTATCCACTAGTGTAAATATTTTAAATTGAAGATCATATTCATTCATTGTATTTGTTTAGGGTCAAGGAGTGTAGCTGTAAAAAAACATCAAAATCAGAGTTAAAATAACCGTTAAATCGTGATTTTTCATGTATAACCGTTGAAAAGTTTTGTCTTATTACTTGATCTTTGAATGTTTTTTTTTTTGCAATTTTTGGCGTATGCGATCTTGAAGCATATATAAACAAGTTTGATGGTTGGATCGTTGAAATTAGTTTCGTAGGATGCGTATCCCATCAAAACGATAGATTCACTAACACTTTAGATTTTATTTATACTTTCATCAAGTATAACATAAGATTTTGTGGTATCCACTAGTGTAAATATTTTAATTTGAAGATCGAATTCATTCATTGTATTCATTTAGGGTCAAGGAGTGTAGCTGTAAAAAATCATCAAAATCGGAGTTATAATAATCGTTAAATTGTGATTTTTCGTTTATAACCGTCGAAAAGTTTTGTCTCATTACTTGATCTCTGAATGTTTTTTTTTTTTTTGCAATTTTTGACGTATGCGATCTCAAAGCATATATAAACAAGTTTGACGGTTGGATCGTTGAAATTAGTTTCGTAGGATGCGTATCACATCAAAACGATAGATTCACTAACACTCAAGAGTTTATTTATACTTTCATCAAGTATAACATAAGATTTTGTGGTATCCACTAGTGTAAATATTTTAAATAGAAGATTGAATTCATTCATTGTATTTGTTTAGGGTCAAGGAGTGTAGCTGTAAAAAATCATCAAAATCGGAGTTAAAATAACCGTTAAATCGTGATTTTTCGTTTATAACCGTCGAAAAGTTTTGTCTTATTACTTGATCTCTGAATGTTTGTGTTTTGCAATTTTTGGCGTATGCGATCTTGAAGCATATATAAACAAGTTTGACGGTTAGATCGTTGAAATTAGTTTCTAAGATGCGTATCCCATCAAAACGATAGATTCACTAACACTTAAGAGTTTATTTATACTTTCATCAAGTATAACATAAGATTTTGTGGTATCCACTAGTGTAAATATTTTAATTTGAAGATCGAATTCATTCATTGTATTTATATAAGGTCAAGGAGTGTAGCTGTAAAAAATCATCAAAATCAAAGTTAAAATAACCGTTAAATCGTGATTTTTCATTTATAATCGTCGAAAAGTTTTGTCTCGTTACTTGATCTCTGAATGTTTGTTTTTTGCAATTTTTGGTGTATGCGATCTCGAAACATGTATAAACAAGTTTGATGGTTGGATCATTGAAATTAGTTTCATAGGATGCGTATCCCATCAAAGCGATACATTAACTAACACTTAAGAGTTTATTTATACTTTCATTAAGTATAACATAAGATTTGTGGTATCCATTAGTGTAAATATTTTAAATTGAAGATCGAATTCATTCCTTGTATTCATATAAGGTCAAGGAGTGTAGCTGTAAAAAAATCATCAAAATCGGAGTTAAAATAATTGTTAAATCGTGATTTTTCGTTTATAACCGTTGAAAAGTTTTGTCTCATTACTTCATCTCTGAATGTTTGTTTTTTGCAATTTTTGGAGTATGCGATCTCGAAGCATGTATAAACAAGTTTGACGGTTGGATTGTTGAAATTAGTTTTGTAGGATACGTATCCCGTCAAAACAATAAATTCACTAACACTTACGAGTTTATTCATACTTTCATCATTTTGATGGGATACGCATTGATGTTATACTTAATGAAAGTATAAATAAACTTTAAGCGTTAGTGAATCTTATCGTTTTGATGACTTGGAATAAATATATTAATTATTTATATATTTTAAGTGTTAATTAGACTATGTTTCAATTAGTATGTGATGATATTTAATAATAAAATTACATTTATGTTTTTTATTACGTATTTTATTTGTATTCAAGTAAAAATGTTATAAGAGATAAAACAAAACAAAAAAAAAAAAGCTGGTTATTTTTTTATCTTTTGGGTTAAACATTAGGCGGGAAATGGATGGATATAGGTTGCAAAATTTCCCAAACATGAGGTGGGAAATGGATGAAACTCTTGAAATATTAGGCGGGAAATTAATTATTATAATTTTTTTTTGTTTTTGGTATTTTTAAATTACTTGATATTTTTATTTTTAATGTGTTTTATGATTTTCAATCTCAATCTTTGCTTATAATATACTATATAAATAAATAAATAAATAAAACTTAAATTTTAAAATTTATATAGAATAATAATAGAATAATAATTAATAAACAATATATATGTGACATCCCGTCCCGAAACTATCGAAACGCATAGGTGAAATGACCCTTTTACCCCTAGTTTGTTTTGTTATGTTTTTGGTTACTTGGTGTGGTGTTGGCAGATGCTGGGCCACCCACACACACCCACATTGTCCCTATCCCTCTCTCAGTCTCTTTCCCTGTCTCTCTCTTTCTCCCGAGTCCTCTGTCCTTCTTCTTCTTCCTTCAAACTCGTACGGACACACACACAACTACACTATTTCACCACAGATCGAAGGAACTAAGGGCACAGTTGAGATCGTGAGGTCGTGGGGAGCAAGAGCATACCAATATCAGGTGAGAACTTCGACGTTTTCACGTCGATTTTACAAGGTCCGTTTTAGTCACTGTTCATGCAAGATTAATCTAGTTAGTTTTTGGACTTTTGAAGCTTGTAGTTGTGTTGGTGAGGTTCCAAGGAGCTTGGGAGTGCATCATTGGACGGAATTGGACGTCGGATTAGCCTGGTTCGAGTTTGACCGGTTTTGGTAATTGGTGACAGGTGAGTTCTTGTGAGTTTTAGTCCTTAAAACTTATATGGACGTGTTCTACTAGTTCTAAGGGTTAAAATGGTGCAAGAATCATGGAAAATGGTGGAAAAACGAACGAGAAAATGTAATTTACAGGTTTTCCAGTTTCCGGCGTCGGAGACGGCGCCGGAGATTGAACGGAGAAGGAGACGGAATATTCCGTCAATTCTGACAGAATATTCCTGACGCCGTTAACAGAATCTGTCAGTTTTGATGGAATATTCCTAACGGCGTCAGTTGACGCCGTCAGCGTGCCAGGCACGTGCCTGCGCGTGGCCGGCGCTTGTGGCCGTGCCTTGGCCGGCGCGTGGCGGCGTGTGCGGCGGTGGAAAATTTTTCTAAAAATATGGTTGTGATCCTGAGGTTGTGTAGAGCACGTTGGTATATTCAATTGTCCATTTTGAGCAATGTATGAGAGGTTATTTTGAACGGAAGGTTATGTGCTTTAAAATTAACGTTTTTATAGTATTTTCGCATATAGGTGACACGTATCCCGAGGACGAGCGGGCTCACGCGAGGCAGGTGATAGGAGCATATTTAGGCGACTTACTTAGCTTGTTTTCGTGCATCTATGTTGTTAATTCATAGTTGTTTTAGTAGTTTAAGCCATTTTCGTGTGTTTTTAGGTTCATATGGCTAAGGAAGCAAAAAGATGCATTTTGGAGCATTTTGGAGCAAAATTGGGCTTGGAATGGATAGCATATGATTGGAGCCAAAGTGTTGGACGAATTTGAAGGCCTTGTATTCATTTTGGACATAAAACAAAGGGGCCTAGCCCATTCTCTCTTAAACCAACCCCAAGGCCATGCATTTCCTTCCAATTCCAAAGCCCACAATCACTTCAAAAGCCATGCAAAGAACCATCCATTCCATCAAAAACAATCCATCAATTCACATACAAAACCACCATTAACACACATGCACCCAAACAAAGCCAACCTAGCTAACCCTACATGCATTCTTTATGCAACTCTTCATCATTCCACCATTCATTCTTTATTCCACAAACAAGTCACATGCATTTCCACCTTCCTACTTCATCATTTCACCACATTCTCCCTCTTTAACTCATTTCATTATTCATTCACTTTGCATTCATTCAATTCCACCCCACATGCACCCTTTATTCTTCATCATTGCAACCATGGCACATTTACACCAACAAAACAACTCACATGCCATGGCCTACTCATATTCCCATTTCCTTTCCAACATCTCACATGCATTTCCACCTTCCTACTTCATCATTTCACCACATTTTCCCTTTTATTTCCACATGCAATTCTTCATCATTGCAACCACAAACACCTTAAACAAATAGCCATATACATCTCCACTCCTCCTATAAATACCCTTGCATTCTTTCATTCAAAAATCATCTCATTTCATACACAACACACCACAAACACTTCCATCTTCTCCCTAGCCTTGAGTTTCTCTCCATTTCCCTTCCATTTCTCCTCCATTTCTTCCATTTCCATAAATTCCCCAATCCATTCAACACACCAACAACATCCCTTAGTCCTTGTGCCACAATAAAGAGGAAGATAAGAGGGCCTAAACGTTCATACAATTCACGTTTGAGTTGTTGGAATGTTTACGCGTTTCTTTGATTTCAATGTTTAAATTCAATTCTCTTTGTTTTGTAATATGAGGAATGGAAGAGAAGAGTGCCTAAACGTTCATACAATTCAAGTTTGAGTTGTTGGAATGTTTAGGTGTTTCTTTGATTTCAAAGTTATGAGGAACTAAACCCCCTTTAGCTAGGGGGTGATTCGAAACTATGTTTATGTTTGCAATATGAATTGATTAACTTTCGTTGGAATTTCATAAGTTGTGAATTTAATTTGTTTAACTATTTGATTGATAACCTATTTATGTATGTTTATTGAGAGTCGACGCTTAATTTTCATGCATGAATTTGACGCTAGAATATAAGTAAGTTTCACGTAATAGTTATGAACTTATATTCACAAGTAGTGGAGGTTGCTTATAAACAATCGCGTTAAACAAATTCTTGGCATAAGTTTCATGCAATCATAGTAACGAATGCCTCGTCAACACTTATAGTTTTCATGATGCTTAATGATCTTTGATTGTATCTTTATTATGATGTCATGTAAGGAACTTTTGAAGAATGCTTTGGGTTGTCGTATGATGTCATCCAATTCATTAACTTAAGGAAAACTTGACGGTTAATTTAAGCGGACCTAATTAACCCGGGGTGTTGAGAAATCATAATTTATCGAAAGACCAACTGAGAATCAATCTTGTATGCAAGTGTAACATGTGTGGAGAAGAACCCCTTGGCTATTCCATCATCCATATTTTCATCTCATTCATATTTACGTTTTGCCTTTAATTACAATTCGTCCATTTAATTTAATCTCGTCCAAACACAATCCCCCCTTTACTTTATTGTCAAATTAGTTAGAAATCAATTTAGTTTGTGTTTTTAAAGAATTTTGAGTCTTTTGGTTTGTCTCAATGTTTTAACGTTTAGCTTCACATTCTTTGAGTCTAGTTTAGTGTTTTATATTGTTTTTACGTTTTTGAGTCAAATTCCAAGTGATTAACAATCCCTCCTAATCCCCGGTCCAGAACGATCCCTACTTACACACTTCACTACAATTGTCAAAAAGAGGGTTTAATTTGTGCGCGTATAATTCTCGCATCAAATTTTGGCGCCGTTGCCGGGGATTAGCAACTTTGCTAATCCCTTGGATTGTTTTATTTTCGTTTGTGTGTATATATTTTTAGTTTTATTTTGTTGATTTTAGAAGCACAACATGGCATTTGATAATGCTTATCTTTTGTCACAGCTCATGGAAAGGTCCCAAATGCAAAACGTTGATATAGTTGATCTTCAATCAAGGAATAACGTGTTTTCCAATACTTACAATTCGGATTGGAGTGATCATTCAACTTCTATGTGGTGGGAACCTCAAAATGTTCAACAAGAAAGATATTGGGAGCCACCTCATATTCAATATGCCCAACCAAACTCAAATTCGTCAATAGATTATAATCAAATTCTTAATGAATTAAACTCTTTGGTGCAGGGTTCACAAAATCAAGCTAAGGAGACTCACCAAGAAACATATTGGCAACCATATGAGGATTCATATGCACCACCACAGCCTTCCCCTCAATCTTCACATCCAAATTCAGGTATATCAAATTATTATAATGAAGTTATTCAACAACTGAATTCTGTGGAGCAGGGCAGGGAAGCTCAACCATTTCAACAAGACGCATTTTGGCGACCAATTGAAGATTTCTATCAAGCAAAAAAGTTGGCTGAGTGGAACAGTCAATTTAGGCAGAATGCAGAATGCATGGAACAAATTCAAGAACAAATGGTTGAAGATGAGCCCATGGATGAATTGCTACTGCTCGAAGAGGAGGAGGATGCACAAGGCACGGCAAGGGAAGAACAACCCTTGCCGCAACCTCCCAATATTCCTACACCACCCCATTCAAGTAAGGTTGTTCCAAATTTAATTATTTCTAACTTTGTTCCCCCAAATGCACCCTTCCCTAGCAGGTTCATGCAATCCATGAAAGATGAGGGGAAGAAAAACATCTTGGACACCTTTCCAACAATTGACGAGGAAAAAGTGGTTGAGGAGCATCTTGAATTCATCAAGGAGGAAATTGGAGTGGATCACACAGCCACAACCTTCAAAATGTCCAATCTGAATGAAAACATCCCTTGTGCATTTGTTGAATGTGCTGCGACTTTAGAGCCAATATTGCAGCCCATAGGTAAGCCACCAACTCAAAATCCAAAGTCGTTTTTGACTAATATGTTGTTGATGTCAATGATTAGGGCACCCACTCTTGAAATTCAACCATTGCCGGAACATTTCAAGTATCATCATCCATTCAATGATCAACTCCATGTCGTGGGTTCCATTAAGGCATGATTGTGTTCTTCGTCCGGCTACAAGACGTAAAAGAAAGCGCTACTTGGGAGGCAACCCAATACAGTGAATAAAACAAAGTTTTTTCATTAATTTTCGAGAAATTACAAATGTATCTAACAAATGGAGCTTCACAAAGGTTGTTTTTGTTTTTGTTTGCGTGAAGACCCACCACGAGGCAAAACTCTAGAAGCGGAAGGCATCGAAGTAGGAGGCATCGGAGCAAGAGGCATCGGAGCAAGAGGCATAGGAGCAGAAGACATCGGATATAGAGCATTCCAGGCCCCAATACTTGGCGGAACGCTGGATGACCCAGGAAAAAGGTGCCCCTGGAAGAAAGACGCAAGCCGTTGACGGTCACTTTGCAACCGACCTTGAGATTCTAGCATCTCATCAAGCTTCCTCTTCATGCCTGATGAATAATTATTTGCAAGCACGTGCAAAGTTCTATTCTCGTGCTTAAGTTGTTTTATCTCTTGCTTCAGGTTCTCCACCTCCGCCATCAATGATTCAACCTGACGGGAGCGAGCAAGGAGGCGTTGGCCCATGTTTGACACAGAACCAGCGCACTGAACGCTGAGAGCCAGGGACTCTTGAACGGCCAACTCATCGGACCGTCCTGAAAGCAGCTGACTATCTCTGGGAGTGAGGAGGTTCCGAGCTACTATCGTAGCTGTTGTGGCGTCCTGCATCACGGAATCTTCACCTGTAAGAGGACCGTTAGAAGATAAGAAAGAAGGGCACCATACGTTACCTTGAAGCGGCACGCCCGTATCACTGCGGAGACTCAATTCTAAGCTAAGGTTCGATGGGTTTGCCATTTTTTTTAAAAAAGTGTTCAAAGAGAAGGGGTGGACGGAGTAAATTTTCAAAGGGCCGGAAACGAGTTTCAAGAATGGGAAATCTTCAGAGTGTGTAAGTTGGCGGTGATCGATAGCTCTATAAAAAGCCAAGGCAACGCGTCCACCGATTCAAAAAGCCGGAATTTGAGGTGTAAAGTTCGGCGACGCTCCCTCAGCTTTTCAGAAAACGCGTTCAACACGTGGAGGCCATCATCGCAGCTACACGTCTTTAGCCGACAAGCGCAAAGTTCGGCGACGCTTTCTCTGCTTTTCAGAAAGCGCCTGCTCAGAAATCGAAGAGGCGTCTTCAAAGATCGAAGAGTCGTCACTATTTCAAAAAGCCGGATTTGCGGGATCAAAACGTTTGTCGACAAGGGTAAGAGAACAGTACCACAACTTGCTATCCCTATATTTGTCGACTTTCATCTTTTATGGCAAGGCAAACCTGAAGAAAATGCCCAACTCTTTCTCACCTCTGAGGGCGCACTCCCAGCAAAGCCTTTCGAAACACTCACTTCTTTCTTCTTCCCCAAAGATGATACCAGATGCCTGGAGTACAGATGACCCAGGAGGAAGCAGCACAACAAATACATGTGCTGATTCATTCACCGCTTCTTCAAAAGCAAAGGTATCTCATATCATCAAGGTCAAAAGCAAAAGTATCCCATATCATGCTCTTTCCCTGTCTTTTCCTTTGTCTTTGTTATTAATCGCATAGCAAAGTGAAAGAAGCAATCAGCCGGCACTTGGAGTCTATCTAGACTCTATTCCCTGGTTGCTTACCTAGCTTTGCTGAGCTATCCTCTAACCCTCTTCAATACGAATTGGAGAGATTGAACAAAGAAACAGATAAGAGGAGGAAGCTCAGACCTTAGGGGGAGACCAAAGGAAGCCTGCTGCCCAGTTCAAGAGTAGCACAAAGGAAAATCAACGATGGGAGCAGCGCAGTTCAAGAGTAAGCCTGTGGAATCACAAAGATCCAAGCCTCACTGCAATCACCAAGGAGAAGATGGAAGAAACACTCCATAACCAGATTTGCATCTCTAAACTCTTCTCTTTGTTAGATACATTCTGCCATGTTTAGTATGTTTAATTGCTGTTTATATGTTTGTTTGTGTTTAGTGTGGTTTTTAACATTGAGGACAATGTTTGTTTTAAGTGTGGGGGAGTTACTAAAGTGTTTTGATGCAAATTCGTAGGGTTTTATCCACCATAACTTCAAATGTTGTTTCTTGCTGTTTTTAAGTGTGTTTAGTGTGTTTTGACTTAAAAATTCGAAAATCACATAAAAATTTGAAAAACATGTTTTGAAAAGCCTAAAAAGAGTGTTTTGAGTCGTTTTTGTGTCGTAGGTCACCTTCCAACACAATGATAAGGATTTGGTTTCTAATTGCATGACTGTTGAAAAGAGTTATAAACATGGAGAAAAGTTTGATTTACTCTTGGTATATGCTTGGTTATGGTTATAATGTATGACTTCACATGCAATCATAAAAGAAAAAAAAAATTAGTTATGTAACATGCTTGAAGGAAGGAACTCAAACAAACGCTACAACCCTGAGAGACTTGAGCCTATAACGTTCTTTGGAGAGTATAATCTGTGATTTCTTGTTTTCTAAAGTTGTTGCATGATCTCATTATTCTTTGCTTGGTTACTACTTAGAAGGCGTTTCATCATATAGTTCCAAATGCTAGAACTCATGCCCATTTCATTCAAAGCATGTTATTGATTTACATAACATATTCAAGATGAAGTTGTGTAATTGCCACCATAGCCAAATAACCTCACTTCCCATATTTCGTATATGTTGTAAGTTTTACCCCCGTTGAGCTTTGTTTAGCCTTTATTCTTTGTCAACCCACATTATCCTCACCTAGCCTAGTTTAGGACAATCCACACCTTTGTTCTTAGAAGATAGTGAGCATGACTTAAATGAATTCCTTTTGAGTTACATTATGCAAGAAAATGAGTGTGGGAGAAGGAATGCTTGTTCTTAAGTATGTTTTGAGTTTCAAAAGAAAAGAAAAACAGAAAAGAAAAGAAAGAAAGAAAAAAGAGCTTGAAAGAAATGAAAGAATGAGTGATTGAAGTAAGAGCTCAAAACACCAATTCTGGCCCTAAATTGTCTCCCTTTTTGTTCCAAAGTTGAGTTTTCATTCAAAAGTGAATTCTAAGTTGATTCAATTGCCTTGCTCACTATTTCTTTAAGAACCTTTGTTTTCCATATCCCTTCTTTGTTATCCACACGCCCCAAGCCCCATTACAACCCGTGACTTCAATCTTGAGTGTTATGTGTTTCAATTTGTGGAGTTTGAACTTGGTATGAGCATATGGTGTCACTGGTTCTCGCGTCTAAGTAGTAGCATTCCATTCATGAGATCATAATCTAAAACATGCTTATTAACTCCAAAAATTGCGTTCTTTGTGATACATATATGTGAGTGTTCGTTTTCATGTTTACATCAATCTTCTCACATATGACTAGATTAGGGTGTGTAGTTAGAAAATCTGAGTGAAAATTGAGTGCATATCTTGTAAGGAATTGAGCAAATTCTCTAAGGCATGTTACTACATTCAAAACATGGTTTTAAATGCTTAATTGTGAACTAGTATGTGGTGACTATGATTAAGAATGTACTTAAGGGTAAAGATGGCTAAATTCTGTGGGAATAATAATTTTTAACTTGTCATGTGCATTGGAAATCCCTGAAACGATTGTTGGAAGGTGTAGGTTGTGTTTTACGTGTTTAGTGTCGTTTTGTTTATTTGTTTTTATTCTGTTTTGCTCGAGGACTAGCAAAAGATAAGTGTGGGGGAGTTTGATAGGAGCATATTTAGGCGACTTACTTAGCTTGTTTTCGTGCATCTATGTTGTTAATTCATAGTTGTTTTAGTAGTTTAAGCCATTTTCGTGTGTTTTTAGGTTCATATGGCTAAGGAAGCAAAAAGATGCATTTTGGAGCATTTTGGAGCAAAATTGGGCTTGGAATGGATAGCATATGATTGGAGCCAAAGTGTTGGACGAATTTGAAGGCCTTGTATTCATTTTGGACATAAAACAAAGGGGCCTAGCCCATTCTCTCTTAAACCAACCCCAAGGCCATGCATTTCCTTCCAATTCCAAAGCCCACAATCACTTCAAAAGCCATGCAAAGAACCATCCATTCCATCAAAAACAATCCATCAATTCACATACAAAACCACCATTAACACACATGCACCCAAACAAAGCCAACCTAGCTAACCCTACATGCATTCTTTATGCAACTCTTCATCATTCCACCATTCATTCTTTATTCCACAAACAAGTCACATGCATTTCCACCTTCCTACTTCATCATTTCACCACATTCTCCCTCTTTAACTCATTTCATTATTCATTCACTTTGCATTCATTCAATTCCACCCCACATGCACCCTTTATTCTTCATCATTGCAACCATGGCACATTTACACCAACAAAACAACTCACATGCCATGGCCTACTCATATTCCCATTTCCTTTCCAACATCTCACATGCATTTCCACCTTCCTACTTCATCATTTCACCACATTTTCCCTTTTATTTCCACATGCAATTCTTCATCATTGCAACCACAAACACCTTAAACAAATAGCCATATACATCTCCACTCCTCCTATAAATACCCTTGCATTCTTTCATTCAAAAATCATCTCATTTCATACACAACACACCACAAACACTTCCATCTTCTCCCTAGCCTTGAGTTTCTCTCCATTTCCCTTCCATTTCTCCTCCATTTCTTCCATTTCCATAAATTCCCCAATCCATTCAACACACCAACAACATCCCTTAGTCCTTGTGCCACAATAAAGAGGAAGATAAGAGGGCCTAAACGTTCATACAATTCACGTTTGAGTTGTTGGAATGTTTACGCGTTTCTTTGATTTCAATGTTTAAATTCAATTCTCTTTGTTTTGTAATATGAGGAATGGAAGAGAAGAGTGCCTAAACGTTCATACAATTCAAGTTTGAGTTGTTGGAATGTTTAGGTGTTTCTTTGATTTCAAAGTTATGAGGAACTAAACCCCCTTTAGCTAGGGGGTGATTCGAAACTATGTTTATGTTTGCAATATGAATTGATTAACTTTCGTTGGAATTTCATAAGTTGTGAATTTAATTTGTTTAACTATTTGATTGATAACCTATTTATGTATGTTTATTGAGAGTCGACGCTTAATTTTCATGCATGAATTTGACGCTAGAATATAAGTAAGTTTCACGTAATAGTTATGAACTTATATTCACAAGTAGTGGAGGTTGCTTATAAACAATCGCGTTAAACAAATTCTTGGCATAAGTTTCATGCAATCATAGTAACGAATGCCTCGTCAACACTTATAGTTTTCATGATGCTTAATGATCTTTGATTGTATCTTTATTATGATGTCATGTAAGGAACTTTTGAAGAATGCTTTGGGTTGTCGTATGATGTCATCCAATTCATTAACTTAAGGAAAACTTGACGGTTAATTTAAGCGGACCTAATTAACCCGGGGTGTTGAGAAATCATAATTTATCGAAAGACCAACTGAGAATCAATCTTGTATGCAAGTGTAACATGTGTGGAGAAGAACCCCTTGGCTATTCCATCATCCATATTTTCATCTCATTCATATTTACGTTTTGCCTTTAATTACAATTCGTCCATTTAATTTAATCTCGTCCAAACACAATCCCCCCTTTACTTTATTGTCAAATTAGTTAGAAATCAATTTAGTTTGTGTTTTTAAAGAATTTTGAGTCTTTTGGTTTGTCTCAATGTTTTAACGTTTAGCTTCACATTCTTTGAGTCTAGTTTAGTGTTTTATATTGTTTTTACGTTTTTGAGTCAAATTCCAAGTGATTAACAATCCCTCCTAATCCCCGGTCCAGAACGATCCCTACTTACACACTTCACTACAATTGTCAAAAAGAGGGTTTAATTTGTGCGCGTATAATTCTCGCATCAGCAGGGGGGCTACGACCCTTCCACATACCAGTGAGTGGGCTTTTGGTTTTCCGTATATACCTATATACATTTATATTCCCAGAAATAGTTAAAAAGGGTTATTCGTTTTATGCCATGCACCATATCCTTATTGTTTATGCATTATCATATGCATTAGTAGTGGCATACCTTTACATATTTATATTTGGTGCTGTGGAGGCGCAGGTAAGTGCCAGGTAAGCGTTATTTAACATTTGCATTAAATGGTGATTCGAGATGCTTAGAGAGCTCATAACCTGCACCCCCGGTGTTAGTGCTCCCGCCCAGAGTAGGGCACAGTCCTTCACGTGTTGTTCACCTCCCGCACCACACGCTCATCTTGGATCCAAGTTAGGTGCACAGTCCTGTCGTACAGACCACTATAGGTGGTTCCGACTCGTAGGTGACCCGCGATTATTCGCACAGTCTTCACGTGATCGTAGCACTAGAGCGTTTATATGTATTACACCCAGGCCTGTCGTACAGACCACTATAAGTGGTTCCGACTCGTGGGCAGGTTTAGTGATTGAGTTTGAGATTTGAGCTCTAGATTCAGCCGTACAGGTCACTTAGGGGACTCCGGCTACCAGATTATATGCTATTGACGTGATTGATACCTGAGCACCTACATTTCATTATGAGGCTTTGACATGGCATATTCTTGAGCATGATTGGCATATTTATACATACGTATATATGTTTATTTTCTGGGAAGTATACAGGTTTTTATGGCGAGGGGTTAGAACTTATTTTGCTAAATGATTTTGAAAAGCTTTATTTTTGCCCACTCACGCTTTTGTTTTGCGCCCCTCCAGGTTCTAGTAGCTTAGCGGGTTCGGTGGTTTTCCCAGAGGGCGTCTCGGCATTCCTGACAGACACTCACCAGTGTAGGGTCACCTTCGGGTGTACTACCGTCGTATCTTTTCTTTGGACTGCTGTAGTCTTTATGCTCTGAATTCAGTGTCTTACTTACGCTAGCACTTATATTATCACATTATATATGCTAGTTTTTAAATTATTCGTACTTTTATATTACTTTCTTTAGCTTCCGCACTGTGCACATGGCTACGTCACTTCCACGTGACGGCCAGCATGCCCTGGCCTCGGTTGGGGTGTGTCAATATACATATTCATTATATCTATTGCATTTTATAGTAAGTTTTTTTTAGTAGTTTAAAAAATTAAAATCATCAAAATAGCATTTTTCTTATCGTGTCGAAACAGGTTACCCGCGTGTCACTCTCGTGTAAACCTGTTAAGGACCCGTTATTAACGGGTTATTATCGTGTGACCCGATAATGACCCGATTAGTTATCGTGTTGACCCGAAACCAGTTATTTTCGTGTCGTTTACGTGTCGTGTTAACGGGTTGTGTAATAAATTGTCAGGTCTACCTAGTGTAAGGTGTGTAGTTAGAAAATCTGTGTGAAAATTGAGAGCATTCTAGTGAGGAATTGAGAGAATTCTATAAGGCATGTTACTACATTCAAAACGTTGTTTTAATTGATTAAATGTGAATTAGTAAGTGGTAACTATGGTTAAGTGTTTGCTAAAGTGTAAATGTGTCATGTTCATTGGAAATCCCTGAGGTACATGTTGGAAGGTTTAGAATGTGTTTTGTTTTGTTCCTTTTGTTTTGTTTGTTTTGTTTTGCTCGAGGACTAGCAAAAGCTAAGTGTGGGGGAATTTGATAGGAACATATTTAGGCGACTTAGTTAGCTTGTTTTCGTGCATTTATGTTGTTAGTTCATAGTTGTTTTAGTAGTTTAAGCTATTTTCATGTGTTTTTAGGTTCACATGGATAAGGAAGCAAAAAGGTGCATTTTGGAGCAAAATTGGACATGGAATGGATAGCATATGCTTGGAGCAAAAGGAATGGACGAAATTGAAAATCTAAAGGTGTTAGGATTCCTAATCACAAGAGGATTCCTAATCACATGAGGATTCCTAGTCAAAGAAGGTTTCCTACTTGAAGTAGGAAAGTTAAGCCAAGGTTTCCTATTTTGGTTTAATCTTTCCTAATCCTTTAAGACTCCTTGTTTCAGCAACATTAAAGACTTCTATACATTCTAGGACATAAACCAAACTCTCCTTACAACATAACAAGCCTTGCCATGCACCTCATTGACTTTCCCTTCCTTGCCGTGCAGGGGAGGTCCTTGTTTCCTACTCTAAGTCATTAAAACACATTCCCTTTCCATCTCAATCTCAACCACACCTCACATACCTTTTCTATTCCAAAATCCTTGCCTAATTTCAGAATTAAATCACATTCCCCTTCTCACAATTGAATGTCGCAATTACCTTTCCTTTTCCCCTTTAATTTCTGACTTTAAGACTCCTTTTCCTGATGGATTTGGGGTCCAAATCCTTTCCTAAACTATGTAATAAACTCTAGGGATTCTTTCTCCCAAATAAATACCAAGGCCGCACCTTTCATTCAACCCTAATCACTCTCATACACAATCTGCCATCATTCACAGAAACAAGCCTTTGCCGCAACCTTCCAACCACTCTTCCAACCATTCTTCCACCATTCATACACATTTATACCTTCATCTAAGCATCCATACACCATTCCCAACCTTTGCCACACCACCCCACCCTTCTAAATCCATTAAAAAAACCAGAAAATCATCCACAAATCACCCTAGACTCTTGTGCTGTGACCTTGCAAGGAAGAAGAGAAGAAAGAAGAAGCCTTGGACGTTTGTGCATTCAAGTTGGAGTGTTGGAACGTTTCTAGGTGTAATCTATCTTTTGGTTTCAATGTTTAATTCTATCTTCCTTTGTTTTGTTGTGAACATGAGAGGCTAAACTCGTTTTAGCTAGGGGATGCTTTGAAACCATGATTATGTTTATGATATGAATTGATTAAGTCCAGTTCTGATTTCATAAATTGCGAATGCAATTTACTTAACCGTTTGATGGATAACTTATTCTTGTATGTTGATTAGGGAGGCCTACTTAATTTGCATGCTTGAATTTAGTGCTAGAATATAAGGGAGTTTCACATAATCGTCACAAACTTATATTCACAAGTAGTTAAGGTTGTTTTCACAATCATGTTAAGTAAATTCCTAGCATGAGTATCATGATGTCATGGTTACAAGTGCTTTGTCAATACTTATGATTTTCATTGAACGTAATGATCTTTGATTGTATCTCTATTATGATGTCATGTAGGGAACTTTTGAAGAATGCTTTGGGTTGTCGTATAATGTCATCCAATCCAATAACTTAAGGAAATCTGAGGGTTAATTGGTGATGTCACGATTAATCTGGGGTGTTAAGGTTCATGGTTTATCGAAAAAGCAATTGGAAATCAATTTATGTTTGAATGTATCATGTGTGGAAAAGTATCCCTTAGCTATCTA
The DNA here is from genome assembly GCF_019419815.1 of Pyrus x bretschneideri. Classification (NCBI taxonomy): domain Eukaryota; kingdom Viridiplantae; phylum Streptophyta; class Magnoliopsida; order Rosales; family Rosaceae; genus Pyrus; species Pyrus x bretschneideri. The sequence goes on along the minus strand of NW_025999806.1, from coordinate 1,935,160 downwards.
ATCATCAATTGGTTTTTCCCAAATTCGTCAAAATCTGTTCTAAGTCCTCTATTTACTTGTTTTTCTTGTAAATTCGTCCAAAATCAAATCCCCTTTATTTGCTTGTTTCAAATCTGTCCAAAAGTGTGTTTTTGAGTCTTTTGAGTCAAAACCAATTGTATTTTCGTCCAAGTTAAGTCCTAGAGTCTAAATTGAGTCTTTTTGATTGTTTTGAGTTGTTTTGAGTCTTTTAAGTTTGTTTTGAGTCATACAAGTTTAGTTAAGAGTCTTTGAGTCAATTTTCATTAGATTAGCAATCCCTCCCAATCCCCGGCCTAGAACGATTCCTACTTATATCTATACTACAATTGTCAAAAAGAGGGTTTAATTTGAGTGCTATATTTTACCTGAAAAATCTGAAGCACCTAGTTCTTGGACTTCCGTTCATAGAACATATGCATCCTCAAATGTTGACTCCATCAATATGTTGTAGTAAAACAAGAATATGGTTTTGCACAAATAATAGATTGGAAAACCGCTTGTAGATTTGGAAACTAGACTGGAAGGGCTTTCCAATGATATATGGCTTGATGATCAAATGATTTTTAATGAACTCAAAACCTAGCCCGCAACACAAATAATTTGCTGGTGTCGCGCAACACCAACGTTCTGTGGTGCTTTGCCAATATTTGTTCACACAAAACTCTGTTTAATGCATAGTATGTTGCATTGGAATTTAGACTCCTTGACCTTCTAATGATGTATAATTCTCAAAATAAAAGTAAAGGAAATTGAACCAAATTTGACGATCAACAGAGATGATGTGCCAGGCCGAAAAACCTCGCAAGCTCTAATAACCAACTGATGCAGTGAAGAGAGGCCTGAAAGCCTTATAAACTTTGGTTCAAGTACCAGCCTATAACGTAGACACTAGAAAGAACAAAGCAGTTGACTCTTAAATAAGAGAAAGACACAAATATGAGATAGAAATTGATAGGAGCATATTTAGGCGACTTACTTAGCTTGTTTTCGTGCATCTATGTTGTTAATTCATAGTTGTTTTAGTAGTTTAAGCCATTTTCGTGTGTTTTTAGGTTCATATGGCTAAGGAAGCAAAAAGATGCATTTTGGAGCATTTTGGAGCAAAATTGGGCTTGGAATGGATAGCATATGATTGGAGCCAAAGTGTTGGACGAATTTGAAGGCCTTGTATTCATTTTGGACATAAAACAAAGGGCCTAGCCCATTCTCTCTTAAACCAACCCCAAGGCCAATCATTTCCTTCCAATTCCAAAGCCCACAATCACTTCAAAAGCCATGCAAAGAACCATCCATTCCATCAAAAACAATCCATCAATTCACATGCAAAACCACCATTAACACACATGCACCCAAACAAAGCCAACCTAGCTAACCCTACATGCATTCTTTATGCAACTCTTCATCATTCCACCATTCATTCTTTATTCCACAAACAAGTCACATGCATTTCCACCTTCCTACTTCATCATTTCACCACATTCTCCCTCTTTAACTCATTTCATTATTCATTCACTTTGCATTCATTCAATTCCACCCCACATGCACCCTTTATTCTTCATCATTGCAACCATGGCACATTTACACCAACAAAACAACTCCCATGCCATGGCCTACTCATATTCCCATTTCCTTTCCAACATCTCACATGCATTTCCACCTTCCTACTTCATCATTTCACCACATTTTCCCTTTTATTTCCACATGCAATTCTTCATCATTGCAGCCACAAACACCTTAAACAAATAGCCATATACATCTCCACTCCTCCTATAAATACCCTTGCATTCATTCATTCAAATATCATCTCATTTCATACACAACACACCACAAACACTTCCATCTTCTCCCTAGCCGTGAGTTTCTCTCCATTTCCCTTCCATTTCTCCTCCATTTCTTCCATTTCCATAATCCCCCAATCCATTCAACACACCAACAACATCCCTTAGTCCTTGTGCCACAATAAAGAGGAAGATAAGAGGGCCTAAACGTTCATACAATTCACGTTTGAGTTGTTGGAATGTTTACGCGTTTCTTTGATTTCAATGTTTAAATTCAATTCTCTTTGTTTTGTAATATGAGGAATGGAAGAGAAGAGTGCCTAAACGTTCATACAATTCAAGTTTGAGTTGTTGGAATGTTTAGGTGTTTCTTTGATTTCAAAGTTATGAGGAACTAAACCCTTTTTGGCTAGGGGTGATTTCAATACCATGATTATTTATGTAATATGAATTGATGAATTCCGGTTATGAACTCTTGATTCGTGAATGCAATTGGCTTAACTATTTGATGATTAACTTATTTGTGTTTGTTGATTGAGGGTCGACACTTAATTAGCATGCATGAATATGTGGCTAAAGTTTAAGAAGGTTTCACATAATCGTTACTAACTTATACTTGAAAGTAGTGAAGGTCGCTTGTCACGATCGCGTTAAGTTTAATTCTTAGCATGAGTAACATGATGTCATAGTTGCAAATGCTTTGTCAATGCTTATGGTTTTCATTATTCTTAATGATCTTCGATTGTATCTCTATTATGATGACATGTAGGGAACTTTTGAGAATATTTTGGGTTGTCGAATGATGCCATCCAATCCAATAATATAAGGAAAATCTGAGGGTTAACTAGTGATGTCACGGTTAATTTGGGGCATTGTCGTTCATAATTCAATGAAGGAATAACTGGAAATTGATTCATATGCATAAATATCATGTGTGGAGAAAGAACCTCTAGCTAATTCACCAACCATCTAATTTCACAACACTTGTTTGCAATCTATCCATATTTACAATTTGTTTTGTTTCCAAGTATCCATTTTAGTTTAAATTCGTCCAAATCCAATTCCCCCCTATTTCGTTGAAGTCTTAGTCTTAATCTTTCTTATTTTTAGTTTTGCTTTCTTCGAGCATTAAATAGTGTTTTATATTGAGTTTTTATGTTTTTAAGTCAATTTAGAAGGTTTTAGCAAGCCCTCCTAATCCCCGGTCTAGAACGATCCCTCACTTATCCATTCTACTACAATTGTCAAACGAGGGTTTAATTTGAGTGTCAAGTAATTCTCGCATCAGAAATCTCTCTGAATATTTCATTCACCAACAAAAACTTACTCCTACATCTTACATAAAGAAATGGTTTTTATAACATTTTGTAACTTACATTCAGAAATTAAAAAGGCAATAAACATAAAAGCACTTAAAACTGAAAAGTACATAAACAAAGGCTATTATTGGCCATAAAAACGCCTTGGTTATGATGATTAGCCATAAAAAATGTCTTGAAATTAATCTTATTAGCCATTGTTTTCAAGCAACCTCTTTATTCTAGCACATAAATCTGTCTTCCAATAATTTATGGTGCTCCATGCCAAATGAATAATTTATTTCCCATCATGCATCATTGTTTTAAAGCAACCTCTTTATTCTAGCACATATATCTGTCTTCCAATAATTTATGGTGTTCCATGCCAAATAAATCATTTATTTCCCATCCTGCATCATAAACCTATCAAGCCCACACCTGCATTACTGGCAAGCTCAAAGAACTTGCCCAGTACCTCAGCTAGTCGGGAATGAACCTTTACTCCCCTAAAGGCAACCTGAGAACAAAAAGCATCTCCTGAAGGGATCAATTCCTCGATCGAATTTAGTACCCTAGCTTCATTGGCGATACTATGTTTGAGCTTCCCGAAAGCCTCATGCCATAATGTCCACTCTTCTATCAAAATATTTTCCTTAAGGGAAAGGACCTCTAGATAAGGTGCAACTTCAGATGGCTGGACATCACTATCCTTCGCAACCTCCTCAGGAAAAGTTATAAGCTTAGGAATAACGCCACTAAAGGCTTGAACACCTCTTGTGACCTCTACAACACCAGCATTCACCTACAAGGAAAACACGAAAGTATGCATAAGTGAGGGGACAAATTAACAAGCAGAGACACAAAGTAGCACAGCCCCCAAAAGCTATCCAAGGCATATTCCAACAAGCCAACTTGCTTATGGGTGCACATGCAAAAACACGAAGAAAACATGCTAGGCAAAGTTTAGCTACTCCTTACATGCACATGCAAGCTTAAACAAAATTCAAAGACTTAAGAAGAAGGCTGATAGTAGAAAATTCATGCAAGGGCAGGCATCAACGAAGAACAGGGAGACATACCTCTGCATCATCTAGTCTCACTGGAACGTCATCGTTCAAAAAGTCGTGGACTTCATTAAGATCAACATCCCCTACTACTTTGCTATTATCCTTGTCGCTAAGTTCTCTGCTACTGTCTTCACCATCTGTGTCCTTCCCTAGGGAAGCTTGGGGACATCCTTCGCTTACAGGGTTAGACTCAGCACTTGTATTGTTATTTTCTTTAGCTACCAAACCTTCATCGGCTACCTAATCGCCATTGGTTTCACCAAAACTCCATTCTCCCTCACTTTTAGTGGTAATATCAAGGAAATCAGGAGGTTTTGGAGTGCCGAAAGAAACGGATGCTCCAGCACTTTTGGTCCTGTGAGCAGGACCAACAGAAGCTGCTTCTTTCACAGGAGCCTTGGTTATAACAAAAGCTATGGTTAGCATACAACCATAAAGCGACAAAAGTAAGGAACAAGGAAATAAGATCCATTACCTATCCTTGGCTTCACTAAGGAACCTTCACTCTTCTATTTCTTTGAAATGGGAGAAATGTCAAGCTTGTTGTTGGAAAGACACAGCCACTATAGTTAGAAACTTTGGTGATTCTGTAGCCATAACGCATCAATGGAAAGCAAGCATCAAACCATAGATACTACGAGCCAACGCAACATGCAAAAAGAAACATACAAGCATAGAAAGTGAAACACAGCAAGGAATCTACCCTAGGAAAGCAAGTAGGTGCGCCCTAGGAAAGTGAAAAGGTACGCTCATAAAATTCAAAGCCTTTCTTGCAAAAGTCTAAGACTTTAGCATGGGACTATTTTCCCTACATGCTATCACGCAAAACACATGGATCTTTCCCTACTCATGTCATTCTATCAAAGCCCTAAAATGGCCAGGGAAAGTGTGTTATACGCATATCTAAGAAAAACGAGCTATATGCAGTCAAGCTAATCATGCCAAGCAGATCAATACAATTAATCAATTGATCCTACTCAAGCACTTACTAACATGCAAGCAAGCTAGGCTTGATGACAACTGCACAATATACATGAAAAGTAAGAAAGAAATCACAGAAAGGAAACGTACAGTATTTCAAAGCAGCAAACTTACCCAAGGAGTTGAGTTCGATCTCCCGATGGAAAGAGCCACACCCCTTATGTGCCTATGTTGAATCACCAAAATCTTTGGAACACATAATCAAAAGGAAGAAACACATGCCTAATTTCATCACCAGGGTAAATAGAGAAGGTAGAAAAAGGAAGAAAAATCCAAATCTAAGGAGGCTGGGGAATACCCAGTGTTTCTCCGTATGATTGGACGTGCATAGGAAGCAAAAGAGCATAACAGTAGAGAGTTATCAGCTGCCACGTGGGAACAAGAAGAGTTCCATTAGGAAGCCCACGTTCAAAAAGGAATCCCTTGGGCCTGGGGTTGACTATTTAGCCCATTCATGGTTTCTCATAGCCCAAATAATGAAGGGGCTAATGTTGGGGACCAAAAATGTCACACACCAATCAGGCCAAGTCTAAAGGCCTAATTGTCATACAAAGCCCAAACACATACCAAGGCGTGGGATTGATGAGGGATATATTTACAAACATGCCGTCAAAAGCTTATCGAATGTGCAATGTACACATATTTTCTTTATTTTTTCAATTAACAGTTTTTCTATTTAGAGTGCATTTGGGTGTCAAAAGTACTTAGTTTTGACATTAACAAAAATAGACGAGCATCTGCTTGACAATAATTGAAACTTAAGCAAATAAATACATATAATGCACTACTAGAACCATGAGAATGAGTTCTCAAAAGATCCAAAGCTTATTAGATGTTGATGCGAAATAGATAAGCACACAAATTAAACCCTCTTGTTGTCAAATTGTAGTAAGGATGCAAGTAGGGATCGTTCTAGACCGGGGATTAGGAGGGCTTGCTAAAACCTCTAAATTGACTCAAAAACATAAAAACAAATTTAAAAACGTTCACAAAGACTCAAAGGACTCAAAACAGGTTCAAAAGACTCAAAACTGCCTAAAAACACTAACTAGGCAGTTTCTGACCTTAAACACAAATTTGGACGAATTTAAGATTATAGGTTGATTCAAAACACTTTAAAACACAAATTAAGACACTTTAACACTAAACTAGACTCAAAGAATGAAAATCTAAAAGTTAAAACACTTAAACAAACCTAAAACCCAAAACAGCAACTAGAAGACTCCAAACTGCCTAAAAACCACTTTCTGGGCAGTTTTGAGCACCTACACTAATTTGGACGAAATTAAATGAAAACTTGAATCAAAATATTTAGAAACATAAATCAAAACACTTTCTAACTAATCTAAGACTTCAAATTAAAGGGGGATTTGTTTTGGACGAAAATTGAAATAACAAAACAAAGTAACAAGCTAGGCAGATTGTAAAACGAATTCCTTGAAAACAAGATGATGGATGGATTAGCTAAGGGGTTCATCTCCACACATGTTACACTTGCATACAAAACGATTTCTAATTGCTTTTCAATAAACCATGAATTCTCAACGCCCCGGGTTAATTAGGTCCGCTTAAATTAACCGTCAAGTTTTCCTTAAGTTAATGAATTGGATGATTGCATACGACAACCCAAAGCATTCCTCACAAGTTCCCTACATGAATTGCATAATAGAGATACAAGCAAGAATCATTAAGCATCATGAAAACTATAAGTGTTGACGAGGCATTCGTTACTATGATTGCATGAAACTTATGCCAAGAATTTGTTTAACGCGATTGTTTATAAGCAACCTCCACTACTTGTGAATATAAGTTCATAACTATTACGTGAAACTCACTTATATTCTAGCGTCATATTCATGCATGAAAATTAAGTGTGCACTCTCAATAAACATACATAAATAAGTTATCAATCAAATAGTTAAACAAATTGAATCCACAACTTATGAAACGCAATTAGAAGTAATCAAATCAAAATGCAAGCATAAACATCTATTTCGAATCCCCCCCTAGCCAAGGGGGGGTTTAGTTCCTCATGATACAAAACAAAGAGAATCAAAGAAACACCTAAACATTCCAACAACTCAAACTTGAATTGTATGAACGTTTAGGCCCTCTTCTCTTCCTTTCCTCATTCGTACAAAACAAAGAGTATTGAACTTAAATATTGAAATCAAAGAAACACCTAAACAAATTAAACCCTCTTTTTATCAATTGTAGTATAAGTATAAGTAGGGATCGTTCTTAACCGGGGATTAGGAGGGATTGCAAAATCACTTGGAAACTGACTCAAAAACGTAAAATAAAGTTTAAAACACTAAACTAGACTCAAAGAATGCAAAACTAAACATTTAAAACAGTAAAACAAACCAAAGGACTCAAAACAGCCCCAAAACACTCAAAACTGCCTTAAAAACACAATCTGGGCAGTTTTGAGCACTTTGGTGAATTTGGACGAATGTGTGTAATAAATTGAATCAAAACACTTATAAACACAAACTAAGACACTTTAACACTAAACTAGACTCAAAGAATGCAAAACTAAACACTTAAAACACTAAAACAAACCAAAAGACTCAAACAACACCCAAAACACTCAAAACTGCCTTAAAAACACTTTCTGGGCAGTTTTGAGCACTTTGACTACTTTGGACGAAATTGGGTAATAAAATGAATCAAAACACTTAGAAACACAAACTAAGACACTTTCTAACTAAGTTGGACACTAAAGCAAGGGGGGATTGAGTTTTGGACGAAATTAAACTAATTGCACAGATTCTAATTAAAACAGATTGTAAGTATGAATGTGATGGATTGCTAGCTAAGGGGTTCATCTCCACACATGTTACACTTGCATAATAAAAAGATTTCCAATTGCATTTCAATAAACCATGAATTCTCAACACCCCAAGTTAACCGTGATGCACTAATTAACCTTCAAATCTTCCTAACGTTATTGAATTGGATGATTGCATACGACAACCCAAAACATTCCCCACAAGTCCCCTACATGATTGCATAATAGAGATACAAGCAAGAATCATTACGCTCTATGAAGATTATAAGTGTTGACGAGGCATTCGTTACTATGATTGCATGAAACTTATGCCAAGAATTCGTTTAACGCGATTGTTTATAAGCAACCTCCACTACTTGTGAATATAAGTTCGTAACTATTAGGTGAAACTCACTTATATTCTAGCGTCATATTCATGCATGAAAATTAAGCGTGTACTCTCAATAAACATACATAAATAAGTTATCAATCAAACAGTTAAACAAATTGAATCCACAACTTATGAAACGCAATTAGAAGTAATCAAATCAAAATGCAAGCATAAACATATATTTCGAATCCCCCCCTAGCCAAAGGGGGGTTTAGTTCCTCATACGTACAAAACAAAGAGAATTGAAATTAAACATTGTAATCGAGGAAAAGAAACACCTAAACATTCCAACAACTCAAACTTGAATTGTATGAACGTTTAGGCACTCTTCTCCTCCTCTTCGTTGTAGCACAAGGTCTAAGGATAGTTTGATGGTGTGGATGTGTGTTTGAATGAATGAATTTCTGAAATGGAAGAATGTATGAGAATGAATGGGAATGAATGAATTGTGGCTGCAATGGATGCTTATTTATAGGTGAAAAGGAGGGAATATGACAGCTAGGAACTTGGTGGAAATCTGAAATGGTGATGGGAGATGCATGTGGCTGATTTATGCATGTGATTAAAGGGTAATGACAGCTAGGTTATGATGATGAATGCATGTGCAAAGTTGGATGAATGATTATGGGTGCATGTGGCTGATTTATGGTGCAATGATGAAAGGCAAAGTGCATGTGGCTGATTTGTGAAGGGAATGCATGTGGAATGAATGTGTGAATGATGGCAGATTGTGTATGTGAATGATTAGGGTGAATGTGCATGTGCTTTGACAGCTAGGTTGAATAAATTAAAGGGAGTGCATGTGGCTTGGCTGGAATGATTGGAATGCAATCTGAAATGGGATGTGTTGGTGTGAATTTCTGGTACAAAGGGCCTCCTTTGGTCTTCAATTTCGTCCATCTACTTGGCTTCAAGTATATCCAATCCATTTAACGCCCCAAACTACTCCAAAATGCACCATTTTGCATACTTTGCCCTTAGAACCTGAAAACACACAAAAGAAGCATAAAGGACTAAAATAACTAAAGAAACATAACGTAAATGCACGAGAACAAGCCATTTAAGTCGCATGAATATGCTCCTATCATTTATAAGCAACCTCCACTACTTGTGAATATAAGTTCATAACTATTACGTGAAACTCACTTATATTCTAGCGTCATATTCATGCATGAAAATTAAGTGTGCACTCTCAATAAACATACATAAATAAGTTATCAATCAAATAGTTAAACAAATTGAATCCACAACTTATGAAACGCAATTAGAAGTAATCAAATCAAAATGCAAGCATAAACATCTATTTCGAATCCCCCCCTAGCCAAGGGGGGGTTTAGTTCCTCATGATACAAAACAAAGAGAATCAAAGAAACACCTAAACATTCCAACAACTCAAACTTGAATTGTATGAACGTTTAGGCCCTCTTCTCTTCCTTTCCTCATTCGTACAAAACAAAGAGTATTGAACTTAAATATTGAAATCAAAGAAACACCTAAACATTCCAACAACTCAAACTTGAATTGTATGAACGTTTAGGCCCTCTTATCTTCCTCTTCGTTGTAGCACAAGGTCTAAGGATAGTTTGATGGTGTGAATGGTTTGGGGAGTTGTGAAAATGGAAGGAGGAGGCCACGGCACAAGGGAATAGTTGGTGTTTGTGACTGAAATGTGTATGGAAGAATGAGATGAATTGAATGAATGTAATGCATGGTTTTATAGAGAGAGAAGGGATGGGAGAACATGTGCATGGCAGCTAGGAATGATTAAAGAAGGGAATGCATGTGTAATGACAACTAGATTGGTTGGTGGAAATCTGAAAATGGATGGGAGAGGGAACATGACAGCTAGGTAAAGTGAATGTGGCTGCATGTTTGAATGATTAAATGATGCATGTGGGTTGGAAATGCATGTGCAATGATTCTTTGGTGCTGAAAATGCATGTGTAAGCATGTGTTGGCTGAATTAAAGAATGTGAGGGAATGATGAAAGGGGAAACATGACAGCTAGGTTGAATTATGAAGAGTGAATGCATGTGGCTGATTTATGTGAATGATTATGGGTGATTATGATAAGTGATAAGTGGTGATGATAAGTGTATGATATGTGATTATGATAAGTGATAAGTGGTGATGATAAGTAATGATTTATGATAAGTGATAAGTGGTGATGATAAGTAATGATATGTGGGAATGTGGCTGAAATGAAGGAGTGGAATGTTGGAATGTTATGCACGGCTAAGGATATAGGAAAGGTTTAAATGTCCTAAAACTAAAGGGAACAAGGTTCCAACACTTTGGTCTTCAATTAGGTCTTCAATTTCGTCCAACACTTTGGCTCCAAGCATAGGCTATCCATCCTTAGCCCAAAAGTGCTCCAAAAGTCTCCAAAATGCATCTTTTTGCTCCTTTAGCCCTTTGGACCTACAAACACACGAAAATAGCTTAAAGTACTAAAATAACTAAAGAAACATAACGTAAATGCACGAGAACAAGCCATTTAAGTCGCATGAATATGCTCCTATCAGATGTCAAAAGTACACAGTTTTTCCTATTTGAAGCGCATTTGGACTGTTTTCGGCATAAATAAAAACAAACGAGCGTGCGTTTGACACCTATTGGAACTTAAGAAAATAAACACATATAATGCGCTAGTAGGACCATAAGAATGAGTACTCAAAACATCAAAAGTTTATTGGGTGCCAAAAGTACATAGTTTTTCTATTTTCAGTTCATTGGGATTGTTTTAAACAAACAAGTGTGAGGTTTCACACCCATTGGAACTTAAGCAAATAAATACATATAATGCACTACTAGGACCATAAGAATGAGTACTCAAATGATCAAAAGCTTCTTGGGTGTCAAAAGTACACATTTTTTTCTATTTAGAGTGCATTTGGACTGCTTTCGACATTAATAAAAAGAAACGAGCGTCCATTTGACAATAATTGGAACTTAAGTAAATAAATGCATATAATCCACTATTAGAACCATAAGAATGTGTTCTCAAAAGATCCAAAGCTTACTGGATGTCAAAAGTACACAATTTTTCTATTTGGGGTGCTTTTGGACTGTTTTCGGCATAAATAAAAACAAATGAGCAGACATTTGACACCCATTAGAACTTAAGCAAATAAGCACATATAATGGCGCTACTAGGACCACAAGAATGAGTACTCAAAAGGTCAAAAGCTCATTAGGTGTCACAAGTACAAAGTTTTTCTATTTTCAGTGCATTTGGATTGTTAAGCAAATTAACACATATAATGCACTACTAGCACCATAATAATGAGTACTCAACAGATGAAAAGCTTATTGGATGTCAAAACTACACATTTTTTCTATTTTAAGTGCATCTGTATCGTTCGACATTAATAAAAACAAACGAGCATGCATTTAACACTCATTAGAACTTAAACAAATACACACATAAAATGTACTACTAGGACCATCAAAATGAGTACTCAAATGATCAAAAGCATATTGGGAGTCAAAAGTGCACAGTATTTCTTTTTGGAGTGCATTTGCACTGTTTTTGGCATTTAATTGAAACAAACGAGCATGCATTTCATAACAATTGGAACTCAAGAAAATAAACATGTATAATGTGCTACTAGGACCGTAAGAATGCGTATTAAAAGACAGGGTTTGAAGGGAGGAGTGTCTGTTTGGATGGTAGAACAGCCTTGAGTAAAATTATATATTACACATGTCATGATTAACGGATTTGAACAGCCTTGAGTAAAATTTAACTTTATTTAGCATTTTCCAATGTTTCGCAAATTCTAACACCAAAACATGATTAACGGCTTTGAATTAGACTAAATAGACTGCATCATGCGATTCGGGACATTGAAAATCTAATGTAGGGGACGGTGGTGCGTATGTCGGCAAGTACGGTTGTACGATGATGGCCACACACCAGCCATTAAACTCAAATTAGGGGTTAAGAAATATACTTGCCTCTGTTAGAAAATTTTGTCAAATCTAACGGGCGTTGTCGCTATGACATTAAAGTTAACGACGACACTGTTAACCGTTGCCAGAACTCGCCAAACTTTCTACAGATTTCCAGAAAACAAACAGAAACATCATTTCAACTTTTTCCAAAGGGATTTTCATCCCCAATCCAACCAAAATCTCACAGAAGATTAAGAGACTTACCTAAACACACATTTGTGCACTAAATGGTCGAATCCATCCCTAATTCGCCGGAAAATGAACGTTGCCGGACTCTGGAAACTCAAAAACAGAGGTTGCAGGGACAAACCCTTCATGATTTAATGTAATTCGATTTCCACAATTCATATAGATAAAGGAAATTCTTACCCAAGTGCAACTCGAAAGATTTCATGACGGAAATCACTTTGAACTCGCCGAAGTTAGACTAGTTTCTATTAAGGTAGATGCCAAATCATTCAATCTAGTCACTAGTTTGTTATAACAGTAAACAGTTAGTTGTGGCAATTATGTAGTTAGTTATAGAAGTTAACGGTACTAATGTAATAAGCCTATGACTATATATATATATATATATATATATATATATATATATCTTGTACTGTCGTCATTATTCAATCAATGAAAATAAATCTTTTACAGAGAGAATCTCAGTTTCTATATGGTGTCTCGCCATTTCCCTCATGACGCTGATCCTCTTCCTCAATTTCTTGATCAATTTGTGTCTTCGATTTATGATTCTTCCTCTCTTATCTCTGTATGTCATGGTATCCCTCTTTGAATCATCATCTCCAATGGATTCACCGCCATTACCAAACCTTAATTCCTCTGGAAATTCTCAACCTCAGAATTCGTATCTGTTTCTTATGATCTAGAATATCGGTAGCATAGTGTTAATCAAACTCAAGTACACCAATTATCTACCATGGCGTGCATTGTTTGACCCGATTCTTCGTAGATACAAGCTTTTTGGCCTTATTGATGGCACCGAACCATGTCCGGTTCCACTTCTCCCTGATCGATCTCAGAATCCACCTTTTGATCAGTGGTTTGAGAAAGATCAAAATCGTATAATTTGGCTAAATTCGATGCTCTTTGAAGACCTAATTCCTTTCACTGTTAATGTATCCATATTTCAAGAGCTATGGCAGAAACTTGAACAACATTTTGGTGGAGTTTATGATGCTCATATCAATCAGCTCTGTTCTCGTCTTCAGTCAATTCAGAAAGGTTCTCAATCAATCTCAAAATATCTCCAGCAAATTAAGGACATTTCATATTTTCTCACCGCTACTGGTGCATTTATTTCCAATCGTGACCTAATTTCAGTAACACTTCATGGTCTACCTGATGAATTCGAATCATTCATTGACTCAATCATGCTTCGATTTTCTTTTACTTCTCTTGACAAATTTCATGGTATGCTGCTCACTAAAGAAATTTCCATGGCTTGTTGCAAGCAAACAATTTCTTCATCTGTCACTGAGCCATTTCAGGCCTCTTTCAATCTCAGGCACTATTGTTTCCAACGCCTACTCCATAGGCCTTTGTTGTGTACAATTAGGAACTTCAGTCATCCTTCTGTTACAATTCTAATCCAGGGAGACATAATTGCAATTCCAACAGAAGGAATCGTAATTACAATACCAATCATGGCAATTTCAATGGAAATAATCATGGAAATCAAAATCGTTCCACTTATCAAGACTCTAGGTGTAACTATTAAGGTTCTTCATCTTCATCTACAAGTGTGGTTCTACTAGTCACGAAGCCATTGACTGTTTTAACAGGATGAATCCTGAAATCTTTGGAAAGGTACCACCAGCCAAAACTTGCTGCTTTGTGTGCTCATTACTCTTCCAGACCTTTTACATCCTAGCTACTAGAGTCCAGAGCTACCTCACACACCACAAATGACATTACAAATCTCTAACTTTCTTTTCCTTACACTAGTGAAGACAAAATATACATAGAAGGTGGTAAAGGTTTGTCTATCCATCATATTGGTTCCTTTTCTTTAAGTACATCTCATACTTTCTTTAAGTTGAGCAATGTATTGCATGTTGCTCATATGAAACACAATCTATTGTCTGCTTACCAATTTCTCAAGACAATAATTGTTCCTTGACACTTGACCCTGATAGATCCACTATAAAGGATTGTGTTTCGGGGAAGACGCTTTTGTGAGGACAAGTTAAAGATAGCGATTATATCCACTTCAAGGATCCAGTCACCACACTACTTCATCACTATCAACTCTAATAAGTGTCAAAGTTCTTGTTAAGATTTGGCATCGAAGATTGGGTCATCCATCTTCTTCACTTTGTCGAAAGGATGTTTCTTGTAATAAACTTGTAGTGCAAGGCAAGGCCACTATTGACGTTTTCTGTTCCAATTGTACTTTTGCTAAAAACGATGAGCTTCCCTTTGGATCTGCTAGCTTTACAACTACTCATAACTTACAATTGCTTTAATGTGATCTTTGGGATCCTGCCTTCATTACTTCGCCTAGTGGTCTCAAATACTATTTGTTGATAGTTGATGATTACAGTAGATATAGTTGGCTATTTCCATTAAAGGCAAAGTCTGATGCCTATTCTACTTTTTGTATTCAAACATTATGTAGAAAATTTAGTTGGAAATAAAATCAAGATTGTGCGTTCAGATTCAAGGGGTGAATTCATTGGTACTATGTTTAAGTTTTTTTCTTCATAATCATGGAATTCTTCATCAATTAAGTTGTCTCCACACCCCTGAATAGAATGGTTGTGCTGAAAGTGATAGGAGCACATTTAGGCGACTTAGTTAGTTTGTTTTCGTAAATTTATGTTGTTAGTTCATAGTTATTTTAGTAGTTTAAGCTATTTTCGTGTGTTTATAGGTTCATATGGCTAAGGAAGCAAAAAGGTGCATTTTGGAGCATTTTGGAGCAAAATTGGACTTGGAATGGATAGCATATGCTTGGAGCAAAAGGAATGGACAAAATTGAAGACCTAAAGATGTTAGGATTCCTAATCAAAGAAGGATTCCTAATTAAAGAAGGATTCCTAGTCAAAAGAGGAATCCTAGTCAAAGAAGGTTTCCTACTTGAAGTAGGAAAGTTAAGCCAAGGTTTCCTATTTTGGTTTAACCTTTCCTAATCCTAAATGTCCCTAAATTCCAGCAACATTGAAGGTTTCTTATGCATTTTAGGACACAAACCAAAGGTCCCTTTTCTCCTAGTCTATGCTGCACCCTCCTTGTTGGAAGTATGCCCACAAAGCCACTCATTTGATGTAATAGCTTTTTGGAATACTTATTGTGTTAAACTTTTATATGTTTAATAGAGGGCAAAGCTTATTGTTAATCACTATTTATAGTATCTTGTGTTTAAGCAATAAGGGAATCCAAGGAATGTATTTGATCTAAGAGACAAGTGATTTAAGTTAGTTAAATTAACGAGACCTTTCTCTTATGTTCATTCCTAAAACGTTCCTAGCCATAGGATTGCCAATTGGGCATTGACAATCCGCTAAGGTTAGTATGTGTTATGTCGACTCAAGCGTGAGTATGAACTAGTCTCAAGTCATTTGGTGTTGGACACTAAGGCAAACACATAGGTGCTCGAAAGAGTAATCGAGTACACTGAACAACGATCAAACGAGAGTTCGAACATACATGTCATGTGAGAACTCAATAGTTGCAATATGCAAAGTAGTCCTTTGACCTGAGGCATCATTGATGTCTAATGGTTAGGTCCTTGATCTTTGATTATGTCAACGGCATTCCATTGGAGTGTCCACGGCATTGTTGGGGTCAAGCTATCTAGTCATGTAGGCATATGAATGCACAACAAGGGATCTCTAACCTTCCATGATGGAAGGAGAATACTCTAAGATATGATTCGAGAGTCTTTGGCCAAAGCATATGAATATGACTAAGGAAGATGTTCCAAATCTTATTCAATTGAATCATATAGAGAAGTATCACATTGGATAGTAGACATGAAACAAGCTATCACTTAAACAATGTGATTAAGAGTATTGTATTAGAGAATGACCGTATTGCATTGTAGTTGTAACTGGATAGGTTCTCCAACCACTTCTACTTAGCTTGGGTAACCATGACATGCTGCTAGGCGTCACCCATGGTTTGTGGAAGCCCTAAAGATTAGCAAACACTAATTTTAAGGGAGAATTGAAATGTGGTTTCAATTCACAATCGATCGTTAAGAGTAACATCGCCCACTACCTCGCTAATTGGAACCTAATGGATCGTACACCGAGTAAAGATATAAGTGAAGAAATTATATGAAATGGATAAGCAATTAAATGGTTTAATTGAAGGATGGTCAAGATTAATTAAATAGTTAATTAATTATACGAAACGTTCGTATTGGGCGTTTAAGTTAGTTTTGGGCTTCGGGGCACAAAAACGTTTTGGTCCACAAGGCCCATTATGTTTAAGTTGTATGACAACTAAAACAAAATGGGCAATTAAGCCCAATAACTACATAGAGGCCGGCCATAAGGGTGGAGGGTAGTGAACTTGGCTTAATTGCAAGTTTGCCACTCCATTGTGAGGTGGTATAAAAACGTCTTTATAGCCATTTCACACTTAGGGTTTTCTAATTGAATTTGGGTGAAACATATTCTCTCATTTTTCTACATAGAGGCCGGCCACCTTAGGTGAGGAACATCTAGCAATCTTTCTTCCCTAAGTCATCCATTTCATCTTCACACAACATCTTTGGTGTGGAGACTTAGAGACACCAAACTTTTGGTGTTTTGGAGAACAAATCCTCAAATCCTCAAAGAAGAAAAGGAGCACTAAAAGGGAGGAAATCACAAGGAAGATCCAAGGAGCAAGGAGGTGACTTGAAGGCCCTCCACTTGGGTGAATCCCTTGTGCAATCAAGGATGAGCTTCAAGGGTAAAGAATCTCTAAATTCTTATTCTCTTTAATATTGTTAAAGAGTCTTATGGTTCACCATATACTAGGCTTTGAAAGTCATGGGTTTTATGAATTGTTTTTGAATGCATGCCTACTTTAAAGTGTTATTAGTTTGCATATGTATTCAAATGTTCTTACATGTTCTTAGCTAGGACAAAATTTTTCCTTCACTCCTTACCCTTTTTCTTCCAAAATCTACCACATATCTTCCTTTCCCTAGATGTGCCACACCCCACATTCCCTTATTCCCCCTTTCCTTGCAATAAAACACCTTTCCCTTCTCTCCTAGTCAATGCCACAACTTTCCTTTCCTTTTCCTCTTAGAATTCTGATTTGTTACCCTTTTCTTGGAGGATTTGGAGTCTTAATACCTTCCCAAATTAATTAATTCAGGGCTTAACCTTTCTCCCTCTATATATACATAATCTGCCGCACATATTAGGCTCTCTAGACATCCATATTCATTATCTCCATTCATTCAGCCATCATCCACCCTCTACCACCATCCAACTTATCCATCCATCACCATAATTCATACCCAAATGATGCGAAAATTAACTTAACACACAAATTAACCATCTTTTGACAATTGTAGTATATAAGTAAGTAGGGATCGTTCTTAAACCGGGGATTAGGAGGGATTGCTAAACACTTTAAACTGACTCAAATAACTAAAACTAAACTTTAAAACACTTAACTCAACTTAAAAGACTCAAAACAAGTTCACAAGACTCAAAATAAGCTAAAAACACTCAAAACTGCCTCAAAACGCAAATTGGGCAGATTTGACTCTAAACACAAAATTGGACGAAATTTGGTTCTAACTTGACTCAAAACTCTTGAAAACACAATCTAAAACATATTCCAACTAGTTAGACACTCTAAAATAAATGGGGATTTGGTTTTGGACGAAAATAAAACAAACAAAGCAAGAAATTAAACTAGGCAGATTTGCACGAAATTGGTGGAATTAAGTGGATGGTGGGCTAGCTAGGAGGTCTTTCTCCACACATGGCATACTTGCATACAAAACAATCTCCAGTTGCTTATTCAATGAATCATGAACCTCAACACCCCAAGTACAACCTACACAACCCAAATCAGGTTCGTCCATAGATAATGATCAAAATTTTCAATTACTAACTTCTATGGCGTAGGGAATGCAAAATAGGGACAAAAAGGTTGATGAATTAGAAAAACAAGTAGGGTAGATTGTGGAGTTCATGGGCCAATTCAGAGAGCAAGGCAAGTTGCCTAGTTCAACCATTATCAACCCAAAAGGAAGATTCGAATCTGCCAAAGCAATCATGTTGCGAAGTGGAAAACAAGTTGGAACGGCCTCACAACCCTTTAAATCAGCCTCAACGTAGGATGAAAAGTTGCAATTCGAGGAAAAAGAGCAAGAGCAAGCCATGGCAAGGGTAACACCACCCATGCCGCAGCCACCCAAACAACCCCATTCGACTTCCAAGGGTAAAGAGGTTTCAAATTCGATTATTTCTAATGTTATTCCTCCAAATGTACCATTTCCTCATAGATTCATGCAAACAAAGAAGGAGGAGGCTGAGAAGGACATTTTGGAGACATTTAGAAAAGTACAAGTCAATATACCACTTTTGGATGCAATTAAGCAAGTTCCAAGGTATGCTAAGTTTTTAAAAGAACTTTGCACTACTAGGAAGAGAATTTCGAACAAAGAGGTTGTAAAGGTAAGTGAAAATGTCTCAGCCATCTTGCAACGTAAATTGCCCCCTAAATGCAAAGATCCGGGTAGTTTTACAATTCCTTATTTATTGGCAATAATCATTTTGAACATGCCATGCTAGACTTAGGTGCATCTATTAATGTCATGCTTTACTCAATTTATGCATCTATGAACCTAGGTGAGTTAAAAAATGATGGTGTGATTATTCAATTGGCCGATAGATCTAATGCCTATCCAAAGGGTGTTTTGGAAGATGTTTTAGTGCATGTCAATCATTTAATCTTTCCGGAAGATTTCTACGTGCTTGAAATGGAAGAATCAGACCATTCCCCTTCGTTGCCAATCCTTCTTGGACGCCCATTCATGAAAACTGCCCGTACTAAGATTGATGTGTTTAATGCGACATTGACAATGGAATTTGATGGGGAAGTTATTAATTTCAATCTTTCTAAATCTATCAAGTACCCTAGATATAATCATTCATGTTTTGCTATTGATGTAATTGATTCGTTGGCGCAGGACCATTTGGAACAATTGAACGAAGATGCACTTGAATTGGTCATTACAAGAGGAATGGAATTCACAAACAATGAACTAGCCCCATTGGCACCCACGACATGCATGGAGAACACCATCTCGTGCCCCCTAATGTAGATATGATTGAGATAGTGGTTGTCCTTGAGTCATTGCCACTACAATCTGGTAAGTCTTCGGACCTAATTTCAATTCCAATTTCGACTAATCAGCCCATTCCTTCAGTTGTGCAGCCACCTTCCCTTGAACTTAAACCATTGCCAAGCCATTTGAAGTATGTTTTCTTGGGAGACCAAGAAACCTTGCCCGTCATTATCTCATCCTCACTCACGGCACAAAAAGAAGGTAAATTAGTGAGGGTGTTAAAGGAGTACAAAATAGCAATTGGTTGGACCTTGGCCGACATCAAGGGAATAAGCCCTACCACGTGCATGCATCATATACTTTTGGAGGAGGGGTCCAAAGCATCTCGAGAGGCTCAATGCCAACTCAACCCTCCAATGATGGAAGTTGTGAAGAAGGAGATAATCAAGCTCTTGGATTGTGGAGTGATCTATCCAATTTCGGATAGTCATTGGGTGTCTCCGGTTCAATGTGTTCCAAAGAAATCCAGAGTAAATGTGGTGACAAATGCCGAAAATGAGCTTGTTCCTACTCGAATCCAAACAGGTTAAAGGGTTTGTATTGATTATAGGAAGCTCAATGCCACTACAAGAAGGATCATTTCCTTTTGCCATTCATTGATCAAATGCTTGAAAGGTTAACGGGTTATGCTTTTTATTGTTTTCTTGATGGATATTCAGGTTATAATCAAATTATGATAGCTCTGGAAGATCAAGAGAAAACCACTTTCACATGCCCCTTTGGTACATTTGCTTATCGTCGCATGCCATTTGGTTTATGCAATGCACCTGCCACATTTCAAAGATGCATGATGAGCATATTTTCATATTATGTTGAGAAAATTATTGTGGTTTTTATGGATGATTTCAGCGTTTTTGGTGATTTATTTGATGGTTGTTTGAATAATCTTAGTTTGATTTTAAAACGATGCATTCAAACTAACCTTGTTCTAAATTGGGAAAAATGTCATTTCATGGTTAAACAAGGCATATTTTAGGTCATAGTATTTCTGAAAAAGGTATTGAGGTTGATAAATCAAAGATAGATCTTGTGCGCCACTTACCCTCTCCTACTTCGGTTAGAGAGGTTCGTTCGTTCTTTGGACATGCAGGTTTTTATCGAAGGTTCATTAAGGATTTCTCAAAGGTCTCCCAACCTCTATGCCGTCTCCTACAAAAAGATGCAACTTTTGATTTCAACAAGGAGTGCACGGCAGCTTTCCAACACCTCAAGGACTTGCTAACCACAGCACCCATCATTGTTCCACCGGATTGGAGCCTTCTGTTTAAGCTCATGTGTGATGCATCCGACTATGCGTTAGGGGCTGTTTTAGTCCAAAGAAAGGACAAGAAGCCGCATGTTATCTACTACGCATCCCGGACATTGAATGATGCTCAATTAAACTATTCGACCACTGAAAAAGAACTTCTTGCCATTGTCTTTGCTTTAGATAAATTTCGATCATACTTACTTGGTACTAAGGTTATTATTTTCACTGATCATGCAGCTTTAAAGTATTTGTTCACCACGAAAGAAGCCAAACCAAGGCTAATTTGATGGATGCTGCTTCTTCAAGAGTTTGACATCGAAATTAAGGACAAAAAGGGGAGTGAAAATGTGGTGGCTGACCACCTAAGCCATATGGTACATGAGGAGGAGCCTTTACCGATTTCTGAAACATTCCCTGACGAGCAATTGCTATCCATTAAGGTAAGTGAGCCTTGGTATGCGGATTTGGTGAATTATTTGGTGGCTAAACAAGTTCGAAACACTCTAAACAGAAACCAACGTGATAAATTGAAAAAAGATGCTAGGTTTTATGTTTGGGATGATCCATACTTGTGGAAATATTGCTCGGATCAAATTATACATAAATGTGTGCATGACATGGAATTCAATTCTATTTTAACATTCTGTCACACTTATGCATGTGGGGGACACTTTGGGACACAACGCACCGCCCTTAAGGTTTTACAATGTGGATTTTATTGGCCAACTTTATTTAAGGATGCTAGAACCTTTTGTATGTCTTGTGATCGTCGCCAAAGAATGGGTGACATAAGTGCAAGGGATCAAATGCTACAAAATGTTATACTTCCTGTTGAAATTTTTGATGTTTGGGGCATTGATTTTATGGGTCCTTTTCCTTGCTCGCATGGTTTCCTTTATATCTTACTTGCTATGGATTATGTGTCGAAATGGGTGGTAGCAAAAGCCACCCGAACTAATGATTCTCGAGTGATTGCAGATTTCATTAGAACTAACCTATTTGCGAGGTTTGGAATGCCACGAGTAATCATAAGTGATGGAGGGTCTCACTTTTGCAATCGAACCATTGAGGCTTTGCTCAAGAAGTACAATGTCACGCATAAGGTTTCAACACCTTATCATCCTTAAACCAATGGGTAAGCTGAGGTTTCAAATAGGGAGATCAAGCAAATTCTAGAAAAGACTGTTGGCCCAACAAGGAAGGATTGGAGCGTACTTTTGGAGGATGCATTGTGGGCATATCGCACAGCATATAAGACACCCCTGGGCATGTCCCCATTTCGGCTCATTTATGGCAAACCATGCCATCTTCCCGTAGAATTGGAGCACAAGGCGCATTGGGCCGTCAAAACATTCAACATGGACATTGATGCCGCTGGAATTTATAGGAAGCTCCAATTGAATGAACTTGAAGAGATTAGGAACGAGGCTTATGAAAACGCTCGAATTTACAAGGAGAAGACAAAGGCTTTCCATGATAAGATGATTCGAGGCAAATCATTCTCCATTGGGCAGAGAGTGCTACTCTTTAATTCCCGCCTTCGTTTGTTTCTTGGTAAGTTGCGTTCTAAGTGGGTTGGCCCGTTTGTTATTACTAATGTCTTTCCTTATGGTGCAGTCCAAGTTCAAAGCTTGAAAACAGGACAAGAGTTCAAGGTGAATGGCCATCGGTTAAAGCCCTACTATGAGAATTTCGAGGATGTACCCCTCCATGCCGTGGGTACTAATGAAGCTTAGCATGGCATATTCATCCGGCTGGAAGACGTTAAAGCAAGCGCTTCTTGAGAGGCAACCCATGCATTCGACAAGGAGAAGATGGAACTTCCACTCCAAACCCAGATTTGTGTTTCTAAGCCCTTCTATTTGTTGCTTTATTTTATTATGCTTAGTTGTTTGTTATTTGTTTGCTTTTGTGTGAGTCTTTATGTGAAACATTGAGGACAATGTTTGATTTAAGTGTGGGGGGGGGGGGGTAAACAAGTGTTTTTATGCAAATTCGTGGGATTCTATCACCTATCACTTCTAATGTTGTTTCTCACTGTTTTTAAGTGTTTTTAGTGCATTTTAAGCTATTTTGGTGTGTTCTGAAGTAAAAATCCGAAAATTTGAAAAAAAAATTGAAAAAAGTGTTTTGAAAAAGCCAAAAGAGTTGCTTTTGTGTGTTTGTTTGTGTCTTAGGGTACCTTCCAACACAATGATGAGGATTTGGTTTTTAATCCATGACTGTTAAAGAGAGTTACAAACATGGATGGAAGTTTGATTTACTCTTTGGTTTATGCTTGGTTGTAGTTATAGTTTACGAATTCACATGTAATCACAAAGGATAAAATCAGTTTTTGTAACATGCTTGACGAAAAGAACTCAAACAAACGCTACATCCCTGAGAGACTTGAGCCTAAACGTTTATTTGGAGAGTTTTTAATCTGTGCATTCTTATTTTCTAAAGTCGTTGCATGATCTCATTATTCTTTGCTTGGTTGCTACTTAGAATGCGTTTCATCACTATAGTTCCAAATACTAGAACTCATACCTATTTTATTCAAAGCATGAAACTGATTAGCATAACAAATAACAAGATGAAGTGGTTAATAGTCACCACCATAGCCATATAGCCGAATCCACCCTTGTCATTTGTATTGTAGGATTAGCCTTTTAAGCCTTATTTAGCCTATTTTCTTTGTTAACCACATCCCCTGTACCTAGCCTAGAATAGGACTTTCCATACCCTTGTTTTTGAAGTATAGTGGAGCATGACTTAGAAGGAATTCTTTTTGAGTGACATTATTGTAGAAAACAAGTGTGGGGGAAGGGATTTTTGTGTGTATGTGTGTGCCAAAATCTGAAAGGAGGCACGGGAAAAAGGAAAAAAAAAAAAAAAGAAAGAAAGAAAAAATGTGAAAAAGAAGAGAAAGAAGACGAAAAGAAAAAAAAAGGAGTTGGAAATAAGTGAGAATGAACTCACAAGTGTTGATTGTTGAAGAAAGGGTCCAAAAAGTTTGAATTTGACCCTAGGTATTGCATGAATCTCCCCTTGTGTTTAAAATGTAGTTTTCTGCATTCTAAAGGGAATTCTAAGTGCCTAATTCATTGCTTTGCTCACTATTGCTTTAAGAACGTTGTTTCCTCTACCTTTCGTTGTTAGCCAATACCTTAGACCCATTACAACCCTTAGACTTCTATCTTGATTGTTATGTGTTTCAATATGTGGAGTTTAAAATTGGTTTGAGCATATGGTATCCCTGGTTCTCGCGTCTAAGTAGTAGCATTCCATTCATGAGATCATATACTTGTCATTGTCATAATTCCAGAAAATGGTTTCCTTGTTATAACATATGTGAGTGTTCGTCTACATGTTTACATCAATCTTCTTACATATACCTAGTGTAGGGAGTGTAGTCAGAAAATATGAGTGAAAAGAGAAAGTATATCCGGTGAGAAATTGAGGGAATTCTCTAAGGCATGTTACTACATTCAAAATGTTGTTTCAATTGATTAAATGTGAGCTAGTGAATGTGACTATGATTAAGTATGCTCGAGGGTAAGGATTGCTTAAATCTATGTGGGTGGTGATCTTTGACATGTTATGTTTCATTGGAAATGCCTAAGGCAAATGTTGGAAGGTTTAGATTATATGTTTTTATTCTTTTGTTTGTTTGTTTTGCTCAAGGACTAGCAAAAGCTAAGTGTGGGGGAATTTGATAGGAGCATATTTAGGCAACTTAGCTAGCTTATTCTTGTGCATTTGTGTTATTATTTCTTAGTTAATAGAGCATTTCAACTGTCACATCCCGACCCGGGGCGGATCACTTCCCGGGCCCGCTTCCACTACCGTAGCACGATATTGTCCGCTTTGGGCTTACCATTCCCTCACGGTTTTGTTTTTGGGAACTCACGAGCAACTTCCCAGAGGGTCACCCATCCTGGGAGTGCTCTAGCCCTCTTCTCGCTTAACTTTGGAGTTCCTACGGAACCCGAAGCCAGTGAGCTCCCAAAAGGCCTCGTGCTAGGTAGGGATGTGAATATACATTTAAGGATCACTCCCCTGGGCGATGTGGGATGTCACAATCCACCCCCCTTAGGGGCCCGACGTCCTCGTCGGCACACTTCCGGCCAGGGATTGGCTCTGATACCAATTTGTCACATCCCGGCCCGGGGCGGATCACTTCCCGGACCCGCTCCACTACCGTAGCACGATATTGTCCGCTTTGGGCTTACCATTCCCTCACGGTTTTGTTTTTGGGAACTCACGAGCAACTTCCCAGTGGGTCACCCATCATGGGATTGCTCTAGCCCCCTTCTCGCTTAACTTCGAAGTTCCCATGGAACCCGAAGCCAGTGAGCTCCCAAAAGGCCTCGTGCTAAGTAGGAATGGGAATATACATATACGGATCACACCCCTGGATGATGCGGGATGTCACAATCCACCCCCCTTAGGGGCCCGACGTCCTCGTCGGCACACCACGACCAGGGTTAGGCTCTGATACCAATGTCACATCCCGACCCGGGGCGGATCATTTCCCGGGCCCGCTTCCACTACCGTAGCACGATATTGTCCGCTTTGGGCTTACCATTCCCTCACGGTTTTGTTTTTGGCAACTCACGAGCAACTTCCCAGTGGGTCACCCATCATGGGATTGCTCTAGCCCTCTTCTCGCTTAACTTCGGAGTTCCTACGGAACCCGAAGCCAGTGAGCTCCCAAAAGGCCTCGTTCTAGGTAGGGATGTGAATATACATTTAAGGATCACTCCCCTGGGCGATGTGGGATGTCACATCAACTCATTTTCGTGTGTTTGTAGGTCCAAAGGTTTAAAGTACCAAGAAAGTGCATTTTGGTGCATTTTGGAGCAGTTTTGGGCACTAAGTGGATAGCTTGTATATGGGCCAACATGGATGGACGAACTTGGAGTTCAAAAGGCTAGAAATATGATGAGAAGATGAAGGTACTAAACTCAAGACAAAGTGGATAAGGAACTAGCTCAAAAGAGGAAACATTATCCATAACCTTATCCAACATTATCCAAAACCTTATCTTATCTTATCCTATCCTAACCTTATCATGCCTTAATCCTAGTTGCAAAGGGACCTAAATAGATATTTCTAGAACCTATTTCTACTCTTCTAGAAGTCCCAAATCAGCCACAGAGCACATTATTTCTAGAAACCCTACAAAGGTGGCGCCTATTCCCTTCTAGAAGGCCTTGCCTTGCCTTGCAAGCCATTCCCTCCTTCCTTCCAATTTGTGCCGCACCCTCTAGGCCCTATCCCTGATTGATTTTGATTTTTAGGGCCTCATTCCTTGTGGATTTAGGTTACACAAATCCTTTTATGAAACTAATTGGGCTAAACCCCCTCCTAAGTGGATTTAATCACCTATTGCCGAACCCTAGGGCCCTAATCCAATAGATCTACTAAGTGTAACCCTAATCTAATTAACCGTAGGACTATATAAACATATTTTCAGCCACAAATTCATATCACCCCCTTATGCTATTCAGAAACTTGTTGCCGCAACCCCTAACTTCCATTCTTCATCCTTCATCCACTCCATACACCTTCATACACAACCTGCCGCACTCTACCACCATAATCAACCATTATTCGTCATCCTAAACAAGAATCCATCGTTCATAATAAGTTGGAAATGATTCACCTTGATTTTGCTGAATGCCACTAATCCTTTTGCGTAAAAGAATGACTCGAGAAGTTGGGAAAAAATTCTCCAAAAATGCCCATTTCATACTCTCCCATGATGTGACAGTTCCGGGGGCTAGTTCATACAACCAATCTTTAGCCTTTTTCAAGAGAGAAAAGGGAAAAGCCTTCATCTTCAAAATGCTCCCATCAACATTCACCGGGGTCATACTTGAGCAAACAACCTCAAACTCCTTCAAGTGCTTATTAGGATCTTCCATGGACAACCCATGGAACTTAGGAATATGGTGCAATAAGCTAGACTTGAGTTCAAACTCGTCGGTCTTGTCTGGGGCTGCCCTTGGATATTGAATGCATAGCGGCATGGCATTGTCCAATCCCGAAGCGGAAAGCTCCTTGATTGTTCGATTATCAGCTGCCATAACTTATTCTTCCTAAAAAATCTGAGCTGTGGCCTCCTCTCCCACTTGTATTTCGTCTTCTTCAAGATCTGGTGTAGGTTGAGGTGGTTGGGGCTCTTGTTGATTCTTCTTCCTTCTCAAAGTTCGCTCAAAATCGTCGTCAAAGTCTAAGATATGCGCATGAACCGGTTGAGAACTCCGAGTCATAAACTAGTGCCTAAAAAACAAGAAAACAAAACAAGGTCAAAAACTAGAACCAAAACACACGTACATAAACAAAAAGAAATAACAAGGGATTAGCAAAGTTGCTAATCCCTAGCAATGACGCCAAAATTTGAAGCGAAAATTAACTTAACACACAAATTAACCCTCTTTTGACCTAGTTCCTTATCCACTTTGTCTTGAGTTTAGTTCCTTCATCTTCTCATCATATTTCTAGCCTTTTGAACTCCAAATTCGTCCATCCATGTTGGCCCATATACAAGCTATCCACTTAGTGCCCAAAACTGCTCCAAAATGCACCAAAATGCACTTTCTTGGTACTTTAACCCTTTGGACCTACAAACACACGAAAATGAGTTGAAATACTATATTAACTAAGAAATAATAACACAAATGCACAAGAATAAGCTAGCTAAGTCGCCTAAATATGCTCCTATCACCAAACACCCTTGTGCTGCAACAAAGAAAGAGAAAGAAGAGAGGAGAAACCTTGGACGTTTTGGCCATTCAAGCTTGGATTGTTGGAGCGTTTCTAGGTGTATTCAATCTTTGTTTTCAATGTTTAATTTATATTCTCTTTGTTTTGTTGTAAACATGAGGAGCTAAACTTGTTTTAGCTAGGGGAGACTTGAAAACCATGATTATATTTGCAATATGAATTGATTAATTCCAGTTGTAACTTCATAAATTGTGAATGCAATTTACTAAACCGTTTGATGGATAACTTATTCTTGTTTGTTGATTAAGGGTGCACACTTAATTTGCATGCATGAATTTGGTGCTAGAATATAAGGGAGTTTCACATAATCGTCACAAACTTATATTCACAAGTAATTAAGGATGTTTTCACAATCATGTTAAGTAAATTCCTAGCATGAGTATCATGATGTCATAGTTACAAGTGCTTTGTCAATACTTATGATTTTCATTGAACGTAATGATCTTTGATTGTATCTCTATTATGATGTCATGGAGGGAACTTTTGAAGAATGCTTTGGGTTGTCGTACGATGTCATCCAATCCAATAACTTAAGGAAATTCTGAGGGTTAATTAGTGATGTCACGGTTAATCTGGGGTGTTGAGGTTCATGGTTTATTGGAAAAGCAACTGGAAATCAATTTGTGTTTGAATGTATCATGTGTGGAAAAGTATCCTTTAGCTATCTACCCATCCTTTGTTTTACTCAACTTCGTCCAAATCCTATTTAAGTCTTTTAATTACTTGTTTTTATCTTAAAATCGTCAAAAACCCAATCCCCTTTATTTAGTTGAGTCAAATCTGTCTTATTGTGTGTTTTTAAGTGTTTTGAGTCAAAACCAATTCTATTTTCGTCCAAATTGAGTCTTAGAGTGTAGATTGAGTCTTTTTGATTGTTTTGTGTTGTTTTGAGTCTTTTAAGTTTGTTTTGAGTCATATAAGTTTAGTTAAGAGTCTTTGAGTTTGTTTAAGTGTTTTTAAGCATATTTTTGTATCTTTGAGTCAGTTTTCATTAGATTAGCAATCCTCATAATCCCCGGCCTAGAATGATCCCTACTTATATCTATACTACAATTGTCAAAAAGAGGGTTTAATTTGAGTGCTATTATTTATCACATTAGAAAGAAAGCACAGACAGTGTGTGGAGACTGCCAGAATCTTACTTGTTTCTTCTAATGTTCCACATCTCTATTGGGTGGAAGCTTTCTCCACTGTTGTGTACCTCATTAATAGCTTGCCAATCTTTTAGATATCGAAGTCTCCTTGGGAATTACTTTTTCGAAAGCCACCAGACTACTCTAGACTAAAAGTGTTTGGATGCAGTTGTTCCCCATTACTCAAGCCCTATGTTCATTCAAAGTTTGATGCAAAAAGCAAAAGCTGTGTCTTTTTGGGGTATAGTTTACAACACAAGGGTTATAGATGTCTTGACCCACTAACTATCAGAATCTATATTTCAAGACATGTGCAGTTTGATGAAACTACATATCCTTTTCAATCTTTTACTAAGCGTACTGCTTCAATTCTGGAATCTACTTCATCTCCTATGGATCTTCAGTTCTCTGTTCCATTTTCAAGATCAAATTTAGGTTCTACCTCTTCAAGTTCTATCATTGGGGATGCTCAAAATCATGATTCTCTATGTTTTGTACAAAATTCAAGTTCTATTTCCATCGCAGAACCAATTTCTTCAAAGACACATCTATAACAATGCCTCCTGGTAATACTCATCCAATGGTCATTCATTCCAAAGCTGGTATACATAAGCCCAAAGTGTATGCAGCTACCAAGCATCCACTTCTATTAGATATTGATTTTGTACCAACTACAAACCTGCAAGCATCTAAACATGCTCATTGGAGATCTACCATGCAAAATGAATTCAATGCCTTGTAATCAACAGGTACTTTGACCTTAGTTCCTCCATCTTCTTCCCAAAATGTTGTTGGTTGCAAGTGGGTCTTCAGAGTAAAGAAAAAGACCGATGGTATTGTTGAGAGATTTAAAGCTCGTTTAGTAACAAAGGGATATCACCAGCAAGAAAGCATTGATTTTCAAGTGACTTTCAGTCCTGTTGCTAAACCAGTCACAATTAGAGTACTTTTATCACTTGTAGTGCAGCTTCATTGGTTTTTAAATCAATTAGACATAAGTAATGCATTTCTTCAAGGGGATTTAGAAGAAGATGTGTATGTGCAGTAGCCCCTAGGTTTCACTGATCTCAATATGCCAAATCATGTATGCAGATCGAGAAAACCTCTATATAACCTTAAACAGGCACCACGAGCTTGGTTTGACAAACACTTTCAAGCTCTTCTTCAATTCGAATTTGCGCAGTACTCCTCAGATGCCTCATTATTTGTTTTCAAGGGTCCTTCTCCAGTAATTGTACTAGTCTATGTCGATGACATATTAGTCACTTGCCCTAATCCTTCTTTATGCAATTTGTTCATCCAAAAGCTTAGTGTTATTTTTCCAGTCAAAGATTTAGGTCCATTGCACTATTTTTTGGGATTAGAAGTTCAGCGGTCTTCCGCAGGCATCTTCCTTCATCAAACTAAGTACTTACTGGATCTTCTTAGGAAAACCAATATAGATGGCGCTAGCCTTGTTGTACTCCACTTGGCTCTAAGAAACTTGATCATATAGGCTATTTTCTGTCCAATCCAACCGAGTACAGGTCCATTGTTGGTGGTTTACAATATTTAACATGGACACGCCTAGATGTTTCCTTTACAGTTAATCAA
This sequence comes from Pyrus x bretschneideri, assembly GCF_019419815.1. NCBI lineage: Eukaryota > Viridiplantae > Streptophyta > Magnoliopsida > Rosales > Rosaceae > Pyrus > Pyrus x bretschneideri. The sequence continues at coordinate 1,904,830 of NW_025999806.1, read as the reverse complement.
ATCTACCAGTTCATGCATGCTCAATGAGAACAACACATGCGGGCTACCAAAAAGGTTTTTCAATATCTTAAAGGCACTGTCTCTGAAGGACTTTGCTTCAAAAAGGGTGATACCAAACTCATTGCCTTCTCTAATGCTGACTAGGCCGGGTGTACTTTTGATAGACACTCCACCAGTGGTTATTGTGTCTTTCTGGGATCCAACCTTATCACTTGGAGTGCCAAGAAACAATCCATCGTTGTACAATCATCCACTGAAGCTAAATACCATTCTCTAACACACACAGCTGCTGAACTTACTTAGATCTGCAAAATCTTCCGTGAAATTGGTTTCCCACTCTCTTAGGTTCTTAACCTATGGTGTGACGAAATTTCAGCTATCTCACTTGCTTCAAATTCGGTGTTTCATGCAAGAACCAAACATGTTGAAATCGACTACCATTATATCAAGGATTGGTATTGGCACATCTCATCAAAGTTCAATTTGTTTGTAGTCAAAATCAATTGGCTAACATTCACACCAAATCTCTATCTAAAAGTAGGTTTAGCTATCTCAAATCCAATCTTCCTCTTGGTTCAATAGTTAATCCCAAGCTCATCTTAAGGACGTGTATTAAGGCAGATGCCAAATCATTCAAACCAGTCACTACTTTGTTATAACCGTAAACAGTTAGTGTAATAAGCATGTGGCTATATATATATATATATATATCATCTTGTACTGTCATAATTATTCAATCAACGAAAATCAATATTGTACAAAAAGAATCTCAATTTGTATAGTTTCATCATTGTAAATTGGAAAAATAACACAGGAAGTTCCTAAGGTTAAAATCCTCGAATTTTAATTTGAATTCAGGCGCACAGAACAATAGAACTCGAAAATATCCAAATCTACAAGGATTAAGGTAGTAAACCCACTTGAGCTTTAGCAAGGTGGCTCAGAGATCTCAGATTCAAGAGTTTACTGCCATCTCAGCTTCACCTGAGCTTTAACGAGGTGGCTCAGAGATCTCAGATTCAAGAGTTCACTATCATCTCAACTTCAGATCGTCCATGAATGTGCATCACTATAATCCTTTGCCTCCCCAAGATTAGATTTGTGTGTCTGGGTTTGAGTTCAAGCCGGATTTGAAGGTTGTGGTGGTAGTTTCTCTTGGCAAAGAAAAGGGAGAGTGATAGAGAGAGTTTTCGAAGAGAAAGGTTAGAGAGAGAATTTTCAGAATAACTGAGGAGGAGAGAGACCGGATGTGGTTACCACTAGAAAATTTTCAATGTGAATTTTTGAATATGCTCTTCACTGATTTATTCATAACTCGTCTTTTCAAACTCCAAATTGGATTCCATCATCTTCCATGCACTCGGGGCTACAAAAACTAATTTAATAAAATAGAAAAATCTAAGAAATTGGAAATTAACTCAAAGGTTCATAATTCCTCAAGACACCTAACTAAGAGCATTTTTGTGACATCCCACATCGCCCAGGGGAGTGATCCTTATATGTATATTCTCATCTCTACCTAGCACGAGGCTTTTTGAGAGCTCACTGGCTTCGGGTTCCGTAGGAACTCCGAAGTTAAGCGAGAAGGGGGCTAGAGCAATCCCATGATGAGTGACCTACTGGGAAGTTGCTCGTGAGTTCCCAAAAACAAAACCGTGAGGGAATGGTAAGCCTAAAGCAAACAATATCGTGCTACGGTGGTAGAGCGGGCCCGGGAAGTGATCCGCCTCGGACAGGGATGTGACATTTTGGTCATTTCATATCTTTGGGGAACAAAATACAATATTTTAAGTTACAGGTTGTAATAAGTGTGTGCAATCTCGAAAGGCCAAACACCGGGCCCATGAATTGGACAACATAAACAATTACTCTATCAATGATGGAGTTTGTAACTGATAAGAGGTAATGAAAAAAACATAAGAGACATTTTAGATCTTGGGAACAAGTGTACCATGCCTAAGTGTTATCAATTCTGCCTAAAGATCCACTGCTTCCTTCTTTAGGCTTTAAGCACATCATCAGAGTCCTACACCTTCAACTTGCGAACATTCATTAATTTATACCATTCAACTTCATCATGGGTATTCATTAAAGTCATTTATTTTGTCCGCCCAAGGACCACCGATATTATTTTTCACCCTTTGGTAGCCACCACTCTCTTTGGAAATTAACTCAAAGGTTCATAATTACTCAAAACTCTCAACTAAGGGCATTTTGGTCATTTCACATCATGGAGTTTTAATCGCCCCAAAAAACTGCTTCTTCTTTATGAACTTGCCAACAGCCGAGTCCTCCTTCAAGAGTATATTGAAATTACCAATTAATTTCTTAAGAAAGTTATCAAGTTTTAAACCGATGATATTAAAAACTTCTTCAATCTTCGGTCTCGGACTTCATTGTAGAATGTATTGATGACACATAAGAATTTATGTACCAATCAATTACAATCAGGAGGGATTTCTGTCACAGATAACCAAATTCAGTCTTAGAGAGAATCACAGTTGATCAATTTTGGCACCATCGTTTCTGCTTTTTCATTCGAAATCTTACAAGAATGGACGATTCTCCAAAACCAATTTCAATCACGGAGATCCGACAAACTTTTCCACATATATCAAAAAGTCCAGAAAAAAATCCCACCAAGAATTTAACATAGTTATTTTCTACAAAATTTATATGTTGTTGAAGATAATGATTAACCGCTAGGATATTGGCCACATATCGCAACCGAAGAATTCTAATGTTATTTTCCTTCCATAAAATGTGTAACAGATAAACTTAAGTACGCCTTTTACAACTCAAAATCAATTTTCAGTGAACAAATCGTCAACTATCAATAACCTGCCTGATGCGTTCTTCCAGCGCTTCATAGTCTTTAATTGGTCTTTATCGTACACCTGTAGAGCTGCTCATCAAGAAACGTCTCCCAAGTCGTGTTCCAACCAGATGACTTCATTTCTCTTTTTGCAGTTCAACATTCAGTGGACAAATGCATAAACAATCCCATAAACTGTGTAACAAATCAACCTTATGTTCAAGCCTTTTACAACCCAATATCCAAAAAACAGAGACTTCAAAAAAGGCAAATCCTTTTTCAAGATGAGTTACCGTCTGTGGTTCACGTTGAATTTGACTTATGTTGTGGTAAATATGATTTTTATTTCAATTTGAATAAAGCAAATTTTTTGACTAAAAAAAAAACCTCTCTTTCAAAAGAAACAATGATTCATAATTTAAAATTTGAAATTTGAAATTGCTCTTGCATTCCTACGTGGGCTGACGTTGCTCATGGGGGCCACATCGACAAAAGTGATGAAGATCAACCTTATCATGAGTAATAGACACTTATGGTCAGGGGAGGCTGAAATACCTCTGTAAGTCTTTCCGGACTAAAAAAAGACGGATAACCGTAGTTTGCCACTAGCTGTCCCCTTTATATATATATATATATATATATAATTAAATAATTAAAATAAATTAAAATAAAATAAAAAACCCTTATCATGAGTAGTAGACACTTTCGGACATGTAAATTTATGTGTTATTTTCTTATTACAAGCGATATTCCACATTAATCTATATTAAGGAAAGAGGAATAGTTTAAACTTGAAAAGCAGTGAGTTGAAGAGAAACCCTAACCACCAAGGCAATTCACCACTTGTCACTTGGCCTGCTCTCGAACGTGTGTAGAAATATTTGTTGCATGACAAAGCAAGCGCAGTTTCTGGTTGACAACTACGTTCAAAAACTGCTTTGTGATATAAGATTTTCGGTTTTGGGTGGAGGGTTGCATACATATGACCTTAGGATTCGATATCTGTTTTTGACTTCCAAAAGAAGTTTTAAAAAAAAAAAAAAAAAATAGAAAAAATATAAAACAAAACTCTACAGTGAATCAAAATATGTAGTAAAGCTCTCTTATGATAATTTCATGGAGATTTATTTCCAGATAAGAAGATTATTTCCAAGCTGTTCGACAGTTGAACTATTTGAATTTTCACATATATATAATATATATGCCTTACAAAGATATCTTGTAATATTTCAACTTCTTGTTGTACTTTCAATTGGGATATCAGTCTCTACTTTATCTCAAAAAGGATCTGGATTGCTTGCAGCTTCCACATTCTTCAGTTTTGAGACGCAAAACACAGCCAAGTGTTCATCTCCTGCAACAAATTAGGCAGTTCAACATCAAAACATGAACAATTCCGTTTGCCAACAGAACATACTAGCAGTCTACAATTTAAGTAACACCATTCAACTAGGTTAATTTTAATCAAGAGGGCCAAAAGAAAGACAAGAAACATCAGACAGTCGATCTTCACCCATGCACTAGGTTTCTTATTTACTCCACTTATATCAATCCATGAAAATCTGAAAGAGAAAAAAAGGGTTAATGTACGTACCAAACGTAAGACAGGATCCAGGTGGCACAGTGGCAACAACTCCTGCGCTCAACTGTTTGTCGTCGATGATGTTGATGTTTAAGCTTTGCAGCTGCTTTCTGATTCAAGTTTCTTATTCTCCCTTGTAATTCAAGGTGTTCGTTCTTAGTTTGTAATGTAGGGCTCAGATTAAATCAAAGCTAATAGGCTAAATGTGTGCCACATGGCATAGCAACTCACTTATAGGTGAGCATGTGTTGTACACGTGAGTGTGTGAGGTGGATGAGTAAGTGTGCCTTCAATGGCTACACCTCACCCTCCACTCCACTGCTTTTGTAAGAAGTATCAATTCGGTTATAGCTGAAAAAGAATCCAATGGAGAAATCTCTCTGTCATCTTCTCACCTTCATTTCTTCATGCTCTTTGAGCAGAGATTATAATCTCATTTGATTTCTACTTTGATTTTGTGCTCTGATACTTCATAAAACCACATACCCAAATAAAATCATAAACTTTATCATGGCCTCAAAGCCAAGTTCATTGCTTTAATCTGGGCGTGAATCTGTGAATTCTGTGTTCTTCAGCGAATCGTTTGTCTTGAGCTTCATCACTAAAGAATCGTGTTTTTTTTTAAGCCTGTAAAAATCGAAGATCTTAGTCGAATATGGCTGGATCAACGAGTTCTGAGCTTCGCATTCCCATTTTCAATGATGAGAATTATGAATTCTAGAATATCAGAATGCGAACCATCCTCGAGTCTCATGGAATGTGGGAGCTCATAGAGTCTGGGTTCACTATCCCAAAATCATCTTCTATTGTTGTGGTAGCTGATGAAAAGAAGGAAAAGTATGCAGCTACTAAGACTCCAACAAACATTGAGATCATAATGAAGGATGCTAAGGCCCTTGGGTTGATCCAAGGAGCTGTGACCGATCAGATTTTTCCCAGGATCTTTAACGAAGAACCTCCAAGGGAGCTTGGGATATCATACAGCAAGAATTTAGAGGTGACAAATAGGTTAGAAATGTGAAATTACAAGGTTTACGCAAAGAATTTGAGTATACTAGGATGAGAGATAATGAATCCTTATCTGCATACCTTACTAAACTGTTTGACATCATGAATCAAATGAAGGGTTACGGTTAAGAACTATCTAGGGAGAGAGTTGTTCAAAAATTACTTATAAGCTTGCCTAGAAGTTATGACTCTATCTGTGCTAGTGATTGAACATTCAAAGGATATTGAAACCCTTGAAATCCAAGAAGTTGTTGCCTCTCTAAAAGGTTATGAACAAAGGCTAGATATGCATGCTGAGAGCTTTATTGAAAAGGCATTTGCTAGTCTAAATGTTGGGTCCAAGTTTCAAAAACCCAATGGGTTCTCTTGTACTCAAAAGTCAAGAAAAAATTGGAAGAACAAAGGAAAAAAATGGATACAAGCCTAACTTTGCTCCAAAGCAGAATAATTTTCATGATTCAAACAAAATAGCTTGTAAACATTGTGATAAACTGCACTATGGGAAGTGTAGGTTTAAAGGAAAACCTAAATGCACAAATTGCAATAAGGTTGGTCATGAAGCTAGAAACTACAATGGGAACAAAATGGTGCAGAAGGCCAACTATGCTTGCAATTCTGTGACTTAGGTGAAAGTCAATAATACTTGGTACATTAACAGTGGTTGCAGCAACCACATGACAGGAAATGAAAGTTTGCTAATGAATGTTAGTAGAAACCTGAATGCAAGAGTAAAAATGGGAACTGGTGAAGTTGTGAGTGTAGCAGGAATAGGTACACTTGTCATTGAAACTAAGATGGGAAGAAAACACATACAAGAAGTGATGCTGGTGCCTGGCTTGGAGGAAAATCTTCTAAGTGTGGGGCAAATGTTGGAACATGGTTACTACTTACTATTTGGTGGTAATGCAGTTTGTATCTATGATAACTAGAACTTGAATGAACTGGCTGCTAAAGTTCAAATGATTGGTAACAGGTGTTTTCCCTTAACTATAATGCCCGCTACACCACTAGCACTGAAAGCTAGTGTATCTCATTGTACTTAGACTTGGCACAAGAGGCTAGGTCATCTAAACACAAAAAGTTTGTTGCAACTTAGTGAGCAAGAAATGGTTCATTGACTACCTCACTTGGAAAATTCCAAGAATGTTTGTGAAGGATGTATGTTTGGCAAGCAACGTAGAGATGAATTTCCAAGAAAATAAGCTTGAAGAGCTAAATTCCCATTTGAATTGGTGCATACAGATATATGTGGACCAATGCAAATTGCTTCAAATGCTGGAAACAAGTACTTCATTCTGTTCACTGATGATTGTACTAGAATGGCATCGGTCTACTTTCTGAGATACAAATCTGAGGCATTTGAGTATTTCAAAAGGTTTAAAGCAATGACAGAATTGCAGTGTGGACACAAGGTCAAGTATCTAAGAAATGATAGAGGTGGTGAGTTCATGTCTTCTCTGGTATTCAAAGGTAACTAACCATGTCATACACACCACAACAGAATGGTGTGTCTGAAAGAAAGAATAGAACTATGGTGGAAATGGCAAAAACTATGCTACATGAAAAAGGCATGCCATACCAGTTTTGGGCAGAAGCTGCGCACACTACAATATATCTCCTCAACAGGTGTCCCACCAGGTCGTTGGATAAGATGACCCCTTTTGAAGCCTATAGTGGAAGAAAACCTGGAATTGCACACTTGAAGATCTTTGGTTCAGTATGCTATGTTCATGTTACCATGAATCTAAGACACAAGCTTGAGTGCAACAGTCATAAATGTGTCCTTGTGGGGTATGGAGCCAGTGAGAAAAGATACAGGGTATTTGATCCTATCACTAATAAAATTATGCTGTCTAAAGATGTAGTATTTGATGAGAGTGCCAAGTAGGATTACAATGTAAGCTCTTAAAAATATTACAATGCATCAATTATTACTAATATAGGAGAATCTGAACCAACTCAAGGATCGGAAGTTCAAGATGAAATTGTACTCCCTGAGATCACCTCTGATATTTCACAGGAAGGTTTGAGTTCTAATGCTGATGGTTCAAGCTCACAGATGGATATATCTCAGAGCTATGATTTTACTCCAAAGAAATGGAGACCCTTGAATGAAGTTCTTGCATAGTTTAACGTTTGCATTGTGGAACCTGAGAGTTATGAAGAGGCAATTCTAGATTCATCGTGGATGAAAGCTATGCAAGCTGAGCTAGACATGATTGAAAAGAATAATACATGGATGCTAATAAACAGACTATCTAGCAAACCTGTGATAGGTGTGAAGTGGGTATACAAAACAAAGCTGAACCTTAATGGAAGCATTCAGAAGAAAAAAAAAAGCTAGACTGGTTGCAAAAGGTTATTCACAGAAGCTAGGAATTGACTTTAATGAGACATTTGCACCAGTTGCTAGGCTTGACACCATAAGGACTTTGATAGCTCTTGCAGCTCAAAAAGAATGGCAACTATTTCAATTGGATGTAAAGTCTGCATTTCTCAATGGTGTACTCAAGGAAGAAGTCTATGTTGATCAACCTTAAGGATTTGTCATACAAGGCAAGGAGGATAAATTGTACAAGTTAAACAAGGCATTATATGGCCTTAAGCAAGCACCAAGAGCTTGGTATGATGAAATTGATTCCTATTTCACCAAGGCTGGTTTTAAAAGAAGTCCTGGTGAAGCTACTCTATACATTAAGATTGAACACTCAGGGATTCTTATTGTTTCTATGTATGTTGATGACATTATATACACTGGAAGTAGTGATACAATGCTTAACAAGTTTAAAAATGACATGATGCAGCACTATGAGATGACTGATTTGGGATTGCTGCACCATTTTCTTGGTATGGGAATTGTACAAATCAAGAAGAGCATCTTCATACATCAGAAGAAATATGCAATGAAGTTGCTGGAGAAATTTGGTCAAAAGGGTTGTAAATCTATGGGAACACCACTTGCAACAAATGACAGATTGTGCAAGAATGATGGAAGTGAAGCTGCAGATGAGTCTGAGTATAGGAAATTGGTGAGAAGCCTTTTGTACCTCACTGCCACTAGACCAGACATATTGTTTGGTGCCAGTCTTTTGGCAAGATTCATGTATGGTCCAACTAAGAAGCATATAAGAACAGAAAAAAGAGTACTGAGATACATTCAAGGTACTATGGATTTTGGCATTGAATATGTAAAAGGAAAGACAACATTTCTTATTAGATATTTTGATAGTGATTGGGCTGGGAGTATTGATGACATGAGAAGCACATCAGGGTATGCTTTCAATCTTGGCTCGGGTGTGTTCTCTTGGGCATCAATCAAACAAAACACAGTGGCATTATCCACTGCAGAAGCTGAATATGTAAGTGCTGCTAAAGCAAAGTCTCAGACCAAGTGGTTGAGGTTTGTTTTGGAAGATTTTGGGGAAGAACAGGTTGAACCTACTGTGCTAATGTGTGATAACACTTCAGCAATAGCTATTGCCAAGAATCCAGTGTTTCATCAGAAAATAAGACACATCAGTAGAAAATTTCATTTCATCAGGGATGTAATACAAGAGAAGTAGATTGAGCTTATTTACTGCAAATCTAAAGAACAAATGGCAGATATCTTGACTAAGGCCCTACCAAAGGAGAAGTTCATCTATTCAGAGAGATGTTAGGCGTCAAATCAGATGTCAGCTTAGAGGAGAGTGTTGATGTTTAAGCTTTGAAGCTACTTTCTGATTCAAGTTTCTTATTCTCCTTTGTAATTCAAGGTGTTTGTTCTTAGTTTGTAATGTAAGGCTCAGATTAAATCAAAGCTAATAGGTTAGATGTGTGCCACATGGCATAGCAACTCACTTATAGGTGAGCATGTGTTGTACACGTGAGTGTGTGAGGTGGATGAGTAACTGCGCCTTCAATGGCTACACCTCACCTTCCACTCCACTGCTTTTGTAAGAAGTATCAATTCAATTATAGCTGAAAAAGAATCCAAGGGAGAAATCTCTCCGTCTTCTTCGCACCTCCATTTCTTCATGCTCTTTGAGCAGAGATTATAATCTCATTTGATTTCTGCTTTGATTTTGTTCGCTGATACTTCATAAAACCACATACCCATATAAAATCATAAACTTTATCAACGTCCCATTTGTGCTGTCTAAGTCTATTACCAATAGCTTCCCTTATTTCTTTTGCAAGCATGTACACCAGATACTGTAAAGAAAGTTGGTTCTGGATATTCTTCAATATTAATTGACTCCAAGATTAATATTGAAGAATATCTGGAATTGCAGAAATATTAACTTAATATTTTGGGGATGATAACTTGTTGCCTCCATTGATTTAAAGAAAGTTGGTTCATATATCAGCTTATAAGTAATCATCTTGCTAACAAAGAATTAACGTCTAAAGAAAATTTTTACCACGAAATGAATGAATGTTTAATGTCTCACTAACAATGTATTGCTTATTTCTACAAATTAGTTTCATAAAGAATCCACTTTGAAAGCATCTTTTTCTTAAGTATACTAAAACATGTATGCTCATCTACTTAATCGAATTCAGGGTAGGATTACTAGGGACCTGTTGCAACTGGAATCACCATATCAGCTTTTTCTGGGAGGCGACCAACAGTCACCTCATTCTAAATTAGAATCAAAACAAGAAAGTCATCAATTGTTTCAGTACTTGAAATTTAGTATCAATACATATTTTAAAAAAAAATAAAGCCACAAAAGAATAACTTACAGAAGAAATTTCAAAAGCACTTGGCACCTATGTGCCTTGATTCTCCATCGCCTGTTAGGTACAAGATTTTCTACACAAATTAACCACATATGAAATCAAGAAATAATGAGACAGACATAGGTATATACATAACGTACAGACAGGCTCCAGAAGCCATGTATCTGGTGGAGTTTCAACCTCGGAAGAGGGGCAGGAGGAGGCATAAATTGTTAGGTGGTGTTTTGATTTTGGTTGGATCCTAAATACTAGAGATTCGATGTTGGAGGAGGAGCTGTGGACTTGTAATATTAATATTGTTGGAGCGCTGCTAAAAAGAAATAATGTGACTGTGAGCTGCTTGAGGAGGAAGAGGATGAAGCTTGGGAACAAGAGACTTGTAACAGTGGCAGTGAGCATTGATTTCCATTTCTTTTTCTTCGTGTATCTCCTTCTGCAGTTTCTATGGCAGTACATACGGCACTAAACTAGAAAACCACACAATGATTTGAGTATGTTGTAAAACATATTCTAAAATCACAACAACAAGACATTAAGATCACGAATAAATCAAATCAATGTAAAATAGAGATCGACTAATTATGTTAAATGTATCAGTAGAATATGGAAGACATAGTTATGAAGATGAAGCCATTGATCCTTGCGAACAAAGTAAAAGTAATCTTCTACTTCCAGTAACTCTCAATGACCTCTACTATCAAAATAGGCTTGTAATTTTCGTGAGTTTCAGTTGGTATGGAAGCAGGGACTATTCTTAGGTTATATAGCTAGGTTTTCAACCAATTCCTCCCCGTTATCGGAAATGATATCAACCCAAATCATATCTGATCAATTAGAGTCCCATCATGGATCTTATTTCTTGTATTTACTTAATAAAGGTCCATAACTGATCGCATTTAATTAGGACTCCAATATGTTTATTTCCTTAAGGCACCAAGAGTCCTAGAGATTTCATTAACTTGATTGCCAAGTCAATATTCCCTCAATTATTCTCGGCATAATTCATTGTCATTCACAAAAATGGTTTTACATTCTCCCACTTGAATGTCAATGAGAATACCTCAACGAGATAAATATATATGGTGATCATTTGAGTCCACTAAAGTATGCAATCATACCTTTCAAGTAACTTCTCACTTTGAGACTAAGTGCAGAACCAAAGAAAACAAGGCCCAAGGTACACATTGGACAGTTCCTTGCACTCCATGATTACACGCACACTTAACTCAAAGCACTATGTTACTAACAAAGTCATGATATCAAGAGCTAATAGTCAAAACATTAGCTCACAATACTCGAACTGAAAATATGAAAATATATTTCAATACAAAAGTAGTTCGCAAAAGAACTCAACAACATTGGTAACAAAATCCAACTTTTCTGTCAATTTAGAATATAATAAGAGAACAAGTAAAATAGGACATACTATTTACAAAATCAGGACCTCTTATTAAAACTTATGAACAAAATTTAAACAAAATTTACTCTTAAAGTATCAGTCACTAACACTTCAAATTTTTAACACAAAAGGTAATCTCTTACTTCCACTGATTAACAGAGACAAAATTATATATAGATAAATTATTATTACTCCCACTGATTAAGAGAGTAAAACAAAACTTTGTAAATGTCTATAAAATGAAACATATACCTTTCAAATACTCCCATTAGCAAAACATTAGTCATGGGATCTAAAACATAAAATTTGTGAGTTCAACATCTTTATTCTAGATATTTGTAGGGAAGTGACTCTTGTGACTAAAAAATTATACAAAATCATTTGGTCAGTTTTGTTCATCTAACATTTGACAAAAATAGAAAACTTTAACTAAATGTTTTCTTATCGCATTGAAAGCATATAATTCCATAATCATCTTTGGACAGAAACTAATTATATTAGGTTTGCATAGCTAAAATATAAAATGCAATGGCAAACGTATATAGGTTCAACACTTTTGAGTAGATGAAGTATATACCATCTTGTCAATTACATGCTTCACTATACATTGATTTATAGTTGTTCTGAATAAGAAAACACTTTTGAGAAGATTAATTATCCATCAATAACATATAAATCACAAGTCCAATTTCTTAAACAACAAACAAGAATTAATAAGCAAAACACTTTTGAGCAGAATATACTCATTAACCCTTCTTGAATTTCCTGCACGATTACTTGCATATATAAAATATAAACAAGTATGCTAATGTGCGTTTTATCTACCAAAACCATGACCATTAAAAGCATGCAAAATCAATGAGTGTGAAGCCCATAATACATTATTTCTCCCACTTGGGCATACACTCAATATTGCAAGATTAAACACTAGAGAAAGTGGTCATATAACAAAATATAGGCTAGTTGAATCAATAAAGATAGTGTACACAATCCATTATATAATATAACATGGCAAATTTTTACGAAGTTTGGAGTTGGAAAAATCTATCAAAATCATAATCAAATATGACACATTGCAAGGTATGCAAAACTCCATCAATATTTCCCAAGGTCTACCAAATTTTCAGATTTAATTATAATTTAAATAAGCCAATTTTGTGACATCCCACATCGCCTAGGGGAGTGATCCTTATATGTATATTCCCATCCTTACCTAGCACGAGGCCTTTTGGGAGCTCACTGGCTTCGGGTTCCGTAGGAACTCCGAAGTTAAGCGAGAAGGGGGCTAGAGCAATCCCATGATGGGTGACCCACTGGGAAGTTGCTCGTGAGTTCCCAAAAACAAAACCGTGAGGGAATGGTAAGCCCAAAGCGGACAATATCGTGCTACGGTGGTGGAGCGGGCCCAGGAAGTGATCCGTCCCAGGCCGGGATGTGACAATTTGGTATCAGAGCCTAATCTTGGTCGCGTGTGTGCCGACGAGGACGTCAGGCCCTTAAGGGGGGTGGATTGTGACATCCCACATCACCCAGGGGAGTCAAATTGTCATATCTCGGCCCGGGGCGGATCACTTCCCGGGCCCGCTCCACCACCGTAGCACAATATTGTCCGCTTTGGGCTTTACCATTCCTTCACGGTTTTGTTTTTGGGAACTCACGAGCAACTTCCCAGTGGGTCACCCATCATGGGATTGCTCTAACCCCCTTCTCGCTTAACTTCGAAGTTCCTATGGAACCCGAAGCCAGTGAGCTCCCAAAAGGCCTCGTGCTAGGTAGGGATTGGAATATACATTTAAGGATCACTCTCTTGGGCGATGTGGGATGTCACAAATTTACAATCTTTAATATGCTCAAAACACAAAAATTTCTTAAATAAATTAAAGGTTCATTTCATTAGATAAATAACCTTTAATATGCCCAAAACATTAAAATTTCTTAAACAAATTTGTTGAGTCACAAAATAGTTGGTTTGGACATAATAAACCAATCTATATGTATCAAAATTAGGCTTATATAAGGAACAATATCTCAACATTATTAATTGATCTAAAAGTGACAAATGATTAGATAAACCAATGGCTACAAAATTTATTTTAGTGTATGAGAGAAGACTCACATATGTGTTAAAGATTAGGTCATAAATTAAAAATGAAACCTAATAAGAGAATCCAACCTCAAAATTTATGTTTTAATTCTAAAACAAAGTCAACTAAAGTAAAGACATAGATATCTCAACAACAATCATTTTTCAACAATTATTTTAATCCAATTTGGAACTCACAAAAAATTAAGGCAAAAGATTCGCAAATTTACCTACTCATTCTCAATTCTGTAAGATTCATCATGGAAGTAGTCAAGTTGTGGAGGATTGAACCAACTCCAAATTGCATGATTGTTACACCTTTGGGCAGAAACTAATCATGCAAAGAAATACCTGCATAGCTAGCCAAAACATAAAATACACAAAATACATATAACTTCAACAGCTTTGGCCAGATGAAAATATGTTAGAAGTACCTTATTATTTGATATAATACCAATTTATAATTGGTGAGTGATTTCCTGTGACATCCCGCATCGCCCAGGGGAGTGATCCTTAATGTATATTCTCATCCCTACCTAGCACGAGGCCTTTTGGGAGCTCACTGGCTTTGGGTTCCGTAGGAACTCCGAAGTTAAGCGAGAAGGGGGCTAGAGCAATCCCATGATGGGTGACCCACTGGGAAGTTGCTCGTGAGTTCCCAAAAACAAAACCGTGAGGGAATGGTAAGCCCAAAGCGGACAATATCGTGCTACGGTGGTGGAGCGGGCCCGGGAAGTGATCCACTCCGGGCCGGGATGTGACAAATTGGTATCAGAGCCTAACCCTGGTGGCGCGTGTGCCGACGAGGACGTCGGGCCCCTAAGGGGGGGTGGATTGTGATATCCCGCATTGCCCAGGGGAGTGATCCTTAAATGTATATTCTCATCCCTACCTAGCACGAGGCCTTTTGGGAGCTCACTGGCTTCGGGTTCCGTAGGAACTCCGACGTTAAGCGAGAAGGGGGCTAGAGCAATCCCATGATGGGTGACCCACTGGGAAGTTGCTCGTGAGTTCCCAAAAACAAAACCGTGAGGGAATGGTAAGCCCAAAGCGGACAATATCGTGCTACGGTGGTGGAGCGGGCCCGGGAAGTGATCCGCTCCGGGCCGGGATGTGACATTTCCTGAAGTTCCTATTGGGACAAAAGTATTCACCATATAAATTATAATTATGATTTTTCAAAATAATCCTTTAGAACAGTATTAAATAACCGTTTCGTTGGATATTCAATGATTCTCAAAAGATTCAATCAGACACAAAAAGTATGTTGTTATTGATATTGAACAATAGAGTTCTCAAAAGAGGAAACATGTTTATTCAGTTATTCGATAGGGACCAAAATGATCAATTAGTAAACTAATGCCACTTTTCAATTTTCTCTCAAAAGACAATTATCATTACAATCAGAATTGATGACCAAACAAAACATTGGTTTAAGCAAAACAAACCAATACATCTTTAAATCAAAATTTAATCAGTGTTGTCTATAAAAGTCATTAGTATTGAGAATTTGCATAAAATAAGGACATATTGGAACCATAAACTTGTATAATAATTGTTACCAATAGATGTGCACAAATCAGTGAAACAAAATAACATAACAAAACTAGCTTTGAAGTACCAAAATTCCGCAGTACTACTTTAGTTTGCAAATTCACTAAAAACTCAATTCTATTTAGATTGTCATGAAATTTTTTAGGTATTCACTAGACATATATGGCTACTATTTCACAAAATTTCATAATTTAAAAAAAATTTAAGCCAGCCAGAAATGAATTCGAAAAGAAAGGTGCTTTAGAAACTGCAGAAAATGTTCAGTACATACCTGAACCCCAGTGTTAGTGCTCCCGCCCATGGACAGGGTATAGTCCTTCACGTGATGTTCACCTCCCGCACCTTACACTCACCTTGGACTCAAGGTAGGTACACAGTCCTGTCGTACAAACCACTATAGGTGGTTCCGACTCGTAGGTGACTTACGATTATTCACACAGTCTTCACGTGATCGTAACACTTGAGTGTACTTATTTACACCCAGTCCTGTTGTACAGACCACTAGAGGTGGTTCTGACTCATGTGCAGGGATATTGGTGAGATATGGATAAGTCGTACAGGTCACTATAGGTGACTCTCGACTCATATGCTAGCATTGATTGATGAGATATGAGTACAGTTGTACGGGTCACATTAGGTGATTCCAGCTGATGTATCATTTATATTAATCAAGTTCATTTGGACTACTTGTTAATGCATTGTAAAGTTGATGGACATGGCATACCCGTTGTTTTGGCCATTTTTTAGCATGGATGGATCTATATATATATATATATATATATATATATATTTGTGTGGAAATGTCCTATAGAAAACAATAAGGGATTTACTATGTGATGTGAAAATTAACTTGACACGCAAATTAAACCCTATTTGTGACAATTGTAGTAGATATGTAAGTAGGGATCGTTCTAGACCGGGGATTAACTAGGGATGCTAATCTATATAAATAAGACTCAAAAACACTAAACTAGACTCTATAGACTCAAAACTAACTTTAGACACTTAAAACAGCAACCAATAATCAAAAAGACTCAATTTTAGACTCAATAAGTGTTTTGGACGAAAATAGGACTTGACTTGACTCAAAAGACTCAAGGAAAACAAATATGAAGACTAAGTGAAATGGGGATTGTTTTTGACGAATTTCAATTTAGACACTCAAATATTCCACACATGATATATGCACACGAACCAATTTCTAGTTATTATTCCTTTAGACTATGAATGACAACGCCCCAAATTAGTTGCATCGTACAACTAACCCTCAAGTTTTCCTTATTTCATTGAATTGAATGAAAACGCATTACAACCAAAATATCTTTTTCAAGTTCTTTATATGAGACGCATAACAAAGATACATATCAAAAGTCATTAAGTTTTGTGAAAACTATAAGCATTGACAAGGCATTCATCACTATGAAACGCATGAGACTCATACCAAGGATTTACTTAACGTGATTGTGACTAGCAACCTCCACTACTTGTGAATATAAGTGAATAACTGTTACGTGAAACCCCCTTATACTCTAGCATCAAATTCATGCATGCAAATTAAGTGTTAACCCCCAACCCACATACATAAACCAGTTTTAATAACTTAGATAAGCAAATCACATTCATGCCTTAAGAAATAATAACTGGACGTAATCAATTCATATAAAACATATAATCATGGCTTCGAATTCACCTCTAACTAAAAAGAAATTAGTTCCACATGTTCATTATAATTGAAAACCAAATTAATATAAACATTGAACTAAAACTAAGGATAGAATACACCTAGAAACGCTCCACACTGCAATGGCAGATTTCGAACCCTCCTTGGATGGCAGATTGCACAAGTCTTCTTCTCCTTCCTTCCTTGCTTGCGGCACTAGGGTGGTGTAGGGTGAATTGTGGTGTTTGATGGCTGAAAGTATGAATGAATGAATGAGTGAATGGATGGATTGAAGGGTGTGGCATAGGGTTTTATTTATAGGCTAATTTATGCACAATTTCTGAAGGAAAAGGATTGCACAATCCAATGGGAAAAGGGTTAAGTCTTTGTAGAAACCAAAAGGGAAAAGGATAGGGAATTTTCGCCATAAATTAAGGGCTTCTAGAAACTAGGTATTTTTTGGCAGAATTTAGACTTCTAGAAGGGATAAAGGGTAGATTTCTGGACCTAAATGGATAAGGACTCATGATATAGGTGTAGAGGAAGGATAGCAACGCCTAAACCTACAAGGAATGGTCCACATGCGGCAAACAAATGGATAAGGCTTCTAGAAACTGAAATAGGTGTTTAAATGTGTAATTAATCCCCTCTAATTAGCTAGATTTAAGTCCTAACTTGATTTAGATAGGATAGGATAAGGTAATGTTAGAGTTAGGAAAGGATAAGGTTGGTTAGGATAGGATAAGATAAGGTTGGATAAGGTTCCTTATTTCTTGCTATTTCCTTATCTTCCTTGCATTAGGACTTCATCCACCAGATTTGTAGCCTTTCCTAGCCCTTCTTGACTTCAATTTCGTCCATCCTCTATGCTCCATAGTTAAGCTATCCAATCCATGCCCAAAACTACTCCATTTAGCTTCAAAATGCTCTTTCTTGCTCCTTTTGCCATTAGGACCTAAAAACATACGAAAATAGCTTAAAAGACTAAAATAAATAGTAATTAACTCACTAAATGCAAGGAAACAACATAACTAAGTAGCATAAATATGCTCCTATCACTGTGAGGAGTTATTACTATTAGAAAGGTAATAGTTTGGTTTTACTACTTACTCACACTTTCTGTTTTATACCCCTTCAGGTTTTAACTGCTGAGTTCGTATCGACGAGGATATATGGCTAATCTTAGTATTGGTGGCTACTTTTAAGGGTTCGATTCTTAACCATACTACTGTACTTTACTTATGCTCTGACATCGCATGTGAAATGGGTTCGCTCCCACTCGTAGCGCACTCTGGTATTTAGACACTTTTAGGTTCAAATTTATTCACATTATACACTATCACATTTTATGGCTTCGTCACCTTCCAGGTGTTGGCCAGCACAGCTCGATTCTATGTCCAAGTGGACTTTCCAGGTCGGGGTGTGTCAGTTTGGTATCAGAGCATAAGTTGGGTAGTATTGTGTTCATCTTACACGTGATGTGAGCATTCTTGGTTTTTGTGACTAATGTTCAAATCTTGCCATCTCGTTGAATACGGAAAAATATGTTAGCTTTTCTTCCGTTTTGGGGTAGTTATGTTGTCTTCACAACATTTTTGATGATTGTTTTGGCAATGTCCTTAAAATTAAAATGAAGATTTCCCTTGAGGGGGAAAGGTGTAGATTTTAGGCAAGTTGATGGCCTAAGTTAATGTATTGATAACCGTGTATCACTAGAGATTTTACCAACTAATTCCTTTATCATTCTTCCGTTGTTAGAATTGATCCTTTTGAGATTGGAAATCTCAGCTAGTTTTGATTTCTTGGTAGTACGGTTAGAATATCACTTAATAGTAATCTTGCGAAGTCCCCTTTTGTTAGGACTCTGTAAATGTCTCTTATGGCAATGTGGTGCTAAAGTGGTAACACTCAACGGAAGAACATGTTGGGAAATTTCTTTTGGTCCCTGGTAGTTTAATATTTTGTGACATTACTTTTTGATCATCAAGAAAGCTTGTTAGATTATTCTTAAATTTTACCTCTCTATTTTTGGCTTGGGACAATGTTGGAATTGTTCAGTTTTTTTTTATCATAACTCATCACTTTTGGAATCGTTTGACTTTTTAATATTAATCTACATCGGCTTTGTTCGTACCCTTAACTTCACCTCCTGGTATTAAAGGCAATTGGGTTGATTTAGAGTCACCGGCCTATTTCCCATATCAGTTGGATAGGGACAAACTATTCAAGAGGACCACTTAGACATTGAAATTGTATATTTAATCCGCATATCTTGTACTCTAGATTTCATGAACTATTTTGACCCTCAATTTCTTGAATGTTCTTTTAACCTTTATGACATGGTTTTACGCTCGGTTAGTGAGGAATTCATGACAGATCGATTTAGTAGGTGTATGCGCCACTTTCCCATCAATGCTAGCGAGAACCATTTGGAATGAACTATTTTATCCATGACTTGAAGTTAACATTTATTATTTTTGCTTAGAAATCAAATGGTATTTCTCGGTGGAGAACGTGTCCGAAATCTTTATCAACCTTAGAACTTCTTTGATACGCTCAAATTTTTGAAATGGACTAAGTTTTTGACAGTGGCAGTAGAAGAATTTAATCAGCAATTATGAGTATCGATATGGAATTACCTTTAACCTATCAAGAAATGGTTCGAATGACTTTGATCATTTTGTTATATAAGTGGAAGTTGGGAAGCATCATTATTCATTATCAGTTCAGGACATTTTGTATGTGTAGAGAATGTGAAAGTCAATAATTGGTGGTTGTTTTACTTAAGTAGAAAACAATATTCTTCCTACCCTAAAACTTGAATGGCAATAGTTATTTCCTTAAAATGGGAGTTGAAATTTCAACAACAAGACACTTGTGAAAACCACTAAGATAGAAGTGGGATGTAGTCAACCTCTTCGGGTGATGTGATCTAGAAGTTCTCTTTGTGACGTGATCAAATGTGGAAGTATGGAAGAGATAAAATCGAGGCTCCCTTTGATGTGTTTTAAATGAATCCTCACTCTAGATGTACCCTGCCTTTGAATAATGTTGTGGGGATATTAAGGATATAGAGTTCAAACTTCCTAGACAACTAGAGTTTTCTAATTGCGTCCAGAGGATGATGACTTTTTGAGAAAACAGCTCCTAGACTTCTATACAAATTCAGCAAATAGAAACCCGACAAGATTATCATCTTGGTGTATTTATATTTCATCGTGTTACATGTTTCACTTCCAAGCCTTTGGAAGTCTTTATGAAGGTTTTGAGTATTAGAAGTTGTTCGATATTGCATTTCTACCCCTAGATTAACGATTAGTTTGAAATGAGTTACTTAGACCTTTGTGGACATGTTGCATCTTGTTTGTTCCACCATTAGCATGGTTGCAGTATATCCTTATCTCTATTCTAGTCACTTGTAACAACGGTTACTATTTTGGGTTAACTATGGTATCATTGGAGTTGACGTATAGAGATTTTACGCATAGTGCATATTTAATAGACGCTCACTTTTGTTAGAATTATGGGTAACGACGGTTACATTCCTGTTTAGGAGTATGGTATCATTTCAAATATAATATAAATATTGTATGTTTGGCTTGTGATTTACAGAAGAATATTGCGAACAAATATTTGATTGACTGAGATTGTGATGTAGAAAATTTATGTTATTGACAATGTTGCCTAAGAAGGTAGCAAATGTGCACGATCGAGGCGTGTATGTGTATTTCCCAATGAGGGGCAAGATGTTAATATTGCACTCTCAGAAATTTTCACTGCTTATCCAGACAACAGTGAATTGTCGGTATTATGGACTGCAAACAGTAATATTAATAACTTATTAGTTGGGTTCGTTAAGCAGGTAAACAAGTAAATCATTCTACGTTAGTATTTGTATTTACTTATTTAATTAGTTATTTGTTGTTTGGGCTTGACCCAAATATTTTACATACTTAATTTTGAAGTACGTTATGCTATGAGTGCGCATGTGAATAATATTATATTTTGGCATGGTACTGATGAAGAGGGAAAGTTAAGCTTAGAGGCATAAAAGAGAAATCACTGCACTTCGATCGCGACGGAATGACATTCTCTTTTATGCAATCGCTCTAGTTTGATTTCTTCTTTACGTGTATATTTCTTATGAATTTTTTTTTTCAAAGTATTTTAAGTATAATTAGTGATCCCAAATTTCGAGGACGAAATTTTCTTAAGGTGGGTAGATTATGACAACCCGTTCCAAATTTTACGTTTTTATTTTATTCTAAAAACGTGAATTTACGAAAATGCCCTAGAGGCAAAGATTTTGACTTACGTTGACCATCGTCTAGAGAGACGTATGACTTATTCTTTTAACATATTCTCGTAGTACTCGTTGGTGTGAACGCATAGGCGAAAGCCGTTTGTGAGTCCAGATTATAACGGTATAGTTATGGACGTTTGAAAATTGTTAACTAAAGTTTAGTTATAAATTATTTGAATTCCCACCTTGTGGGAAAGTGGCCAATCATATTTTAGGCACAAATAGGAAGGACCAATCAAGTATAAGGTCAAGGAACCAATTAGAATTAGAGAGAGGGTGAGACCCAATCAGAAAAGAAAAAAAAAAAGGGAAAGCTTCCCGTGCACCCATGCCCAACCCTGTGTGACCACCCATTTTCCAAGGCCGATTTCGGCCAACTCCGGTGGAGTTTTTCGACGCCGCCACCTCCAACTTGAAGCTCTCATTCCCCTCTACAAAATCCACCCAAGAACCACCTTGATTAACCTTTGTATATGGCGGTTTGAGGCCAAGAAAGTTAACTGTTCTCACGGTGCCCCGGCCACCCTTTTTGATTTTTCGGCAAAACGGTAAAGCAATGGCCGATGCCACCACTTGGGCTTTGTAGCCCATCATCCCAAGAGCAAATCCCAACTAACCTTGACCCCGTTGGTCCACCGTAGACGACGAATCGACAGCGGGAAGTTTTAATCACTCCGGCTTTGTGGGAAAAATTGACCATCTTTCGTCCACTGTTGGACTTCGTGGTAGGTATAAAAGTTGCTCTACTCACTGAGATCTTCATTTCTGTGAAGTTTGAGAATTTTTGGAATTAGTAGGATTTTCTGACGAGTCGAGGCGGCCGACCGCCACCCACGGCGGTGCGTGCGGCGACGCATGGCCAATGGGCCACCAATGCTATTTTTAGGCTATGTCAAATGTCTTGAATTCAGTTTTGATATTTGAATGACGTAGGTTGATCGTTGGAACCTAAATTTGTTAAGATACGTTACTTGATAGAAATGTGAATTGACGATCTGACCGTTGGATCGTCACCAAACTTGGATACATTATAATACATAATATTTAAAGATCATAGGAATTTATGGATCAGGAATCTGACGTGCGAATATTCCCGAATTGGATTTGCAAGTTAGTAAAATAAATGTTAACCGCCACTTGGTTTTGGGCAATTGGCGGAGATCCGACCGTTGGATCGTAATGAAATTTCAATATGTTATTCTAGACGCATATGGTGGATCTTTGGGAGTTGCGGATTGGAAATCTAATATGCGGATCTTCTGGGCCGTGTTATACAAGGTGTAAATCCTACCGTCGATCTTTGATCGACGGTTGTCTTGTGGTCAATGGGTCTTGAACTATTTTAGAATGTCCTTGAGGATGTGTTTTACATGAATTACATATTCTATTGATAAGAGTTCTGAGATGTGATTCGATAATTGGTCACAGGCGCTAATCATTCAGGACGCCTCGATGCGTGCGCTAGAGAATCATAGCGTGGACTCCAGGTGAGTGGATCTTTTTATTTTTATCGTACATATTATTGATAGTTCCATCCACACTTAGGTATATTACCTTCATATAATTAATGTGAATGCTTGAAGTACTAATATGAACTACGAATAGCTTGATCCCTGTTTAGGGTACGTAGGCAGTCTAATGAGACGTTAGATGCAGCCATAATATATTTGAGACAAAAGCCTTATTTGGGAAATTGAGTAATGCGACGGAAATTGGTCAAGACAAGTTTTAGTTTTGTGAATTAGTTAGTTAAACTAATGTTAATTGTGCTTGTCACGGATAATTATCTATGAAAATAAGTAGTTCAAGAGTAGGGTGTTATTGATTGTACTTTTGACACCGTATTGTATGTAATTGGAAATGCTATGACATGGTTGAATATTAGATTGCATTATGGTATATCCATATGTATATTACTTGCACATAATTATTGTGAAGGCTTTGAAATGCAAAGGTGAACGCAGGACACCCAGGTAAGTTCAAGTGAGTTTATGGTATGAGTTGAATCGATGGAGTTATAGCATGACTACAGTTATGTGTTAGGCAACTCCGACACTGTCATACTGGTTGCCCATGAGTTGTACATGTTATATTGAGATGATTGGTGACATATGAATACCTGCACCCCGGTGTTAGTGCTTCCGCCCATGGACAGGGCATAGTCCTTCACGTGATGTTCACCTCCCACACCTTACGCTCACCTTGGATTCAAGGTAGGTTCACAGTCCTGTCGTACAGACCACTATAGGTGGTTCCGACTCGTAGGTGACCAGCGATTATTCGTACAGTCTTCACGTAATTGTAGCACTTGAGTGTACTTATTTACACCCTGTCCTGTCGTACAGACCACTAAAGGTGGTTCCGACTCGTGTGCAAGATGATTGGTGAGATATGGATACCTGCACCCCGGTGTTAGTGCTTCCGCCCATGGACAAGGCACAGTCTTTCACGTGATATTCACCTCCCGCGCCTTACGCTCACCTTGGACTCAAGGTAGGTGCACAATCCTGTCGTACATACCATTATAGGTGGTTCCGACTCGTAGGTGACCTGCAATTATTCGCACAGTCTTCACGTGATCATAGCACTTGAGCGTACTTATTTACACCCAGTCCTGTCATACAGACCGCTAGAGGAAGTTTTGACTCGTGTGCAGGGATGATTGGTGAGATATGGATACCTGCACCCCAGTGTTAGTGCTCCCGCCCATGGATAGAGCACAGTCCTTCACATGATGTTCACCTCTCTCACCTTACGCTTACCTTGGACTCAAGGTAAGTACACAGTCCTGTCGTATAGACCACTATAGGTGGTTCTGACTCGTAGGTGACCCGCGATTATTCTCACAGTCTTCACATGATCGTAGCACTTGAGCGTACTTATTTACACTCAATCCTGTCATACAAACCACTAGAGGTGGTTCCGACTCGTGTGCAAGGATGATTAGTGAGATATGGATAAGTTGTACAGGTCACAATAGGTGACTCCCGACTTATATGCTAGCATTGATTTATGAGATATGAGTACAGTCGTATGGGTCACATTAGGTGATTTCGGCTGATATATCATTTATATTGATCAAGTTCATTTGGACTACTTGTTAATGCATTGTAAAGTTGATGGACATGGCATACCCGTGGTTTTGGCCATTTTTTAGCATGGGTGGATCTATATATATATATATATATATATTCGTGTAGTACTGTCCTATAGAAAACAATAAGGGATTTACTATGAAGAGTTATTACTATTAGAAAGGTAATAGTTTGGTTTTACTGCTTACTCACACTTTCTCTTTTGTACCCCTTCAGGTTTTAACTGCTGAGTTCGTATCGACGAGGATATATGGCTAATCTTAGTATTGGTGGCTACTTTTAAGGGTTTGATTCTTACCCACACTACTGTACTTTACTTATGCTCTGATATCGCGTGTGAAATGGGTTCGCTCCCACTCGTAGCGCACTCTGGTATTTAGACACTTTTAGGTTCAAATTTATTCACATTATACACTATCACATTTTATGGCTTCGTCACCTTCCAAGTGTTAGCCAGCATAGCTTGATTCTATGTCCAAGTGGACTTTTCAAGTCGAGGTGTGTCATATATACTCAAGAAAACTGCATATTCTACCGAAAGGAAGAAAAAGGACAATTATCCGGTGATTAATTATGAACTTCAAATTCACCGTGTAGTTAAATTATTTCCCTTCTATTTTCCATGCCCAATTTCAATTTGTTTAGACCTAACCCTAAACAAAATTGCAGACTCAGTGATACAAAATTGCAGAAGCATCTTTATGAAGTCTCACGGGATCGAATAGTCAAAATAGCCAACCAAACGATAAACACAAATTATGCTTCACTTGTGTCAATCATCTATAGTTAATCAAATTACCGGTGAATCGAACCCTTAGCTTGTTGTGTGGCTTTGATAACACAAGTAAAACATATTCTGAAATCACAACAACAAGACATTAGGATCATGAATAAATCGAATCAATATAAAATAGAGATCGAATCAATATAGCCTAGTAGTTTTCATGAGTTTCAGTTGGTATGGAAGCATGGATTATTCTTAGGATATATAGCTAGGGTTTCAACCAATTACTCCCTATTACCGGAAAGGATATCAACCCAAATCATATCTAATCAATTAGCGTCCCATCATGATTCTTATTCCTTGTATTCACTTAATAAAGGTCCATAATTGATCGCATTTAATTAGGACTCCAATATGTTTATTTCCTTAAGGCATCGAGAGTCCTAGAGATTTCATTAACTTGATTGCCAAGTCAATATTCCCTCAATTATTCTCGGCATAATTCATTGTCATTCACAAAATGGTTTTACATATGTGGCAACCATTTAATGTGATGATGACAAAGCTTTTCGATAACTATTATCTTCAAACCTCATTTACCCACTATGGTGAAAATTAATTGGCGCATTTGTCCTCGAACCACTGTTATAAAAATTTCTGCCTAGTGCCGCCTAGGCTCCATCTAGGCGCTAGGCAGCTAGCCACCGACTCAATTAATCTCCAACTGTTTGAAAATTAAGAAATGGCGCCTACTGATAGGAGCATATTTATGCTACTTAGTTATGTTGTTTCCTTGTATTTAGTGAGTTAATTACTACTTATTTTAGTCTTTTAAGCTATTTTCGTATGTTTTTAGGTCCTAATGGCAAAAGGAGCAAGAAAGGGCATTTTGAAGCTAAATGGAGCAGTTTTGGGCATGGATTGGATAGCTTAACCATGGAGCAAAGAGGATGGACGAAATTGAAGTCAAGAAGGGCTAGGAAAGGCTAAAAAATTGGAGAAAGGAGTCCAAATGCAAAGAAGATAAGGAAATAGCAAGAAATAAGGAACCTTATCCAACCTTATCTTATCCTATCCTAAACAACCTTATCCTTTCCTAACTCTAACATTATCCTATCTTATCCTATCCAAATCAGGTTGTGCCTTAAATCTAGCTAATTAGAAGGGATTAGATGTATATTTAAACACATAGAACAGATTCTAGAAACCTCATTCCTTTGTATGCCGCATAGACACCATTCCTTGTAGGTTTTGGAGTTGCAATCCTTCCTCTACACCTATATCATATGTCCTTATCTCTTTAGGACCAAAAATCTGTTCTAAAACATTCTTTCTAGAACACCTTATCTTCTCCCTACATATGTGCCGCACCTATCCTTCTAGAAGGCCCTAAAACCATGCCGTGCATTACCTATCCCATTCCCCTTTGGTTTCTGCCTAGACTTAACCCTTGTCCCATGGGATTGTGCAATCCTTTTCCTTCACTAATTATGCACAATTAGCCTATAAATACAGCCATATGCCGCACCATTCAATTCATCCACTCACTCATTCATTCATTCATACTTTCAGCCATCAAACACCACAATTCACCCTATACCACACTAGTGCTGCAAGCAAGGAAGGAAGGAGATGAGGACTTGTGCAATCTACCATCCAAGGGAGTGTCGTGCATGCCATTGGAGTGTGGAGCGTTTCTTGGTTATTTCTATCCTTAGTTTTAGTTTAATGTTTATGTTAATTTGGTTTTTAATTATGATGAACATGAGGAACTAAGTTCTTTTTAGTTGGAGGTGAATTCGAAGCCATGATTATATGTTTCATATGAATTGGTTACGTCCGGTTATTGTTTCTTAAGGCATGAATGTGATTTGCTTATCTAAGTTATTAAAACTGGTTTATGTATGTGGGTTGGGGGTTGACACTTAATTTGCATGCATGAACTTGATGCTAGAGTATAAGGAGGTTTCACGTAATAGTTATTCACTTATATTCACGAGTAGTGGAGGTTGCTAGTCACAATCACATTAAGTAAATCCTTGGTGTGAGTCTCATGCGTTTCATAGTGATGAATACCTTGTCAATGCTTATGGTTTTCACAAAACTTAATGACTTTTGATATGTATCTTTGTTATGCGTTTCATATAAAGAACTTGAGAAAGATAATTTGGTTGTAATGCATTTTCATTCAATTCAATGAAATAAGGAAAACCTGAGGGTTAGTTGTGCGATGCAACTAATTTGGGGCATTGTTATTCATAGTCTAAAGGAAATATAACTGGAAGTTGGTTCATATGCATATATCATGTGTGGAGAAGGACCCTCTAACTAGCCTTTCACCCATTTATTTCACTTAAATTCGTTTTTCTAAAGTGTTTTCTATAAAGTTTGTGTTTTAAGTTTAAAATTCGTCAAAAACAATCCTCTTTTCATTTAGTCTTCATATTTGAGTCAAAACCTAATTTTCTTGAGTCTTTTGAGTCAAGTCAAGTCCTATTTTCGTCCAAAACACTTGTTGAGTCTAAAATTGAGTCTTTTTGATTGTTGGTTGCTGTTTTAAGTGTCTAAAGTTAGTTTTGAGTCTATAGAGTCTAGTTTAGTGTTTTTGAGTCTTAATTGTGTTGATTAGCATCCCTAGTTAATCCCCGGTCTAGAACGATCCCTACTTACATATCTACTACAATTGTCACAAATAGGGTTTAATTTGTGTGTCAAGTTAATTTTCACATCATCTACACTGCCTAGCCCACCCAAACCTGCCTAGGCACCTGCCTAGGTTGTGACTCTCCCTTAGACAAAAATTAAACTATCATG
Organism: Pyrus x bretschneideri; assembly: GCF_019419815.1. Classification (NCBI taxonomy): domain Eukaryota; kingdom Viridiplantae; phylum Streptophyta; class Magnoliopsida; order Rosales; family Rosaceae; genus Pyrus; species Pyrus x bretschneideri. The sequence goes on along the minus strand of NW_025999806.1, from coordinate 1,877,068 downwards.
TTGTATTGGGATTTTTTATTTTGTAAATTGTAAGAGACTTGTTGAATACATATTATACACTTGTTCTCCATATTTTCATTGTGTTCTAATACTTTATAGGGTGAAGTGTCGATTTAATCCCTGAACTAGCACCTCAGCGAAAATTGGGTTCCTGAGTTATTTTTTCCGTAAAGTAAGTCCCTAAGTTCATTAAAATTGCTAATTTTATCCTTACTATTTTATCTAATTTTTTGTCAACTTAAGTCACTTGACACACTTTAGAGTGTAATAATGTTCTTTTCTCACCTATAAGCCCTTAACATGTCATATAGGTTGCAAATCTAATGTCTAATTTACCATCCAAAGTTAAGCAAATCTAACATCTAATTTACCGTCCAAAGTTAACTCCATATACTTGTTTTTATGTAAAATTACCAATCTACCCTCAAATGTGTATAACATGCAAGGAACATGACTTAAATTGACAAAAAATTGAATATAGTAGCTTCAAATATAATATTAGGGATCTAATTGGCAGATTTTTTTAATTCAATGACTAATTTTTCTGAAAAAAAAAAAATAGTTTAGGGACCTAATTTTCACTCAGGTGAAAATTCAGGGACTAAATTGGCAGTTCAACCTACTTTATAATCTATATATCATTCTATTTTGCAATTTATGTATCACAATGTATTTTGTATGTATAACCAAACGCTTATACTTACAATATATTAATAAATTTACATAAATCTACCTAGACCGCCTAAGCTTCCGCCTAGGCACTAGACCCCAGCCTGCCGTCAGACTAGCACAACGATGCCAATTTCTTGATACTATTTTTACCACCCGCAAAAGTATGGATAAAAGCACTTCAAAATACTTGCAAGAGAACGAGATAATCGTTGTATAGTCTGCTCTAGTAAGGTTGTTGTCCATAGGGATTGAATGAATAATTTATGTAAAACCAAATCTTAATTAATTATTTGAAACAAACTTTGGAAAATGTTGAATTTGAAATTTAAAATGTTAAAAATGAATTTTAAATAAAAACAATTTAAGAAATCAACTAGAAAACAATTTCAAGAAAATCAATTTGAAGAGAAATGCCACACCCCGACCGAGATCAAGGCGTGCTGGCTGTCACGTGAGGGTGACGTAGCCATGTGCACAATGCAGAAGCAAAAGATAATAAAAAAAAGTACGAATAAATAAAAACCAACTACTAAATAAACTAATTAAAGTAATACACTAGTGTGAGACTGTAGACATCAAAATTTCGGTGAAATGAATGTTGACCAATAATTAAAATTTCAACGCTCACGTGTCACATAAATTTTACATGTAGCGTGTGACTCAACGAAAAATCAAAATAAATTGGAAAAGTCATCAAATAGGACACGTGTCAATACCTGGCAGAAATGATTTATTTCATCTGATTATTTAAATCCAAAAATCAAGTTTTGGAATTCTATAAATAGAAGCCAAGGCATTCATTTTAAAAAAAAAAAAAAAGGAAGAGGAATTTACATTACACCAAAACCTTCAAGCCTTGAAACTCTAAAGCTCTCAAGCAAATCCCGAAGTATCAAGAAAGCACTCTTCGTTCTTCGTCAAATCCTCCTTCAAGATCAAGCCCCAACGGCCCTTGAAGAACTTCCACCAACTCAAGATCAAGCCCTGACGGCCCTTGAGGAAAGTGTTCATCGTTCATCATCCGTTCATCCTAAGATTAAGCCCCAACGGCCCTTTGGATCACCAACCTCAACAAATCCACACATCCAATCGTTCTTCAAGATTAAGCCCAAAAGCCCTTGAAGATCCGCTCATCCATCAACCTTCAAGATCAAGCCCCAACGGCCCTTGAAGAACTTCCACCAACTCAAGATCAAGCCCCGACGGCCCCTTGAAGAAAGTGTTCATCATTCATCATCCGTTCATCCTAAGATCAAGCCCCAACGGCCCTTTGGATCAACAACCTCAACAAACTCATACACCCATTCTTCAAGATCAAGCCCAACGCCCCTTGAAGATCCATTCATCAACTGTTCGTCCTTAGATCAAGCCCCGACGGCCCTTTGGATCAACAACTCATCCACAAACCTACACCCTACGAAGATAGAATCAGAGGATCAAATTACAAAGAGATTGTAACCCCAAAATCATTAATACAAAAATATATTTTGTACACGTATTCTTGTTTCTCGTTTCAGGAATTTTTCGTGTTTACAAATTTGGCACGCCCAGTGGGACAATCTCTACCTCTCATCTCTATCCTCAAATCATCGAAAAACGCAAATGGCATCAAGAAAGGATCAAGCTGTTCCTGCAACCAAAGCAAAGAACAAGAACATCATCGCCGCAAGTGGTGATATTTCGGGCATCATAACCCGAAGTAAGGCAAGAGATCTTTTTGCCGCGGCTTCCGCCCCTGCATTAACTCTGTCAAAGGAACAAGAGCACCGGAGGTACGAGCCTGTGATCACCCTAGCCTCGCTAAGGGCATCAAGGGGGGAAAGCCCGAGGAAATACTCAGAGTCCCTACTCTCCGACGCTGATTCGAGCGGCAGTACAACCATGCAAGTCATGACCACTGGAGCAACTTCAATCGAGGAGCAGCTAGCTCAGATGAATGAAGCAATCGCAAAGCTCACACGGACTGTGGAAGAGAAGGACTTGCAGATTGCCGCACTTGTCAACCAACTAGATGCGCTGCCCGACATGAAAGTCGACCCAAATGTTGGCCTATTAGAGAAAGAAGTCGACGAAGAAGAGAGCCACCAGCGTAGAATGATGTGTTTAGGATAGGGATGGATGTAGGGGATGGCAAGGCTTATTTTTGGGCAGAAAATATGAAGAATGGTGAAGTATGGATGTGTTATAGAGAGGGGATGAATTTCTGGCGTGAATTGGTGAATGAATGACTCCTTTGTGGCTGCAATGGAGGTTTATTTATAGATGGCTGAATGATTAAAGAGGGAATATGACAGCTAGGTTGGTTGGTGGCTGCCATCATGAAGAGTGCATGGATGTGGCTGAATAATCAAATGGGAAAGCATGTGGCTGAATGGGTTAAAGAGGGAATGATGATGGGAGAGCAGGTGGCTGATCACCTAAGCCGAATGGTGCATAATGAGGAGTCCCTACCCATTGCAGAGACATTCCCCGATGAACAATTGCTGTCCATAAAGGTTAGTACACCTTGGTATGCCGATATAGTCAATTTTTTGGTGTCAAAACGTATTCCAAGTGAGTTTAATAGGCACCAACGTGACAAACTTAGGCATGATGCACGGTTTTATGTATGGGATGATCCGTACTTATGGAAATTTTGCCCCAATCAGATTACACGTCGTTGTGTGCACGATTCTGAATGTCATTCAATTTTGAGTTTTTGTCACACATATGCATGTGGAGGGCACTTTGGCACACAACGCACAGCCCTCAAGGTGTTACAAAGTGGATTTTATTGGCCTAGTATTTTTAAAGATGCTAAAACTTTTTGCTTAACATGTGATAAATGCCAACGAATGGGTGGAATTAGTGCAAGGGACCAAAGGCCGCAGGTTTCTATCCTAAATGTTGAAATTTTTTATGTTTGGGGTATTGATTTTATGGGTCCCTTCCCTTCATCGTATGGTTTCATGTATATTTTGCTTGCGGTTGATTATGTGTCAAAATGGGTGGAAGCCAAGGCCACCCGGACTAATGATTCTAAAGTGGTTACAGATTTTATTAGAACTAACATTTTTGCAAGGTTTGGAATGCCACGAGTGATCATTAGTGATGGAGGGTCACACTTTTGCAATCGGACCATTGAAGCGTTATTGAGGAAATACCATGTCACCCATAAGGTTTCTACACCTTACCATCCTCAAACGAATGGCCAAGCCGAAGTTTCCAACCGAGAGATCAAGCAAATACTTGAGAAGACCGTTGGGCCAACAAGGAAGGATTGGAGCTTACGGTTAGATGATGCACTTTGGGCGTATCGTACGGCGTATAAAACCCCCATTGGGATGTCCCCCTTTCGACTTGTCTATGGCAAGGCGTGCCATCTTCCCGTTGAATTGGAGCACAAAGCACTTTGGGCCATCAAGAAGTTTAACATGAACCTCGATGAAGCATGAAGTCAAAGGAGATTGCAATTAAATGAGCTTGATGAGATAAGGCACGAGGCGTACGATAATGCAAGCATTTACAAGCAAAAGACCAAAGCTTTCCATGACAACATGATCCGTGGGAAATCATTCTCAATTGGGCAGAAAGTGCTATTGTTCAATTCCCGTTTACGTTTGTTTCCCGGTAAGTTACGTTCTAAGTGGATTGGACCATTTGTTATTACTAATGTTTTTGTTCATGGTGCAGTCCAAATCCAAAGCTTGAAAACGGGACACGAATTCAAGGTGAACGGGCATCGTTTGAAGCCCTATTATGACACCTTTGTGGAGCACACCGTGGATGACACCCCCTTGGGTGCCGTGGGCTCCAATCTGGAGTGATTGGGTTCTTCGTCCGGCTGCAAGACGTAAAAGAAAGCGCTACTTGGGAGGCAACCCATGCATTCAACAAAGGAAGACCTAGAAAGCACTCCAATTCCAGATTTGCTTCCCTAAACCTCTTCTCTTTGTTATTTACATTCTGCCATGTTTAATGAGTTTAGTTGCTGTTTATGTGTTTGCTTGTGTTTAGTGTGGTTTTAAGCTTGAAACATTGAGGATAATGTTTGATTTAAGTGTGGGGGGGTAACTAAGTATATTTGATGCAAATTCGTGGGATTTTATCACCCATAACTTCAAGTGTTGTTCCTTGCTGTTTTAAAATGTTTTTAAGCTGATTTGGAGTGTTTTAGTGTGTTCTGTTTTATAAATCCGAAAATCACATAAAAATTTGAAAAACATGTTTTGAAAAGCCTAAAAAGAGTGTTTTGAGTCGTTTTTGTGTGTTTGTGTCTTAGGGTACCTTCCAACACAATGATGAGGATTTGGTTTTTAATTGCATGACTGTTAAAAAGAGTTATAAACATGGAGAAAAGTTTGATTTACTCTTGGTATATGCTTGGTTTTGGTTATAATGTATGACTTCACATGCAATCATAAAAGAAAAATTGGTTTTTGTAACATGCTTGAAGGAAGGAACTCAAACAAACGCTACAACCTTGTGAGACTTGAGCCTAAACGTTATTTGGAGAGTTAAAATCTGTGCATTATTGTTTTCTAAAGTCGTTGCATGATCTCATTATTCTTTGCTTGGTTACTACTTAGAAGGCGTTTCATCATATAGTTCCAAATGCTAGAACTCATGCCCATTTCATTCAAAGCATGTTATTGATTTGCATAACACATATTCAAGAAGAAGTTGTGTAGTGACCACCACCAAAGCCAAATTGCCATGTATCCTACTTCATTATATGTTTAAGTTAACCCCATTGAGCCTTGTTAAGCTTACGTTCCTTGTTAACCCACACTATCCTCACCTAGCCTAGATTAGGACCATCCATACCCTTATTCTTGAAGCATAGCAAAGCATGATTTGAGTTGAACTCCTTTTGATTAATGTATGGCAGAAAACAAGTGTGGGGGAAGTAGTTTTCATGTGAGTTAGTGTGCCATAGGCACGGGTGGAAAAAGAAAAAGAAAAGAAAAAGTTGTGAAAAGAAAAAAAAAAGAGTATGAAATAAATGAAAATAAGTTCACATGTTTGTGGTAGTTGAGGAAAGGGTCCAAAAATGTTGAATATGGTCCTGAGTGTTGCTTAGATCTTCCCTTTGTGTTAAAAGTTGATTTCTGTGTTTTAAAGTGAGTTCTAAGTCTCAATTTCATTACTTCGCTTGCTATTGCTTTAAGAACCTTTGTTTTCCTTTATCCTTCCATTGTTAACCAATACCCCAAGCCCCATTACAACCCTTGACTTCTATTTTGAGTGTTGTGCATTTCAATTTGTGGAGTTTGAAGTTGGTATGAGCATATGGTGTCACTGGTTCTCGCATCTAAGTCGTAGCATTCCATTCATGAGATCATATCTAAACATGCTTATTGCTTTCTTTGTGATATATATATGTGAGTGTTCGTTTTCATGTTTACATTAATCTTCTCACATATAACTAGATTAAGGTGTGTAGTTAGAAAATCTGAGTGAAAATTGAGTGCATATCTTGTAAGGAATTGAGCAAATTCTCTAAGGCATGTTACTACATTCAAAACATGGTTTTAAATGCTTGATTGTGAACTAGTATGTGGTGACTATGATTAAGAATGTACATAAGTGTGAAGATGACTAAAATCTGTGGAGATAGTGAATTTTTAACATGTCATGTGCATTGGAAATCCCTGAGGCAACGTTGGAAGGTGTAGGTTGTGTTTTGTTCGTTTTGTCTAGTTTCGTGTTCTTTTGTTGTTTTGTTTTGCTCGAGGACTAGCAAAAGCTAAGTGTGGGGGAATTTGATAGGAGCATATTTATGCGACTTAGTTTGCTTGTTTTCGTACATTTATGTTATTAGTTCTTAGTTATTTTAGTTCTTTAAGCTTCTTTTGTGTGTTTTCAGGTTCATAAGACGTATTTGGCGAAAGGATGCATTTTGGAGCATTTTGGAGCACTTTTGGGCACAAATTGGATAGCTTATGCTTGGAGCAAAAGGAATGGACGAAATTGAAGAGTTGATGTCGCAAGGATTCCTACTACGACAAGGATTCCTACTATGACAAGGATTCCTACTACGATGAGGATTCCAATTACGAGATGGTTTCCAAATTGAAGGAGGTTTCCCACTCACATGAGGATTCCTAGTTGGACGAGGATTCCTAATCACACAAGGATTCCTACTTGAAGTAGGAAAGTTAAGCCAAAGTTTCCTATTTTGGTTGACCTTTCCTAAATCAAGAACGCTCTAAGTTTTAGCACTTAAGATGGCTCCCGAGCACCCTTGGACAACAAACAAAGGTTCTTTGCAAATTTTCCCTTCCTTGCCGTGCAAAGAAGGTGGTTTCCCTTTCTTTGTGCAAAGTTCCCTATTTTTCATATGTGTTAGGACCTTTCCCTTATCCTAACACCTCTTGTTTGGTGCCTTACCTTTCCCTAAACCTTATACCGCACCTCCCCTTATGTTTCCTGATTTCAAACTCTTATTTCCTAGTTTAATTCACTTTCCTAGTTCTAAAACTTTCCCTAAAGTCCTAATTTCTGATTTCTTGCAAGGAATTGGCTTTTCCTTCCTTCTTTTGCACCAATTTCGTTTCTTACCTTAAATCCCCTTTCCTTGCTGTGCAAGGGGTTTAATTTCTGATTCCTTGCAAGGCAAGGACATTCCCTATTTGTTTAAATTCGTGCATCCCCTTTTTCTGAAATTATTTGGACTTTATTCACTTACCTTTTCTATATAGACTAGGAAATCTGAATTCAAACTTAATTAGGTATGTTATTAACTTCCTAAAGCACATATATTCAGCCCTTGGCCGAACCCTAGAGGGGGATTCACACAGAAATTCGTCCATAGAGAACCTTCTAGCTAGCATTCATCCATATTTTCATCCAATTCACTAGACCAAGCAACGGCATTCATGGGATCTCTCTCTATCCAGCAGCTACAGGAGATGATCGCAAGCACTATCAAGACACAGTACGAAGGAAGCTCGCATGACTCCGTACTGTACTCAAAGCCTGACTCCACGAAGATTGATGCTTTGAAGATGCCAAGGGGTTATCAGCCCCCAAAATTCATGCAGTTCGATGGAAAAGGCAACCCGAAGCAACATGTCGCCCATTTCATTGAAACTTGCAACAATGCTGGGACAGAGGGAGACTACCTCGTCAAACAGTTCGTGCGTTCGCTGAAAAGTAATGCTTTTGACTGGTACACTGACCTCGAACCTGAGTCGATCAACAGTTGGGACCAGCTAGAAAGGGAATTCCTCAACCGTTTCTACAGCACTCGTCGTACTGTAAGCATGCTAGAGCTGACCAGTACGAAACAGTGGAAAGATGAACCTGTCGTCGACTACATAAATAGATGGCGTTCTTTAAGTCTGGATTGCAAAGATCGGCTTTCTGAAACCTCTGCCATTGAGATGTGCGTTCAAGGCATGCAGTGGGGACTACACTACATCCTTCAAGGCATCAAACCACGAACATTTGAGGAGTTAGCCACCCGGGCCTATGATATGGAGTTAAGCATCACCCGTCATGGGAAGAAAGAACAGATCGCCGACTACAAGAATGACAAAGTTTTGGGGCCAAAGGTGGATAAGGCTACGTGGAAACCCACCAAGGAAGCAATGACGGTCAACACAACTCCAGTCAAAATCCATACACGAAGCAAGGCGATTCAAACCGAAGCTTTTCGTGATCAAGAGATACGTAGACGCACTTTGAAGGAGCTTGAGGAGAAGACTTATCCATTCCCCGACTCTGACGTGGTTGCCATGTTGAAAGACTTGCTTGACAAAAAGGTGATCGACCTACCTGAGTGCAAACGGCCAGAAGATATGAACCGTACTGACAGTCCAAGGTACTATAAATTCCACCGCTTCATTAGTCATCCGACGGAAAAGTGCTTTGTGCTAAAAGATCTCATCATGAAGTTGGCTTAGAAAGGGATCATCGAGCTAGATCTTAATGATGTGGTGAAGTCAAACTATACCACCGTCACTTCTGGCTCTTTGAACTCAAAATCTTCACCTCAACCGCTGGGGGCATGCTCCAAAACCATGTCAGTCAAGTCAAGTGAAGTTGAAGGATGGACTTATGTCACTCCAAAGAAAATGCACAAGAAACATAGGTCTCTCCCACAAGTTCACCAATCGGAAAGGGGGCAAAGCAACTACTGTCAACCTTCAAAGCTACATGAAAGTGTTGAGGATGATGAAGTTATGACACAAAGATCGTCCGTTGCCATCACGATGCGCGATTTCTTCCCCAAAGACTTCTTCAATCACTCAGTCAAGACTCCTTGCTATAAAGATTGCAAGGAATGCCTCTCTAAGATCGTTTGACAAATTCAAAAAGCTCCTTGTTCACACGAGCCTAAAAGGTGACAACAAACGCTCCTTGCCTGCACGAGCTGAAACTGCAAACGACACCAAAAGCTCCTGGCCCGCAAGAGCATAAACTGTGTACGGCAAAATCATCATCAAAACCATCACTCATTTGAACTACGTTATGACTTGATCTCTTCTTTGGAAGAGTACATAGGCAACTTGAAACTTCAAAACTTCAAGTACAGTCACATCAAAATAAATAAATAAATGTTTCATTAAAGAAAGTCAATTTTATTACAAAAGAAAAGAAGAAAAAAAAATAAAAATAAAAAATAAAAAATACATATGTTACTATGTATTAGAAAAAAAAATATATATTCTCTACTAAAAAAAAAAAAAAAAAAAAAAGAGAAAGCAAAATGTCGACAAGCCCAAAATGGTGGGCTGGATTGTTGTGTTGAGGACGAAGGCCCATATACCCAAAAGAACCGGGCCCTACTCACTCTCAAAACCGCCATACACCCACAAAAAATCAACCTCCACAATGCATAAAACTCCTTCAGGCTCCACGCTGGACGCCGGTGGCCTCGACCTCACCCAGGCCTTCTTCAAGCCCATCTCCAATGCCGCCGCTCCCTCCCTCACCAAACGCCACGCCAAGATCTCCGTCATCAGCGCTGGCAACATCGGCATGGCCATCGCCCAGACCATCCTCACCCAAGACCTCGCCGACGAGCTCGTCCTCATCGACGCCAAGCCCGACAAGCTCCGCGGCGAGATGCTCGACCTCCAGCACGCCGCAGCCTTCCTCCCCCGCACCAAGATCGTCGCCGACGTCGACTACGCCGTCACCGTCCAATCCGACCTCTGCATCGTCGCCGCCGGCGCACGACAGATCGTTGGCGAGTCCAGCTCTCGCCATTTCTCTCCACCATTTGTCCACTGTATAAAACTTCAGCCACAGAAAGCAGAGCAACCTTGTTTTTATCTTCTCCGATTCCAATCCGGAAGATGGCGAGGAACGGTGTCGCTTCGTGGCAGAGGAAGTCGGAGAAGCTCAATCTCTCGCCGCCGTTGGAAGCTCACGTTCTCGCCGTCGACGACAGCCTCGTCGATCGCAAGGTCATCGAGCGATTGCTCAAAATTTCCTCCTGCAAAGTGACGACTGTTGACAGGGGAAAAGGCAGCCAAGGTGAAGTTAGACCCACTTCTATTTTCTGAACTTCCACCATCAAGCACAGCGGGGGCAGGAGGCGGAACAGACGGCGGGTTTAGAGGACCGTCGACGCTTCCAAAAAATTCTGAAGGGAAAGCAGCAGAGTCCAAGTTCCGAATCACATCGAGGAAGGCAGGTTCGCGATTCCTAATACTATTGAGCTCGGCGGGGTTGAGTGTCCGAATCCAATCAAGGATTTCAGGATCGACGCCCTCGTATCCATCAAGTCCGATGAGGATCTCGTTAATCTCATTGAGGAATACGACAGAGCAGCCTCTTCCGCTAATCTGAAAATTAGAGCCTTCCTCTCACTCGTCACCGCCGGCAGGACACCCAAAAGCGTTTCATCCCCTTCTTCCTCCTCGGCCTCTGCCGCCTCCACGACTTCGTCCTCCAGCAGCTCCTCGTCGTCAAATAACTACTTCGGCGCCGCTTCCGGTTCCACCCCAAGATTCCCCTTGCCGTCTTCCACCTCGCCTCTCCCTGCATCGTCGATCAAGTCCACAACCCCGAGAAGGAGCTCCTAGACCCGGCGATCAAAGGAACGCTCAATGTTCTGACGGCGGCGAAGCAGGCTGGGGTCAGCCGTGTGGTGCTGACGTCATCCATCTCCGCCATCACTCCCAGCCCAAGCTGTCCGTCCGATAAGATCAAGAGCGAGGATTGCTGGACAGACATTGACTACTGCAAGCAGAAGGGATTGTGGTATCCATTATCGAAAACGCTGGCGGAGAAAGCTGCGTGGGAATTTGCCAAGGAGAAGGGGCTGGATGTGGTTGTGGTGAATCCGGGCACGGTGATGGGCCCTGTTATCTCGCCCAGGCTCAATGCTAGCATGTTGATGCTCCTTCGCATTCTTGAGGGCTGCACTGAAACATATGAGGACCAGATCTGTGCGATGACTGAAACTATAGCCCGAATCAACGAGTTCGATGAAAGGTTGAAGTTGTCTGAGCTTGTGTGACTCGGTTGAATTGCTGAATGCGTTGAAGCTGTCGGAGGAATGGCATGCATAACGTTGGCATGAGCTCGGTAAGAATTCACGAGGGGGAGTCTATTGGCTGTGATCTACCCTCTGCTCATCACCTAGCACCGCTGTAATTCCTCCACTTCAGGCTTGACGCCTTGCACTACCTCGAGCTCGTCATTCTGGCCACCATGATCAAAATCAACGAAGAGCTTCATTGACCGCTGTCAAACGACTAGCCGGTCTTCAAACTCGACGCCTCACACTCTGCCTCAAGATCTGGCTACTTCTGCACCTCCGCCATGGCTGCTGCCTTTGAATGTGATTGACAAAACCAAAGTTTGTCAACTCACACCCAAAGATCTCTGTCCGTCTTCGTCCTCCTCTGCGAGCCATCTCCTTCTACCGATCAGCTTCAGCAGCACGTACACCCCTTCCTCCTCCGCCTTCTCTCGGACTCGGCCTGGGTTTTCACCCACAAACTCAGCCTTGCAGATCACCATATAAAAGAAAAAAAAATGATGGAATCTTGGTGGACAGCACCATGCAAAAAAAAAAAAAAATGATGGTGGACGGCACCATGTAAAAAAAATAATAATAAAAAAAAAAATTATCAAGTCTTTCATGGTGGAAGACATAAAAAAAATTATAAAGAAAGATAATGGTGGAATCCATCAGCCCATTTTGAAAAGAAGAGTAAAAAATTAAAAAGAAAAAAAAAATATAATAAAAACAATGATGGTGCTTCTGGAACCATGTGCAAAAAGAAAAAAATATATATATAATAAAAAGAAAAGAAAAAAAACAATGGTGGTGCTTCTGGGACCATCTGAAATATATATATATAAATGAATGGTGGATCAGCGCCACCGAAAGCAAAGAAAAGAATAAAAAAAATAAAAAGGAATGATGATGGACGGTGATGTATATGTTTTATCTGTATTTAGCACAATACATTGAATAAAATAAAGCATGTCCATTAATCTCCAAGAAATTACAAGTGCGTACAAAAAAAAAAAAAAAAAAAAAAAAAAGATGGAGCTTTCACAAAGGTTGTTCACGTGAAGCCCCACTACTTGGCCAAACTCCAGGAGCGGGAGGCACCGAAGATAGATCATTCGAGGCCCCAATACTTGGTGGAACGCTAGATGACGCAGGGAAAAGGTGCCTCTGGAAGAAAGACGCAAGCCTTTGACGGTCACTTTGAATTCGACCTTGAGATTCTTGCATCTCATCAAGCTTTCTCTTCATGCCTGTCGAATAATTATTTGCAAGCACGTGCAAACTTCTATTCTCGTGCTTAAGCTGTTTGATCTCTTGCTTGAGATTTTCCACCTCTGCCATTAATGATTCAACCTGACGGGATCGAGCAAGTAGGCGTTGGCCCATGTTGGACACAGAGCCCGCGCACTGAACACTGAGAGCTTGGGATTCTTGAACGGCCAACTCATCGGACCGTCTTGAAAGCAGCTGACTATCTTTAGGAGTGAGGAGGTTCCGAGCTACTATCGTAGCTGTTGTTGCATCCGTCATCACAGAATCTTCACCTGTAAGAGGGTCATTAGAAGATAAGAAAGACGGGCACCATACCTTACCCTGACGCGGCGTGACCGGATCACTGCTAAGACTCAAATCTAAGCAAATGTTACATGGGTTAGATGGGTTAGCCATTTTTCAAGAAGTTAAAAGAGAAGGGTTGGATAGAGTAAAATCTCAACGGGCCGGAGACGATGTTCACAAATGGGCAATCTTCAAAGTGTGCATGTTAGAGGTGATCGATCACCTCTATAAAAGGAGAGGCGACACAATCACCGATTCAGAATTGAAGAGACACCACTCTTCAAAGCCGGATTTTCCTGCGTAAAGTTCGCCAACTCTTCAGACACAATTTCGGCTTTCCAGATAAAGCGTTCAACTTTGTCAAAAGATCTCTGACAAAGTTAAAGACGCGTGGAGGTCTCTCGGCTTTTCAGATAAAGCGTTCAACTTTGTCAAAAGGTCTCTGACAAAGTTGAAGACGCGTGGAGGTTGCCGACAAGCGTGGGTGATAAAGCCGCAATCTCGGCTTTTCAAATAACGCGTGCAACTTTGTCAAAAGATCTCTAACAAAGTTGAAGACGCGTGGAGGTCATTGCCGCATCCGCACTACCACTTGCTATTGGGAAATCCCTATATATGTCGACCTTCATCTTTTATGGCAAGGCAGACCTGCAAAAAAAAAAAAAAAAAAATGCCCAACTCTTCCTCACCTCCGAGAGTACACTCCCAGCAAAGCATCTCAAAATGCTCAGTTTTCGTCCTCTCCGGGAATACCCTTGCAAACAAATGACACCAAGGCAAAAGTATCTCATATCATCAAGGGCGAAAGCAAAGGTATCTCATATCATGCTTTTTCCCTATCTTTTCCTTTGCCCTTGTTCTCACCTGCCAAGACAAGGACAGAGAAAGCAATATGTCGAAACCTCCACTCAAACTTGCGCTGCCACCAAGAAGTGATGGTCCATTCAAATGCAAGGTTTGCATTCCACTCCTGTATCAGAGGACAAATACTACAAGAGAAGATGCTAAACCTGCATAAGGAAATACCACTTCTACAAAGGGAGCAAGTAAGGCAAGTGAAAATGATACATCAAAGCATGTGGAGACAAGCACAACAAATATATATGCTGATTCATTCGCTGCTTCTTCAAAAGCAAAGGTATCTCATATCATGCTTTCTTCATGTCCTTTCCTTTGTCCTTGTTATTACTTGCATGGCAAAGTGAAAAGAGCAATCAGCCGGCACTTGGAGTCAGTCTTCCGATCTACCCTCTTCAATACGAATTAGAAAGATTGAACAAAGAAACAGGTCATCACCTTCACCTCGTGCTTGCCTGCCATGTGTCCGAATCCTGAAACCGCTCATGGTCCTATTTTCACTCAAGATCAAGCCTCAATGGCCCTTGAAGAAATCACAAGTCCGATTCAAAATCAAGTGTTCACCACCCTTGAATCAAATTCAACTCCAGATAAAAGGAGTAAGTTCAGACCTTCAAAGGAGACCAAAAGAATCCTCCAGCCCAGTTCAAGATTAAGCCTGCGGAAAATCAACGATTGGAGGAAACCAGAAAATCTTCCAGTCAAACTCAAGATCAAGCCTCGATGGCCCTTGAAGAAATTTCCAGCCCAATTCAAGATCAAGCCTCGACGGCCCTTGGGTTGACATCTACATTAAGGGACTTCAAAACGCATCTTCTACACGTGACAAGCACATGTCTACGACGCGCCTTGAAGTGGGGGCATTTGTAGACATCAAAATTTCGGTGAAATGAATGTTGACCAACAATTAAAATTTCAACACTCACGTGTCACATAAATTTTACATGTAGCGTGTGACTCAACGAAAAATCGAAATAAATTGGAAAAGTCATCAAATAGGACACGTGTCAATACCTGACAGAAATGATTTATTTCATCTGATTATTTAAATCCAAAAATCAAGTTTTGGAATTCTATAAATAGAAGCCAAGGCATTCATTTTGAAAAAAAAAAAGAAAGGAAGAGGAATTTACATTACACCAAAACCTTCAAGCCTTGAAACTCTAAAGCTCTCAAGCAAATCCCGAAGTATCAAGAAAGCACTCTTCGTTCTTCGTCAAATCCTCCTTCAAGATCAAGCCCCAACGGCCCTTGAAGAACTTCCACCAACTCAAGATCAAGCCCCGACGGCCCTTGAGGAAAGTGTTCATCGTTCATCATCCGTTCATCCTAAGATCAAGCCCCAACGGCCCTTTGGATCAACAACCTCAACAAATCCACACATCCAATCGTTCTTCAAGATTAAGCCCAAAAGCCCTTGAAGATCCGCTCATCCATCAACCTTCAAGATCAAGCCCCAACGGCCCTTGAAGAACTTCCACCAACTCAAGATCAAGCCCCGACGGCCCCTTGAAGAAAGTGTTCATCATTCATCATCCGTTCATCCTAAGATCAAGCCCCAACGGCCCTTTGGATCAACAACCTCAACAAACTCATACACCCATTCTTCAAGATCAAGCCCAACGCCCCTTGAAGATCCATTCATCAACTGTTCGTCCTTAGATCAAGCCCCGATGGCCCTTTGGATCAACAACTCATCCACAAACCTACACCCTACGAAGATAGAATCAGAGGATCAAATTACAAAGAGATTGTAACCCCAAAATCATTAATACAAAAATATATTTTGTACACGTATTCTTGTTTCTCGTTTCAGGAATTTTTTCGTGTTTACAGAGACTAAGTGTGATAAACATAATCAGAGCACAGAAAACCTAAGTGCAATCCAGAAGAACGAATACTAATTACACAACACCCAAAGGTGATCCTACATTTGTGATGTTCTCTCAGAACCACCATCAAGTCCTCGTGAACCACCAAAACTGCTTCTAACTAGAACCTGGAGGGGCGCAAAACAGAAAGTGTGAGTGGGAAAAAACAAAGCTTTTCAAAATCATTTCATTATCAAAAGTTCTAACCCCTCGCCGTAAAACTTGTATAGTTTCCCAGAAAATAGAATATACACATATATCAAAAACATGTTCAGAAATATGCCATGTCGAATGCCTCCACATAAAATGTAAGTAACCCAGGTAATGTCAATCAATGCAAGTAACATGTTAGGTGACTTGTATGGCTGAATCTAGAGCTCAAATCCCCAACTCACTAACTATACTTGCACACGAGTCGGAACCACCTAAAGTGGTCTATATGACAGGACTGGGTGTAAATAATTACGCTCAAGTGCTACGATCACGTGAAGACTGGGCGAATAATCGCGGGTCACCTACAAGTTGGAACCACCTATAGTGGTTTGTACGACAGGACTGTGCACCTAACTTGGATCCAAGATGAGCATATGGTGCAGGAGGTGAACATCACGTGAAGGACTGTGCCCTGCTCTGGGCGAGAGCACTAACACCGAGGGTGCAGGTTATGAGCTCTCTATGCATCTCACATAACCACTAATTCACAATCATAAACATAAACTTACTTGGCACTTACCTGTGCGTCCGTAGCACTAAACATACATATATGCCACTACTAGTGCATAAATAAATAGGCAAACGCTATGCATGGCATTTAAAACATATAAACATTCCATATCATTTTTTGGGAAAAACCACAAGTATATAGGTATATACGAAAAACCAAAGCCCACTCAGTGATATGTGGAAGGGTCGTAACCCCCTTGTCTCGATGACTGTGCTCGTCCTCATGATAGGTCTCACCTATATGCGAAACAACTATAAAAACGTCAATTTAAAGCACATAATCAAAACTAGGTAATAACTTCTCATACAATGCTCAAATTAGGTGTTTGGATATACCAACGTGATCTTCTCAACCTCACGAACAACGCCATATTTTTAAAATAATTTTTTGAGACTCTACGCGCGGCCACATGTTAGCGAGGGCACGGCCCTACGTGCCCCCACGCGCGACCAAAACTGACGAATTCCCTAACCGCCATTAGGGAATATTCCGTGAAAACTAACAAATTTCGTTAAAACTAACCTAACGCCATTAAGAATATTCCATTAACTTAATGGAATATTCCCTTGTCTTCTCCGGCACTCCTCCGGTACCATCGCCATCATCGGAAAACTGGAAATTTTTCAAATCTTAATATCTTACTCGTTTTTCAACCAAATTTCATGAAACCAGTACCAAATTGAAGCTCTTAACTTGTAGACCATTTCCTTACCTGTTTAAAGCCCCAAAGATCACGAGATGTCACCGGAGAAATTCAAGAAGATCGGCCAAACTTGCAACTCACGATCCCGATGTCCAATTTCTTCCAACGAACCAATCCGAGACTCGTGAGGACCTCCTAAAGCTCCTTGTAAGCCTGAAATTCCCCAAAAACACACAATTTTACTTGTGCATGAACAGTACCTCGAACTGGGATCTCGGGTTCTCGGGTTTTCCAAGCCTTCACGTCTAAAAACTGGTATAAATGAGTTGGTGATGATGAAATGAAGGTGATGGTACTAAACACGAGCTCGATTTGCACAGAAATGGGTTTGTTTGGTGTTGTCCATACGACTTGTACAGACGTTGCAAAAAATCAAAAGAGGGAGGAGAGAGAGAGAGAGAAGGCACGGGAATGTGGTATGGATGTGTGAGTGCGTGTGTGGTCCAAATGCAACCAACAAAACCACAAAACAATCACCCCAAAATGACAAATAACTACCAAGGGCAAAATCGTCATTTCACACCTACTGTACAAATAATTCGGGACGGGTTATCACAAGAAACGTTATGAACAAACAATAATAATAAAAATATACTAGCTTCTGCCATCACCTTAAAAATCCTATGTAATTTTGTCAACTACTTATGAATTACACATGCAACTTTGAAGGTTAGGTTTTCCTAATGCATCTCCTTGTGATATTCAAAAGAATGTATATCTAACATGTAATCCGTCTATAATATTCATATCAAATATGAACATGCAAGACTCATTAATTTTTATGAAAACCTTCTGAAAAAACATACAACCCTTAAAACTGTGATATTCGCCTTTAGTGAAATTACAATTTTTAACCACAAGAAGCAATACTCAATCGTCCTGTGATATTATGACTAAATTGCGCCTGATTACTTATCTCAGATCTAGCACTCGTTTTGTGTTTTTTGTGTTCGTGTCATTTTCGTGATATACCCGATATCTTAACAGATCGTGTCATGTAACACCCTATAAGTAAACAGGTAATGTGATCCGACCCGAAATCAATCCATTAATATTATTAGGTAATATGACCTGACTCGTTACCCGTTAAAAACAATAAATTTTAAATCAATAAATAATGAAAATGAAAAACATAATTTGACCCAAAAAAATGGAAAACATAATACTAAATTAGTTTATGCATACTTCATGGTCACATAAATATTACTTCAAAACATAAAAACATTTGTTTTTCAAGTATTACATACCCCAAAATAAGAGTCTAATGAAAAAACATTAGTACATTACTACAAAACACCAAATGTTCAAGGATATGCAAAATGAAGGGAGTTGCGTTTCATGAGATTTGGAGGCTTTTAAAAATCTAAACGACCATGTAACCATCGTCTAAGCGTAGAGGATGCAATCATTAGTGTTTATATGTGATTTCACATTTTTAAGACTTGTACATTAATGATTATGAATTTTATTTATTTTGAAATCCCTTAAAAATACCATTCATGGGGGTTTGAATGGTTTTAAAAATTCAAACAACAATGTACCCATCCTCAAAGCGTAGAGGATGCGATCATGAGCGTTTTCATATTATTTTTTTTTTTCACATTTTTTGCATTTGTAAATTAATTATTATATTTTTTACAATGTGTTTGGTATTTTTAAATTACTTGATATTTTTATTTTCATATAATTTTTTAAGCTCACTCTTTGCCTATAATATACTATAAAAAATAAAAAAAATAAAAAAACTTGAATTATTTAAAGTTATATAGAATCATAATACAATAATACATATTTAATATACAATATATACACACAGACACTATGGCTATTGTAAGTTTTTTTAGTAGTTTAAAAAATTAAAGTCATCAAAATAATTTTTTTTCTTAACGTGTCGAAACGGATTACCCCCATGTCACCCTTGTGTAAACCTGTTAAGCATCCATTATTAACGTGTTCTTATCGTATGACCGGATAACAACCCGATTAGTTATTGTATTGACCCAAAACCCATGATTTTTGTGTCGTTTAAGTGTTGTGTTAACGGGTCATGTAAGAAATTGCTAGGTCTAACTTATCTAAACATCATAATGGTAGCTAAGCATTAAGACATAAAGACAGTTTAAACATAGTGAGTAATAACTCAAAGTATGCATACATAATATCATAAGCAATTAAATAAAGACTAAGAACAAAAAGAAGCAGATCTATTCAACATCTGATAAGTACCAATACGCAATGGTAGGGGATGTCTACGGATAATGAGAAGCTTCAAAATGAAGAAATTAGTATGATAAAATATGATAAAGTCATCAAAATGAATAGAACAGCATATAAGTTATCATGCTTGCATATCCACCATTTGAGTCTCTAACAGTAAACATTTTGGTGGTTGATGATGGAGCAAGGGCTGGATAAAACATGGATAGGCAGGGAAACTTGCACGTGTGGTTCTGGCCTGAGACCGCGGTATACTGTAATATTCATGCTAAGGTAGGCTTCGCCCTAACAAAAGAAAATTAGTTACGAATAATCATAAAACAAAAGGTATTTTATTGAAATAGAAAAAGGATAGAAAACACTTGAAAGAAGAATACAAATCGTCAAAGGCTAGCCAGGTTCTCCAAATTGATGCGTCCCACACCTAATAGCTAAATAGCCTTATTTATACTACTACAAAATAAAATTCTTCCTGAAAAAGGTCTTCTAAAAATTAGGAAATAAAATAATAAATATCAAATAAAAGACTTCCTATTTAAACTAAAATTCAAACTGCAGAGACAATTAGACTTTTGACATCTTTTAGAACCTTGTTCCAAACTTCAGCCCTATTGAAGCTTTGGTTCTTAAGCTAAAAATTTGTAAGCGTTACAATGTGAAATAATGGTCTTTTTTATGAACACCATTAAAACTTTATCCAAAACAAAAGGGTGTTTAATGGCCAAATAAAGGACAAAGGTTTTAACAGAATTATCATTGCTTCACACTGCGACAAGTTCAACGATATCACAGATTTTCAATTCAAGAAGCATAGATCTAATCCGAATAAATCAGGGATCATTGCTATAATTTTCTTATGCTATACATGAGCATAATTTTCATTCTCTTTTTAACTCAACATATCGAATGTGACTAATTCTTTCTATCAAACTTGACATATCTAAGGGAATGTGAGATACGAGTAACATTCTGATTCCAAACATACCATGTGTTTTGTACCTTACAAGGAATGAAAAATTCCACATTGAAAATAATTTCATTCTCAATTTCAATCTGGTGTGAGAATTTCAATCAGGTATCATTTATCACCGAGAATCTATCCCATATATGAACAATCAAATATCATCCTGTACTTGCAGATAAAATTTAGATTAACCTTCGTCCAACTCCAATAAATAATCATATATATTACCCTAATAAAAGCTCTTTTTGATTGAATTATAACTCGTTTGGATTTAAAAGGGCCAAAAGCACTTTTGGTGGAAATATTTTTGGAATCAATCTTTAGTAGAAAAAAATAAGTAATCCTAGAAAAATCACTTGAAATGCTTCCTAGAAGCACATAACTGATGCTTCTTGCATGAAGCACTTCAAGTGTTTATAGAACCCAAAAAATTTTTGTCTAAAAGCGCTTTTAATCATTTTAAAAGTACTTCTAAACAAGCCCTTGCACACCCTCCTTTACTATACATTTATTCAAATTTGTGTAACACGTTGAAGAATCTACGCGTAAGCGCATCTTACTAGCAACCTGGCTCACTACATTACAACTATTACATTCTATGAGGAGGAGATGCAGAACAAAAGTGGAAAACGTTACATGACTCTACTAGATTCCATATTAGCGGCAACAAGAACAACCTGGCTCACTCCCACTAGCTGAGGCCAGCTTATAACTTTGTTCCCACACATCCGCGGTCGCCCCTTGTGTGTGAGGGACGTGTCAGGGATGATTTTCTCTCTTGTCTCCTCTTATCTGCTTCAATCCATGCTTGAGGGCAGGCAACAGAGCCTCCATACACTCAGCAACCGCATTTGGATTCCCATGCATGTTAATGATCTGAATGTATACAGTGACAACAGAGACTTGACAATTACGGAATGGAACCAAATCATCCACACAATCCAGATAACTTAAATACCAATCTAACGTCAATAACCATCAACAATGTTTATAGTTCCACGTCTACTAATACGAAACATAAGGAATGCACAATGACATCGTGACCTTACCAGTGATGACCCTCTTATTCCTGCTGCAGAGCGCGAGAGCATAGCAGTTGGTGTCACCTGTCTCAGATAAGAAAACATTAGTGTTTAAGCTAAACAAATCTTCGAAGTCAATCCATCAACATAGGTGCTTATGTGACTATATATTTCATTCAAATGGTTGTAAGCATGCAATGATAAGAGATTTTCGTAATCTAGATCGAGTAGAAACTGAATTTTTCATTAGAACTACAGAAACCAACCTACGTCTTAAAAGTTGCACTTAAATACTATAAAAATCACATTCATTAAATAAGCAGCAAGAGAAATAATATTTCATTTCATCATATATATATATATATTTAGTATGACCTTGTTTCAGTATTTATCTAAACTTAATTAATTAAATCCTGCAATACAGTTGATGACGTAGACGTATATGTTGCCATATAAGTTAAGCTACCTTCAAACTCTCTCGCATCATGACATGAAGAAGACCAGGTGTTTCTTTCTCAATCAACTCTTTGGTTGCTTCCAGGGGTTACACCTCGTGGGGTGAAGCCAGTACCACCTTAATTTTTTGACAAAAAATTACTTCAGAGGAATTCAAGAAAACTGTACCAAAGAGGTGCTAGTTCACAAAAAGAAACGGGCCCGCTGAAGAGCAAGAAAATCACCGAGGGTGAGGATGAGATCCATTTGGTCAATATCACTCCATCTATGCAGAACACCCTTTGTTTTGCTTACATCATCCGGGACCACAGCTGTTGAAACAACCCTAGCTCCCCCCAACCTTTCTGAACAGGAATTTACAACAGAAACTGCCCTTGGACCACTGCAAATCGAGACACATTAAATAAATACTCATAGATGAATGCAGAATGCACAAACACGAAGAAAATCCTTGTAATATGTTCAAATAAATTCTTATGAACAGAAATTTACTAAATTTAACCAAACATAAGGTCCTAACTTTTTCAGCATATCTTGTTGACTGGAGTCTACTTTCAGATACACGAACGGAGCATACAACTCTCCGTTTGGAGTGTTTATTAACCACAAGAGAACTTTATATACACAGGAACAAGAAGGTAAAGTGAAGGGTCCATTATAATATCACAAAGCATAGAGTGCATCTCATGTTGTACTTTGACAAGGAGCAATATCAGCTTTGTGTTGTTTCTTTGGCATCTATTAAGTGACCTCCTTGAAACAACCATTCAAAAAGGAGTATCTAGATGCATTTGAGTTCAATTACGGTCTACCTAAGACAGAAAAATGTAAAGAACCGTTTCGTACAATGAGCAACACAAGAAACCGCCCAAGCCCCTGGAAAAAGCAGTTTGTGGTTGGCAGTCAATGCCAAAAGAGTAATGAATTGACCATTTTCTGTCCAAAAGTGAAGTCATTGATTTTTCTAAAATAAAAATTCAGCAATTTTAAAGGAGATTCAGCCGTGAGAAACAGCTCCTATATAATTTTTCTTTTCCATATCAAGCTTTGATAATGAGGAACATCAATTGTGGTGTCGCTCCCGTATCCAAAAGGTGTAAGTTGATGCAATTAGTTTAACTGACAATCTTGACCAAAGACTTGCTAAATAACTTATCAGGAAAAAGAGAGTAAAAAGCAATTTCTTCTAGGATAAAGGATGCATTTTCAAAAGAACGGAGAAATTTTTTCTTGGGAGCATTTGTCTTCAAGATATTCAAACACACACATTTAGGTTAAACAAAATATGTTAGACTCGGGTAAGTTTAAAAACTACTTTGAGACAGGGAAACAAACTTTTATGAGGAGATCGTAAAAAAGGCATACGGTGATGTATTAGTTTAACTGACAACCTTAACGGAAGACTTGCTTCATAACTTTTCGGGAAAAAGAGAGTAAAACAATGTTTTAAAAGGCTTGCCTCCGGGGGCGGGGGGGGGGGCGCTGATAGGAGCATATTCATGCGACTTAAATGGCTTGTTCTCGTACATTTACGTTATGTTTCTTTAGTTATTTTAGTCCTTTATGCTTCTTTTGTGTGTTTTCAGGATCATAAGACGTGTTTGACGAAAGGATGCATTATGGAGTGTTTTGGGGCCTTTTGGAGCACTATTGGGCTAAGGATGGATAGCTTATGCTTGGAGCCCAAGTGTTGGATGAAATTGAAGATCAAACCATTCACTTATCACTTATCAAACCATTCACTTATCACTTATCACTTATCACTCCCATCCACTTCATCATTGCAACACAAATCACCCACATGCACTCTTAATCATTCATCCATTTGACCACAAATCATTCTTTGCCGTGCATATGGTCTTCCCTTCACATTCACCCACATGCACACACATGCAATTACACACACCATCTTCCCCTTTACAAAACACTTGTGCCGTGCTTATACATCCTTTATCCCATCCCATTTCCAACCTTTCCACATGCAATTTCTTCCACATGCATTCCCACTCTCCTAGTTGTCATCCACATGCAAACACTTCACACAAACAAACACCCCATGCCGTGCATCTCCACAATCCCATTCATCAACACATGCTTTCACAACCTAATTCACATGCACATTTAATCATTCAAACATGCAGCCACATAATCATTCACCCTATCCATTCTATGTCACAAAACAATGTCACATGCACCATCAAAACATCCTTTGCCGTGGCCCTTGCAAATCCATCCCATTTTCAGCCATTACACTCCTTCAATTCAGCCACCATTCATTCTTTATTCCACATACACTCATCATCACACACCCTAGCTATCATTCACATGCATTCACATGCATCACAACCCCAAAACCATCAAGAAAACACCCTTGCCGTGGCCTTCACTCACACTTCCAGCTTTCCACCTTGCATTTCCAGATTATTCCTTCATCACTGCATCCATTCCACATGCATTCTTCATCATTGCACCACAAATCAGCTCATCCCACACTCCATGACGTGGCCTACCTCCCATTTCCAACACCTTCACATGCATTTCCCACCTAACATTTCCCCCTTTAATGCACATGCATGCCCTTCATAAATCAGCCACATTCACACACCTTTTCTCCACCCTTTGCCGTGCAAATCATCACCATTCCAGCTTTCCAACCTAGCCACATTCACATGCATTTAATCATAATCATTCACTCACCTTGCAGCCACATTTCCACCCACCTCCTAGCTGTCATGTTCCCCCTTATTTACCTATAAATAGACATCTCATTTCATACACAACACCACACCACAAACACATCCACTTCTTCCTAGCCGTGAGTCCCCATTCCCTTATAATCCAAACACCATTCCTCATCCATTTCCATAATTCCCCAATCCATTCAAACACACCAACAACATCCCTTAGACCTTGTGCCACAATAAAGAGGAAGATAAGAGGGCCTAAACGTTCATACAATTCAAGTTTGAGTTGTTGGAATGTTTAGGCGTTTCTTTGATTTCAATGTTTAATTTCAATTCTCTTTGTTTTGTACGTATGAGGAACTAAACCCCCCCTTAGCTAGGGGGTGATTCGAAATATATGTTTATGCTTGCGTTTTGATTTGATTACTTCTAATTGCGTTTCATAAGTTGTGAATTCAATTTGTTTAACTATTTGATTGATAACCTATTTATGTATGTTTATTGAGAGTTCACGCTTAATTTTCATGCATGAATATGACGCTAGAATATAAGTGAGTTTCACGTAATAGTTATGAACTTATATTCACAAGTAGTGGAGGTTGCTTATAAACAATCGCGTTAAACAAATTCTTGGCATAAGTTTCATGCAATCATAGTAACGAATGCCTCGTCAACACTTATAATTTTCATAGAGCGTAATGATTCTTGCTTGTATCTCTATTATGCAATCATGTAGGGGACTTGTGGGGAATGTTTTGGGTTGTCGTATGCAATCATCCAATTCAATAACGTTAGGAAGATTTGAAGATTAATTTAAGCGGACCTAATTAACCCGGGGTGATGAGTTTCATAATTCATTGAAATGCAATTGGAAATCTTTTTATTATGCAAGTGTAACATGTGTGGAGATGAACCCCTTGGCTAGCATCCATTCATTCCATTTCATCCATTTCATATTTACATTCTGTCTAGTTTATTAACTTGTTTCGTTATTTCAATTTTCGTCAAACCTCAATCCCCCTTTTGCTTTAATGTTCAATTTAGTTAGAAATCAATTTAGTTTGTGTTTTTAAAGCATTTTGAGTCTTTTGGTTTGTCTTAGTGTTTTAACGTTTAGTTTCACATTCTTTGAGTCTAGTTTAGTGTTTTATATTGTTTTTACGTTTTTGAAGTCAAATCCAAGTGATTAATAATCCCTCCTAATCCCCGGTCCAGAACAATCCCTACTTACGTACTTACTACAATTGATAAAAAGAGGGTTTAATTTGTGCGCGTATAATTTCACGCACCAGGCGCCGCCTAGGCGGCGGCCCCTGAGGCTGGGCGTGAGGATTGCCGCCTCTATTTTGAGAGTGTGGGCAGAAGGCGTCACCGGAGGGCCTAAATTTTGGGTGGGGTTTTAACTGCCTCATATCTCTTGCTTGCACTATCGTCTCTCTGCGTTTTTTTTTTTTTATATAATGGATGTGTGTGTTGTCTACGTGCATTGTTAGTGCTCATTGTATATATATTTATAATATATGTGTGCTCAGGATAATTATTGATTAATAATCTTCTTTTTTTAATATAATATAATATATATGTGTACACTCAGTGTATATATTAAAAAATTTAGGTCCTGTGAGACTTCGCCTCATGCCTAGGCCGGGCTATCCCTCGGACGCCTCGCCCACGCCTCGGCCTTTTAATACACCGGAGTAAAAATGCAATTTCTTCAAGGATAAAAGATGCATTTTCAAAATAACAGATAATTTTTTTCTCGGGAACATTTGACTTCAAGATATTTAAACACACACATTTAGGATAAACAAAATATTTTAGTTTCGGGTACGTTTACAAAAATTTTATGAGACAGGGAAACAAACTGTGATGAGGAGATCGTAAACTTTCACCATGTGGAAAGTACTATAAAAATTATCATATTTTACAGAACATAATAAGTTTCATGTTCACAAGTTCGTTAAATGAGCACTAGCTCCGCAGTCCTTAAATCATTTATGGACACATATATATGTACTATCCATGTTGGTAGGAAGGTATCATACCTTCTATCAGGCCCAGCCCCTGATGCAACAGTATCACTCACTGTAAGAATTGCTACTCTAACGCCGGCATCCTGAGACTCAGCTACAGTTCTTGCATTATAGATCTTTGGAAAGATGATGCCGAATCAGGTGACGAAGAAATTTTGCAAATAGCATTGCTTATATCAGAAATAATGATGGCTGGCACAGAAGTCCCAGCTACTGCCTGTTGCTGGCAACTCCAACAAAGCATTAGCAGACTTCATACTTAAAATCCGACTGCTCCTCTGGTGGCCAGTACTCTCAGCAACAAAGCTGAAAAGCAAAATAGAAACATTTTTTTACCTTTATTGTAAACGGAGGATTAGAACATACAAACACTCAAAAAGGCACTAAACTAAACACCCTACATGACAAGTTCCTTAAACAACCTACACGACAAGTTCCTTAAACAACTTACATGACAAGTTCCTTAAACAACTTACCCAGGATAACCCAGTCCATCATTTAACTCATTAGAGACTTACCCAGGATATCCCAGTCCATCATTTAACTCCCATCTAACGATAGCATGATGAAATTCTGGGCGTGCAGGATCTGTCTTTAAAGGCTGAAGAGGACAAGCTTGCACTCTGTACATTAGAAATTATAAAAAATAAGGTGGGTGTAATATCAATCTCTAGAAATTTACTTCAGTAACAAAGGCACAGATGAGAGAGAGAGAGAGAAAGAGAGAGAGAGAGAGCTTCAGAATTTCAGCAACCTCAAAAGATGAGGATTTTCCCATCCAGCAAGACGGTGGATAGTAGGGACCACAAATATGCGGAAGCAGACAAGACCGCTAACTGGATTTCCAGGCAACCCGAATGTAAAAATCTTTTTCATTGGCATATTCTCTGCAAGTCTGGAATTGATCTCTGCAAAATTCAAAGGCTTCCCTGGTTTCATCCAAACCTGAAGAGCCGGTTAAATTCCAAACCACCTTTCATTTCAATACACCATCACAAATTGGCATTTGGTTCCAATTTCCTACACCCATCCTACAAGGAAATATAAAGTGCGACAGAAAACATATGAGCAATGACTGCAGATTCAGCCTACCTTACTAAAATGCAATGTCCCTCTCTTTTGAAGTAGTGGTTTGACATAGTCCCTGTCTCCCATGGAAACACCTCCAGATGTAAGAATAATATCAACTCCAGCAGAAATGGCAGTACTCATGATGTTGTCCTGTACTTCATCATCTCTAGCAATACCTAGGTCAAGAACTTTGCAATGATGCTGTAGTGAAGCTGCCAGTATCATAGCCCAGTTGGAGTCTGTAATCTGCACAAGAACTGCATCAGCCTACTCTGTATACATACACATGTGACGTAGCACCACCATTAATAACGATGCGTCAATACAATTGCAATTATAATAAACCCTATATGCAAAATAACTAACAACAGACTAAAATACCTACCATTGTCTTGTAATGTGATGAGACACGGGCGGGGTATGAATTTGTGGACCAAAGTAGAGGACAAAATGATGAATAAGTATTGACTTTGTGGAACATTTAATTAATAATACCTTACAATCGAGGTTTTAAGCTTTGTTGAATATTTTTCTACCACTTTTTCCTGACTAACAAGGGTGAGCTTACATTAGCATCTGAGCCATGCACCACTTTCAGCATATGAAAGTACTTTCATAGACTTTTAAAACTAAATTGGCCATTCGCTGTACTGTTATTTTTGTACTACAAAGTGAAGGACCTTATATATATATATATATAGAGAGAGAGAGAGAGAGAGAGAGAGAGAGAGAGAGAGATTTCAGTAGCTTGCAGTACCTGGCCACGATTTAAACAGCCTGTCGTTGGCTCCACCAGTTCATCTCCTGTGGAAAGCACACCAATTGTTGGGGTGGGATATACCTATATGACATACTAGCTTCAGTGTCAATCTATTATTCTTATTTTTTTTTATAAGGAACACAAATTCATTCCTAAACAAATGGAAAATACATGGCACAGTTGCTCTCAGTGACAAATTATTAAGCACAGCATTACATTCTTTTAATACCTTCACCATTGTCACTCCTACAGTAGCAAGCAAACCAATTTCTGAAGCACCAATTCTTTGCCCAGATGTCAATACTACAGCATCTGTTTCAATGTCACAACCCTGGCAAACATATTTTTTCAATGAGCTTCTAAAACTTCATTAGATTAAACAAGTATGGAAAACTGTAGGTTCGCAAAAGTGATTCCTTTTTTTCCTTGATAGATCACGACTGAAAAAAGGTACAAATGAATATATCCATCATGGAATAATGCTAACATAGTCGCTTATGCAACTGTAGTGCACACTCTAACTTTACTGCCCTCCATGTGATTAAATAGTTCTAAGAAACTCTCTATTTTCCAGTTTTGATCCTCTGCCAAACCAATAAAGCACTATGCCCATCTTCTTCCAATTAATCACTGGGAACTATACACACAGACCAGTTCTTCGTCAGTCAAGTTTATGTACTTAGGTTGTCAGTTTTCGTTTCGTATTTAGGAATTTTAATTGCAGGGTTAGTTTTAGAATCCTGGCTTAATCTAGTTTTCATTGGATTCTAGGTGAGACTCCTAGGAAACCATTGTTAAATTCTAAGATAGTGTTCTTCTTTCTCTCTACTTCCTATTTTTGCTCCATAAGTGATCCAACTTATTTCAAGCAACAGGTACTTTATGTAAGAAACAAAAATGTATTAATACAAAGGTGCTAGGAAGACGAGACATTCTCAAATTAAAAGGAAGAAACAAAAATGTTAATTGACCGTCAAAGAATGACACCATACTACTGGACGAATATCTACTCCTTTGCTTGTTGGTATAAATATTCTTACTTCCTTGAATCAAGTGAATGCTTATCAATTTCTTCGGTGTCCTCAACTTGTACCACTGCATCAGCACCATCAGGTATTGGTCCTAAAACGATGCACACTGGAAGAACGGGTTAAAGGCAAAAGAACCAATACTCTGATGAGTACAAACATCAATAATGTGCAGAATTTGGGATTATAGTAAAAACACGGTTGATAGTACTAGGCTAGGGGATCATGATGCACAAATGGTTTGTTGGCTTGATATGCACCAAGGATGATGAGTAGTGAGCCTAGGGAGTTTGCGAGTTCATTCTCTGAAACAAATGATTCTTTAGGGCTCATTTGGTGTCTAGGCATGGATTGGATAACTCACTATATTCGAAAAATATGTCCAACTTGAAGGTAGAAGATGGATTACTCGTCACGAAAACTTTTCCATTCCAATCCCTCCCAAAAAAGAGATAAATTTCCTAATGTCTACTCGCCTTATAATCCCCCCAAAATAAAAAATAAAAAAATCATTCACCTCTACTTTCAATATACTCAAATTCTACAAGTTAACCAATCCAATCCTAGCATCCATCGAAATAACTGAGACTGCCAAATTAATTCAAAATAATTATTATTTTACCTCCAGTGGTAACATAGGCTACAGTTCCAGGAGTGACGGTGATGCCAAGTCCATCGTTGCCAGCTCTTGCTTCAGCGATTACAGGATACTCGCCAGGCCCATCTGAAGCCACCACTGCGTACCCATCCTTCATCGAACCAGGGTACGGCGGCAGAGGGTCACGCGAGCGAATGTCCTCGGCCAGCACCTTCCCAGCCGCATCGTGAAGGGGCACAGTGAGGAGCGGCAGGCGATGGACCACTCTCAGAACTGTTTCGAGAGCGTCCTCTACTGAGATGGCGGTGCCTTCGCTGCTGCTGCTATCCTCTCTCGTCCCCCCCCCCCCCCCCCATCGTCAACTGCGGCTCTTTAGCCACGCCACCCTTTATACAACCGGATTTTGTTTTGTTTATTTATTTTTTTATTATTATTCCCCGTTTGTGTTATAAAATCATGAATATACACGACGGACGTGTCTCCAGATGCATCAACGGGAAGCGAGGTTGCTCGCCCAGAAACCAATAGCTACAAATCTTACGGGATGTCCATTTTTTTTTTTTTTTTTTCCATCACAAAATGTCATTCAAATTTAATAGTTTTTTTGGAAGTATATTTTTAGGGTAATGCTAGAAAGATCAAATTTTTAAATCAAAATTTGTAAGTCAAATGATATAAATTTTGATGATTGAATTATTACTTAAGTATTAATAAACGTGATTATTTTTTATCGGATAAAACTGTAACAATGATCCCTCAACTTTAACTCAATACGAGAAATGATCTCTCAACCAAAAATTCATGACCAATAATCCCTTAACTCCTCAAAACGTGCAGTTATGGTCCTTTTCGTCAACTGCGTCAGAATTTTTGTTAAAACGGATCTGTAGACATGTAAATTTTGTTGCATACAAATAATGCATCACAAAGCTCCATGTGACATATGACTCATCACAAATGGACAAGTCATCAATGACATGTGGCACAAATCAAGTAAAGGAAGCTAAAAAGATTCCTAAAATGCGGCAAAGGGGAAGAAATCTCCCTAAAATCGGCAAGGGACCCAAATTGCACTCAAAACTAGAAAGAAAGCTAAAACATCATCACAAAACAAGTAAGGATTGAAGATTGTTCACAAAATAGGCAAGAAATCCCTATAGATTTCGGCCAAGCAAGGGAAAGTGGTTGAAATTAAGACTCAAAACATGCCTAAATTCTCTCATGGACAAATCAAGACACAAATCAAACCAAATCCACCAAGGCAACTGAAAGTTTACGGTCCCACAAGGAACATTGGGGCCAATCTCACAAGCCTCTGAATCTTTGAAGCTAATTACAAAGCTCTCTTCGAAGAACGTATAACCAAAGTCGAAGCATCCCCTTGAAGAATCAACAAGCACTTGTGCCGATTTCTTTAAGACTTTGTTGCAAGCTTAAAACTTGTAACAATGTTTGATTTAAGATCAAGTCTCCAAGACCCTTGAATCAACAAAATCCCACATCAACATCACATTTGCCGCAGCCCTAAACCTGAGGTGAAAACTATCCAAGCGTTGTTTCAAGCTCAAAACTTGAAGCAATCGTTCAATCGATCGTCCGAGATCCAGTCATCGCGATCCTTGGATCAACAAACTATGCATCTATATCAATTTTGAAGACTGAATCAGAGGAAAGTTGTAAACAAAGATTGTAACCCTACAAATTCATCAATACAAATCTACTTTGTACACGTGTTCTCGTTTCATTCGTTACAAAATTTTCGTGCTTACAAATTTGGCACGCTCAGTGGGACCTCTCGACCTCTCATCTTTGTCTTCAAATCCATAAGAAACACACATGGCATCAAGAAAGGATCAACCTGTTCCTGCAACCAACGCGAAGAACAAGAACATCTTTGTCGCAAATGGTGGAACTTTGGGCGTCACAATCTAAAGTAAGGCAAAAGCTCTCTCTGTCGTGCCTTCCACCCCTATAGTAACTTTGCCGAAGGAGCAAGAGCACCCGAGACACGAGCCCATGATCACCCTGGCCTCGCTAAGGGCACCAACGGAAGAAAGCCCGAGAAAGTACTCCGAGTCGGTGACTTCCAATACCGACTCAAGCAGCAGCTCATATCCCGTAGCCATGCAAGTCATGACTACTAGTGCGACTTCAATCGAAGAGCAGCTGGCACAAATGAGTAAAACAATCGCAAGGCTGACAAGGACCATGGAGGAAAAGAATTCGCAGATTACTACACTCGTCAACCGTCTAGAGGCGCAGCACGACAATAAAGCTGACCCGAAAGTTGATCCACCAAAGGAGGAAGCTGACGAAAACGATGAGCCTCTGATGGACAAAGTTGGAGGATAAGCTAAAGGTGGACCGAGTTATGACGCTTATAGGATATCTCTCTATCCAACAACTGCAAGAGATGATCATAAGCATCATCAAGGCGCAGTACGAAGGAAGCTCACATGACTCCGTGCTGTATTCAAAGCCTTAATCTAAAAAGATTACGCCTTAAGGATGCCAAGGGGTTATCAGCTGCCAAAATTCATGCAATTCGATGGAAAAAGGCAATCCTAAATAACATATTGCCCATTTCATCGAAACCAGCAACAATGATGGGATAAAGGGAGACTACCTCGTCAAGCAGTTCATGCGCTCACTAAAAGGTAATGCCTTTGACTGGTACACTGACCTCGAGCTCAAGTATATCAACAGTTGGGACCAGCTTGAAAGGGAATTCCTCAACCGCTTCTACAGCACTCGCCACATCGTAAGCATGCTACAGCTAAAGAGTACAAAATTGTGGAATGATGAACATGCAATCGACTACATTAATAGGTGGCGTTCATTAAGTCTAGATTGCAAAGATCGGCTTTCTGAAGCCTCCGCCATTAAGATGTGTGTCCAAGGCATGGATTGTGGGTTACATTACATCCTCCAAGGCGTAAAACTGAGAACATTAGAAAAATTGGCAACTCGATCCCATGATATAGAGCTAAGTATTGCCAATCATAGGAAGAAGGAGTCGATCATCGACTTAAAAAGGATAAAGTGTTCGCTCCAAAGGTAGACAAGACTCCACCAAGGAAGCTTTTGCCATCCATACTTTCCCCATCGAGACCTTTTCCGTGCCCGTCAAGATCTTCCAGAAACAAAACAAATGAAATAAAGAGAGGTGAGCCTTCTCACACCCAAGACAAGTACAAAAACACCTTGAGGGAACTAGATCAGAAGACGTACGCTTTTCCTGACTCTAACGTGGCTGCAATGCTAGACGACTTGCTGGAAAAAAAGGTGATTGAGTTACATGAATGCAAGCGCCCCAAAGAGATGAATCGCATTAACGATCCTAGGTACTGCAAATACCATCGTATCATAAGTCATCTTGTCAGTAAGTGCTTCGTCTTCAAGGAACTCATCATGAAACTAGCACAACAAGGGCAGATCGAGCTTAACCTTGAAGACATAGCCGCAACACATACTACTACAATCGTGTTTGGATCCTTCGATGCTGTGCCTCTCTAAGTAACGCACGACCACTCCCGTCCATGCTCAAGCTATACAGCACTTTCTGCACAACAATCGCTAGGTAAACGACTAGAATGCACCTACCAATGATGAACAAAAGTGGACACTGGTAACCTACAAAAAAACAACGAAGCTAAGACCACAAGCCACACGTCCAAAGGTTGAACAAGGGAGAAAGCACCACCGTTGCAATAATAGAAATACCAACAGGAGTGTAAGAGCTGCAAAGCCAACATACGCTGGGGAGCCTATGAGAAAAGAGCCACGTATTCCTGTCTCCTTGCACGAGTACTTCCTGAATGATTTATTCTAATAGTGCACTACCATTGCTTGTCACATGGTTGAAATAGAGATAGAAGAGCCTTCAAAAGGCAAAGTTACCGTTGTCGAGGAAGAGAAGACCATCACGCCCAAAAAAGGCCTGCCAACATACTTTAGCATCGAGAAAGCACTACGATTGCCTAAGGAGATGCGAAAAGCACTAGTAGCGGTATTGGCGAGCCTTGATGACCATGAAGTGCAAGAAAGCAAGGACAAAGGCTTGAAGCTTCAACCACACGAATATGTCGCGTGTTGTGTCACCCATGATGCAATCAACTTCACTGACGAAGACTTGTTGCTGGGATCAAAGCCTCACAACCATCATATCTTCCTCTTTGGGTACGTGAGAGAGAACAAAATCAACTGTATACTTGTGGATGGTGGGTCGGCCATAAACATCATGCCGAAGTCAACAATGACCACAATCGGCATCAAGGTGGATGAACTATCCCGAAACTATCTGCTAATCCAAGGTTTTAACCTAGGAGGACAGAGCAATAGGCATGATCCAAGTCGAGATGACCATTGGCGAACTCAAATTAAGCACGTTATTCCACGTAATTGATGTAAAAACTTCCTACAACTTGCTCTTATCAAGGCCTTGGATCCACGAGAATGGAATAGTGTCATCCACCCTTCATCAATTCTTAAAGTTCTACTGAGAATGACTAAAGGTAATATAAGGTGACACCAAGCCATTCACCGAAGCCGAATCACACTTTGCGGATGCCAAGTTCTACATGGATGAAGACATGGTGCCCGAAGCTCTTCCAAAAGAAATCGAATCCATAGGCAAAACCACTACAAGGTTTTGTAAAACCCATGCCAAAAGGGAAG
Organism: Pyrus x bretschneideri; assembly: GCF_019419815.1. Taxonomy (NCBI): domain Eukaryota; kingdom Viridiplantae; phylum Streptophyta; class Magnoliopsida; order Rosales; family Rosaceae; genus Pyrus; species Pyrus x bretschneideri. The sequence continues at coordinate 1,842,711 of NW_025999806.1, read as the reverse complement.
GAACCAAGCACTCTTCCAACCAAGAAGACCGAAGAAGGTTTCAACCCAAACGCTTGCAAACTCATGTCAAAGGCTAGGTACGATTTCGCTTCCTCTTCAAATCTTAGAAAAAGGTATCAAACACCATCAACGACAAAGAACGTAACTTCACCGAGACTCAAAAGAAGTTGAAGGAGCATGGTTACGAAGTTGATAACAACAAAGCTGGACTTGGCTTCACACCAAATACACCTGTGAAGATTTCAAGAAAAGCAAAAAATGCTAGCGCTCAAAACATCAGTATAAGCGTTGAATAAGATCAAGAGGAGCCTAAACCCACCCCTTGAACATCAGTCTTCGATAGGCTGAATCATTCAAAACCCAAAATTTCGACACTTGATCGCATTGGTGGTCTAAACTTAAGAAACAAAGCAACACGGCTAGCTTTCCTCCATGACATTTGGCCTTGGAAATACTTGAAGAAACCAAGCAACCTTCCAGAAAAAGGAAGATAACACCAAAGAAGAAAAGCTTGACGGTCTAGCAACAAAGGACGACGTTCGAAGCTCAATTATTCAAGGATGAAGCACCAAGCAACCTTGGAAGTTGACACAAAAGGACAACTAAAAGTAAAGAGTAGCACTATCATCCACACTGGCCAATATGCACGCCAACAAGCCCAAGAAAACAAGCACTAAAGAGGAGGTCCAAGATGTTTTCCGCATCAAAATCCAAAAAGACAAAGAAGACGAAATCCCCAAGGAGAACGTCATTGCTATGCCACCACAGCTCAAGGAATGGGGGCAAGCCACGGCTAATGATCTCATGGAGCTCAACTTAGGCATAAGCAAGGAACCGAAGCCTATCTTCGTAAGTGCACTACTAAGTATGGATGAGATCGAGGAGTACTACCAACTGCTATTGGAGTACAAAGACATCTTTGCTTAGACCTACAAGGAAATGCTCAGCCTTAACCCTATCATCTCGTGCATCATCTTATAGTCAAGCCTAGAATGCGACCAATAAACCAAACTTAAAGACGCTATCGATATAAGTTCATCCCATAAATTGAGGCCAAGAATGACAAGCTAATCGAAGCAGGCTTCATTCGAGAGGTGCAATACCCTAAATGGATCTCCAACAACTGTCATTGAGTACCAAGTGTTGATCATTGGACTCCAAATGGCGATCGACATGGAAATCACAACACTAAAAGTGTATGGCAACTCCAAACTCATAATCAATCAACTCTTGACTGAATATGAAGTAAGGAAAGATGATCTCGTCCCATACTTCCGGCTTATATCTCAACTACTACAAAAGTTCGAGGCTATGATGCCAGAACATGTGCCAAGAAAAGAAAATCAAATGGATGACGCTCTCGCTAACTTAGCCTCAAGTATGGTGCTAGGAGAAGATGAAGCTGCGGACATGCCAGTTTTCCAAAATGGGTGATCCCGCCCATCACTGAAATGTTACTAGACGATACAAACATCATCTATGTACTTCCAGTTGATATTGATCAACTACTTAGAGACAGCCACTGATCGACTACTTGGAGCATGGAAAGCTTCCAGACAATCCTGGACACCGTTCTAAAATACGTCAACGAGCACTTCACTTCCTCTACTACAAATGAACACTCTACCGACACTCTTTTGAATGAGTACTTCTAAGATGCCTAGGTGAGGAAGAAGCCAATCAAGCCATGGAAGAAGCATACTCAGATGTATGTGAGGCGCATTAGTCTAGACCAAAGCTACATTTCCAGTTCAAAAGAATGGGTTACTACTGGCCAAGCATGATGAATGATTGCTTGGAGTATGCCAAAAGGTGCCAAGCCTGCCAATTCTCTACCAACTTTATACATCAACCACTTGAGCCATTACACCCTACAGTTACTTCATGGTCGTTCAATGCATGGGGATTGGACGTTGTAAGACCAATCACACCAAAATTATCTACAAGAAAAGCCTACATCCTAGCCGCAACAAATTACTTCTCAAAGTAGGTTGAAGTTGTACCCCTAAGGGAAGTCAAAAAGGAAACTGTCATACGTTTCATCAAAGAGCATATCATCCATCGATATGGTGTGCCTCACTACATAATCACCGACAACGGAAAACAGTTCTCCAACCGACTCATGGACAAGCTTTGCGAGAAATACAAATTTAAGCAGCACAAGTCTTCCATATATCATGCTCCAGCCAACGGTCTTACGGAAACATTCAACAAAATGTTGTGCAACCTCCTGAAGAAGGTGATCGATCGAACAAAAAGAGACAGGCACAAAAGAATAAGCTTATAGGATGGCACATAGAACTCCTACCTAAGCTACGCCTTATTCTCTCGTATATGGCGTGGAAGCTGTTCTGCCACTCAAAAGTTAAATCCCCTCACTAATGATGGCTATACAAAAAGGCTTGACTGAAGAGGAAAATGCAAAGCTACGACTTCAAGAGTTGGAAGCACTCGACAAAAGAAGGCTCGAAGCTCAACAACATTTGGAATGCTACCAAGCACGACTATCCAAGGCATTCAACAAGAAGGTTCGCCCAAGGTCTTTCCAAACTGAAGATCTTGTCTTAGCATTACGAAGGCCTATCATCACAACTCATAAGACAAAAAGCAAGTTCACATCAAAGTGGGATGAACCTTACATAATACAAGAGATCTACACCAACGGTGACTACTTAATCATGGTGGAAGACGGCTTGAAGATCGGCCCCATCAATGGCAGATTCTTGAAGTGCTATAACCTCTAAACTAAACAAGCAATGATCCTCGCCTGCATGAGCCTAAACTACACACGGCACAATGCTCTATGTTCGCACGAGCTTAAAAGGCGACACTCAATGGTCCTTGTTCACACAAGTTTAAAAGGCTACACTCAACAATCCTTGTTCGCACGAGTTTAAAAGACGACACACAATGCTCCTCGCCTACATGAGCCTAAACTACACACGGCACAATGCTTCTTGTTCGCATGAGCTTAAAAGGCGACACTCAACACTCCTTGTTCGCATGAGTTTAAAAGGCGACACTCAAAACTCAACACTCCTTGTTTGCAAGAGTTTAAAAGGTGACACTTAATGCTCCTCGCCTGCATGAGCCTAAACTGCACACGACACATTGCTCCTTGTTCGCACAAGCCTAAAAGGCGATGCTTAACACTCCTTGTTCACACGAGCTTAAAATGCAACACTCAACGCTCCTGGCCTGCAAGAGCATAAACTGTGTAGGGCAAAATCACCATCAAAAAACAATTCATCATTCCTTTGAACTACGTCATGACTTGATCCCTCCTCAATCGAGGGTATGTAGGCAACATGAAACTTCAAAACTTCAAGTATAGTCACATCACCAACAAAAAATAAAATGCAAACACTTTGAAGAATAAAGAGCAAATTAAAAATGTGAATACTTTATCTCTTTAAAAGAAAAAGTCGGTTCCAAAGTCTTATTACAAAACAAAACAAAAAGGTTTAAAATACAAAGAACGGAAGGCATTACTTGAAAGCTATGTCCCTAAAACTACGATGACGATCTTCAAGCAAGCCTTCCAAAGTCTTTAAAGTCTCCATATTAATGGGAGACAAGGTGGGCAACTCCATAGCCGTGCCTTTCTCTTGCTCTAGTTGTGAAATCTCTTCTTGATGTTGAGAAAGTGTAGCTTCTGCTCCGAGATAACACCTTGAAGTCGTGATACTTCGATTTCCAACTGCTCTCGTTCTCGCGCCAACACTTCTAGACAAACCTAGATGGAAGCTAAAGAAGTCCCTGTGACTTGATAACCTTCCGAAACAGCTTGCTGAAAAGACCGAACTTGGGCAATTGATGAGTCCATTGCCGCAAGTTGTTAAGCTCTAACCTCTAGACTCAACTTCTTCAAGGAAATAGCATGCAAGGAAGAATACTCAGTTGAGGCGGCCATAAGTTCAGCAATCTTGACTCTTAAGAGCGAGGAATCAACATTAAGGTTGTCAATCGCAAAAACAAGCTTCGACAAGTCCTCCTTGAGCAATGCAATGTCCTCTAATAGGCACTTTGAAATCCTCTTCTCAATATGGTTTTGATATCCATGGATGTACGAAGGTTGATGCAATGGATAAGCTGCTCAGTGCCACTAAGGTTCGGCCCTCTCAAAGAGATCTTAGAGCTTGTTGGCAAAGGTGTTGGACGCATGATGGATTCTCACATGCCTTCACCTACACACGGTAAACTTAGGGCAACTTGGTGAATTTGGAACAAGATCTGCACCGCGCAGATCCCCAATCTCCTCATCTAGGTAGATCGCCTCCAAATAACATCTCTGTAAAGGAATGAAATCCCATGTTCACCAAGTCAAAAGAACAAGAGGGCCTAGCCTAAAGAAGACAAAGAAAGGTGTTAGAAACAAAAGCTAAACCAATGAAAGCAGAAGAAATCACAAGAAAGAAGAAAATACATACATCTTTCTTAAGTGACACACGACCATCATGCGGTTGCTTTCTTTTTCTTATGACGGAAAATAACGTCGTTGTCATCCAAAGCACCCTCATGCGGTCGCTTGTTCAAAACTTGTAGACGATGCCGTAAAACAAGTTATTCTTCATGCGAATCAACTGCGTCACCCTGCCTCTTCAGAAGCATCCAAATGTTAAGAAGACAAGCATGGGCATTGAGGAGCTAAAGCCGCAAGTCCATCTTGCAAAGGAGCTGCACTTGCACAATCAAAAGGTGCCAACTGCATAGAAACCGCAGAACAACCCTTTATCGGCACATCATTTCGTGAATGAGAAGAATTGGTGTCACTTGCCGCCCCCAAGTTTTCATGACATACCTTTGACCACCAACCTACGTAGGCACAGGTCACTAGATTACTCTTGAACTCATCCTTGGCTGGCAGGGTGATAAGAGCATTTGTACATGCACGGGTGCAAGACTCCCAATGCACATACACAGTTTGCAAGGATTTTGACTGTGCGTTTTCCTTCAGCTTTCCTGGCACATGTTGGACAAAACCAGACTACCTGCTGAAACGTTGAGGACTATATGGCTGAAAAATACATTGATCTCCTTGCCACAAAGAAACATACCCTTATGAAGACTTGTAAAATAAGACAAGTCCTGAGAAACGAAGGTGTGAATCATCTATGAGGCCTCGCCGCGCGAGCCAACTCTTGCCAGATGATCCATTCTCAAACCTTCACAACTTCTAAACAACGCTTGCACCTACAAATCATCAAGGCTCTTTGCAGAAAACACGTCATAGTACTTTGTCATCAAAGGCCCCGACTTGGCTGAAGTTGACGAATAAGGCCTCAACTTGTCTAAAGTCGACGAAGGAAAATGAATGCCAAAGTCCTCACCCAACCAACCATACATATAGTGGTTAAGAAGTACCGCATCACGATCTTCAGTGCTCGCTACTCAAGTCGTTGTAAATGTTGGCTAAAACTAGAATAGCAAGGCTAAAGGATTCACCTGCAACCATCTTACTAGCCACTTTGAAGATTCCAGGATGGGTAAAGTTGATTTCGTCTTTGGGGAAAACAAACTTACAAAGCTAACAATCTAAGAAAGCGGCTAGGTAAGATTCTTCCACATGCTTTGACATTACACCAAGATCCTCAAACACTTTCAACTCAGCAGGAGCACGGTGCCTAGCTGAACCAATGGCACTTGACGGGTCTGAGTCTCCCTTTGGCTTAGTGGTCTTGTTGCGATCATTTTTTCTTCGAAGACTTCTTGTACTTCATGGCATCCTAATACCAAAATCGGATCCATGAAGAAATCTTTAGGCCTGACTTACCCTGAGCCTTCTGGGAAAGCTTGTGATACGCCCAAAACAAATAGCGGCAACTCGTAGGCAATCCTCGGCTATTGTGATGAAAAAATTCCTTCACGCTAGGAATAACCTTGTTGTAAAACTTACCCTGGATTGGCAAGCCTCATATCTTGTGGAGATCCCAAAGTGAAATCGACATCTCCCCTTGTGACATGTAAAGTGTGTTGGTCGCTAAACACCAATGCTCAAGCAATGCACGAAGGACAAAAGGATGGCGATCATAACTAAATAAAGATGCGTACACGGTGTGATAAAGTCCCACCTAGGTAAGCACATCTTTAGATCGTCTCAAGACATCTTCAAGCCACTCTTAATAAAACTCAGCAAAGACGGTCTCTCCAGTAGTAAACAAGATGCCATTCCAAGTCATAGGTCCACTACGGATGCGATCACCTAGAAGCTCAAACGAAGCCGGTGAATTGTCATGAACATGGTGTGAAGGATTCAAGATAAGAATCCTCGATGTACATGCCTTCTTCTTCGTATTTGGTTGACCAAAATCTGTCACCTCCTAAGATACTTCAGAAGACCACGACTTGATATACATCGAGTTTTCTTTTGCAAGAAGAACAAGCGCCTTAGGGCCAGTCAACGGCACACAAAGTTTCAACATCATTCCCCTATCTTGCAAATCGCCTTCCTTTGCAAGAATAGTGATGGTATTGCTCTTAAAGCACTTGAAAAATACCATGGCTGCAATGAGAAAAGAAAAAAAAAAAAAAAACATAAGAATAAGGTGGGACAGCAAGAAAAAAAAGATTGTTTCACTAAAGCAAAAGACATGCAAGACAAACCTCGTGAGCGTTGAAGAATGATGATGATAAAGTCACAACAACGAGAAGAAATCAGCCACAAAAAGCTTGAGCAGCACAACAAAGAGGGCAGCTAGACAGTTCTTCAAAGCATGATATAGTAGCAAAGAAAACCAAAATGCTACATAATCACACTACGTAACCTCGCAGTGATTACGCAATCAGTTTCTTGCACTACATGGCAATGTCACCACCGAGGGAAAACTGTGACCAAAAGGCACTACACAGCGAAACCCCGCTGCAGTCTTTTGCACAGCACCACGCGGTAAAAGTGACACACTGCAACAAACTTCAAACAACGAAACTCATGGCAGCAGCAGCAAAAAAAAAAAAGTCCCACGACAGCAAGCAGAGTCAATGTGCACAGCAAGGCTTGTTGTGACAAAAACACACACCCAATTGTCCTATAAATAAGGGTCAATTGCTTCCTAATGCTATAGGGAGAATACAAACCAAATAGCAAAAAGAAAATAAAATAAAATAAACAAAAAAAAAAAAAAGGAAGCACATTCCAGCTGCAAGAAGGAAGCAAATTCCAAGCAAAAAAGGGCAATGTAATTCGGCCAACAAGGGAAATACATGCTGTGTTTGTAACAAAAATTAGCCAAAAAAAAAAAAGAAGAAGAAGAAGAGGAAACAAAGAAATAAGGAAAGGACTTCAAAATTTCCAAAACATCAAAGGAAATTGCCCCTTTGCCGAAATTCAAAGAAGGAATCCCTCCAAAGCAATGACAAGTCTTCAAGTTTCCCAAATCAAAAGGAAAAAAACGCACCCTATTTGCTGTGGAAAAGGAAAGGGAAAGAAAAAATGCAAATCCTACTTACCCAAGGACAAGCATTAAATCTTTCCAAAACCTTGAAGGAAATCACCAAAGTTTTCCAACACTTTGAAAGAAATCACCCTCATTACCAAAATTGAAGGAGGTTCCTACCTAAGGAAGGAAAAACATTTTTTTTTTCCTACAACCACAAGGAAAAAATTCAAAATACACCAAATGTATTTTGTCAAAATTATGGAAAATCAATGCGCACAATAAGTATGTGTCGATTTATCCATTTCCAAAATTTCTTTCAAGATCAAGCCTCTACGACCCTTGAAGGATTTTGTCCAAGAAATACACCTCAGCAGCTCTTGAGGAAATTCATCACTTCAATTTAAGATCAAGCCTCAATAGCCCTTGAAGAAATGTTTCTTTCAAGAAATACGCCTCAACGACCCTTGAGGAAATTCATCATTTCCATTCAAGAAATACGCCTTCATGGCCCTTGAAGAAGCAAACTAATTCAAGATCAAGTCTCAACGACCCTTGAGTTAGAACATTCACATTGCAGGACTTCAAAACACATTTCCTACATGTGACAAGCACATGCCTACAACACACCTTGAGGTAGGGGCATTTGTAGACATGTAAATTTTGTTGTATACAAATGATGCATCATAAAGCTCCGCGTGGAGTACGACTCATCACAAATGGACAAGTCATCAATGACATGTGGCACAAATCAAGTCAAGGAAGCTCCAAAGCATTCCTAAAATGCAGCAAAGGGAAAGAAATCTCCTTAAAATCAACAGGGGCCCAAATTGCTCCCAAAATCGGAAAGAAAGCTAAAACATCTTCACAAAACAAGCAAGAATTGAAGATTGCTCACAAAATAGGCAATAAAGCCCTATAGATTTCGGCCAAGCAAGGGAAAGTGGCTAAAATTAAGACACAAAAATGCCTAAATTCTCTCATGGACGAATCAAGACACAAATCAAGGTCAAATCCATCCAAAGGCAAGCTTTGAGAAGTCTATAAATACAAGTTCCTCAGACAAGCATAAAGGTTGACAATTTCTACATTGAAGGGCCGAAATTCTCACAAAAGGATAGCCTCTGCCAAATATTTGAAGACTAATACATTGCCAAAGCTCTCTTCGAAAAATGTACAACCAAAGCCGAATCTTTCTTTCAACCAAAGCCGAAGCATTCCCTTGAAGAATCAACAAGCACTTGTGCTGATTTTTCAAGACTTTGTTGCAAGCTTAAAACTTGTAACGACGTTCGATTCAAGATCAAGTCGCCAAGACCCTTGAATCAACAAAATCCCAAATCAACATCACCTTTGTCGTAGCCCTAAACCTAAGGAGAAGACTATCCAAGCGTTGTTTCAAGCTCAAAACTTGAAGCAATCGTTCAATTGTTCGTCCGAGAAAGTCATCACTACCCTTGGATCAACAACCTACGCATCTACATCAAATTTGAAGACTGAATCAGAGAAAAGTTGTAAACAGAGATTGTAACCCTACAAATTCATCAATACAAATCTACTTTATACACACGTTCTCATTTCATTCGTTACAGAATTTTCGTGTTTACAGGATCGTGTTGGAAGTGTCATTGTTACAATTGATTCAAAGTTGAGAAATCATTGATCTAATTGGATTAAAGTTGAGGAACTATTTCTATAATTTTTTTAATTGAGTTACCTATATTTGCCCCTTGATTTTGATCTCACGTGCATAACACGTAACTCATTTTGACAGAAGTTTTAATAGAGTTAACCAAAATGATCATAGCTACATGTTTTGATGAGTTAAGGGACCAATCGTCATAGATTTTCAATTGAGAGATCAGTGCTCCAATTGAGTTAAAATTGAAAGACCATTATTGCAATTTTCTCTTTCTATTGGTGACACATTATCCGATCTGCAAATTTGGTTTAAAAATCCCAGCTTTATCCATATTTTTAATGGGCCAAAAGTTGAAAAGAATGTGAAAGGTAAAAAAAAGAGTATGAATAAGACCCAACAAAATCCTCTCCGGATCCTCTCTTTGTCGGGATCTCAAAAATCCGTGAATCGTATACATTCCTCGTACGTCGTACAAGTACTATTTGTATTCAATTTTATATTTTATGATTGCATAATGTACGATTAACGAACACGATTCACGTATCCTCAAAATCCTACAAAGAGGATCCAGAATGAATTCTAAATAAGACCACCCATTCAATAAATTCAAACCCAAAATACAGTGGGAAGATGATTGATATTTCCGAAACAAACGCCACCAGTAACGTCGTGTGCTTCAGATCCGAGATGATAATGACAATTTAAAAAAAAAAAAAAAAAAAAAAAATAGAAAAAAAAAAGCAGCAGCCTTTAACTCAAGAAAACATAAGTGGGCAAAAGTTACAAATGACTAACTAATCTACAGTTGAGAATTAGTCATTAACAATTTAATTTAATCCAACAAGATGGAAAGGAAACAAATGCAGCAAAGCCATCTGCAATCTATAGTGTCCACAACTCCAATTTACAGCCAGCGATTATGATTTCCAACAACTCAGGAATTCAAATACCTCTCAATAAATCAAAAGTCAACATGAGTTACATCCCCAACAGCACGCTCATCGCCTCACCGTCAATGAAAAAGAGCGGTGGATTCTAAGCGACTATCAGGGCCCGTGTCCTGCTAGATCATTTTACTACAACTTCAAACTGCAGTCAAGTCAAGATGCAACAAACTTTCACTGGCTGACCTCAAGAGTACTGGAGTTGCCTTGGCCTGGAAATAATATGTAGCTTATACAGAATTCAAGTCTATGACCGTTCTGCCTGCAAAAATATCTACAAGCTCCTGTAGTCTATCACCGTCACTTCATCTTCTGGGGCATCTAGATCTTGATAACTGCATAAATTGTAATATAATCAATAATTTGGTATTCAGACATCCCATGTAAGTTGTATTCAGTTATTTATGATTATTTCTGGTAGAGCTTGTAGAAGATTTTTCCCTACAACGAACCCACTTATGAACAACATATTTCCCTCGACATCTAAAAGTTAAGGAACATACTCAAAATCTAATTACTAATTGTTTCAACCAGAAAACCAATATATACTGAGCTTGGCTCCAACACCAATCACCAGATCAGGTCAGGAAGTTTACACTTCAATTATGTTTCAAACATAAGTTACCTTCTTAAACGTCGAGGATCCTGTCGAAAAGCTGGTGATAAAGCAAGAATTGGGGCTGGCCCACTCATTTGAGGTCCAGGCCACACATTTCTACTACTGCCTTCAAAAGGTGGAGGACCACCTTGATCTCGCAACATCTGCATTGCAACTTCAGGGGGAGCAGGAACAAAAGGTCCTAATGGACTGCATTGAAACCAATACATAATTTGATCTCAAAGAAAGAAAGAAAATAAAAAGAGAGAAACCAATGCCATTTCAAATATAATGAAAACAATGTCCAAGAACTGTGAACATACCCAGCACCAGGCACAGGCATCAATACAGGCTGGTGGCGGTATATCTGATGGGAAAGGAGGACCAACGCGCATTCCTTGCCCACCAAAATTTTCAAACATCGGGTCATCATGATTTCCTCCATCTGGACCATCATTATTGGGCTGGAATTCACTTGATTGCATATTCTCAGACCTATCAAATCTCTCACCATTAACTCGATTTTCTCGTTCTCTACGATTACCCCGTTCGTCTTTCAATCTATTCTCTAAAGGCCTACGCCTCTGGGGTTTGTCCCTCTGTAAATGACAAAATCAGCGTGATGCAAGTGAATCAAATACAATGCTAACAATAACATAAAAGATGATCTGTAAGGGAATAACATATTTAAACAGGGTGAAATATTAATAGAATTAAGTTTCCTGTAATAGACTACTGCAATTTAAAACATGTTTACCTCTTTAATTTTTTTACATGTAGTCAGAAACGTTGGTGGAAAAAAGGAATACAGAACTAATAAAACTAGTACACCCAATTCTGAATAATCCTAATCCTAGCTTATCATGTGAATAAGCCAATCATCACATGATGCGAAAAAGATACCAAAAGAAAAATGGACAAGCAACAAAATTACGCATTTATAATAACCATACTACAAAAATAGCATAAAAACTCTAACCAAGACAAAACAGATATTGATACACCAAAACTATGCACTTTTAAACGGGGGATAACCAAAGTCAAACCAAGTCTTGTCCCTATGTGCGTACAGAAATGCATCTCTTAGAAAGGAAACTTAAAAGTCTGCTCGAGTATTGTTCTAAAATTGTTATTTCCATTTGAATGCATTTAGGATCATATGATTCAATTCATTGTGATATTGGGATTATTAGTACGTTATTACTCTTGCCTAAATTTTATCTGCCTCCTGTATGGAAAGACTAATAAAACTTAGAAATATAAAGTTCGAAACTCACCACATAGTCATGTAATAAACTATAACAATACCAACTGGTCAAGTTTCTAATATCCCAGTCTTTATTAAACCTTGAATTACATAGAGAAAGGATGGAGGCAAAAACCTGAAATTATGCTACCAATTTGTTTCCTGGGTACATGTGTACATAGGAAAGGTATAATGTACACAACCACAATAGAAACAATAATATGTTGATTTCAAAGATTCTTACCAGTACAGGTTGCTGCATAATAGGAGTTCCACCAGGTGCATCCACATCACTGATGAGGGTATATTTTTGAAAACCACATAAAGAGATAAACGTCATGACTATTTGAATCCAAAGAACCACATAATATCAACTTGCATAGTTCTAAAAATAAAATACATACTTCATATAATTCTGAAAATACAGCTCCTCGCGCAGTTTGGAAGTCACCTCCATCACAAGTTCAGGGTGTTTCAATTTAAGATGTTTGTGCACAAATTCAGAAGCATGAAAGAGCTTCGTGCAGCCCTTGGCTCCACAACCATACTTCCAGCCGTACTTTTCATCCCTGATCTTCCGAACATAGGGATCCAAGGACTCAGAAGCAGTAGTATCTATCTTTTCCCTAGCAGTCCTTATTTCCAAAGGATCTTGACTCTGCAACCTTTCTTTCCAACACAAGTCTAACTTCTTTTCCCACTCATTTCCATTACTAGTCAGATCGGAACTCTTCCCCCCTGCTCTCACATGCCGTAGACCCTTTGCTTCGTTTGATTCACTCATTCCATAATAATCTAAACCATGGATGCGCCAGAGATAAGTAATAAGAGTGTCTAGTAGCTCAATGCCCTCCAAGCCCTTACAGATGTCAAACCCCGTATTATAATAACAGGGCCACCGGAGCCACCATGCAATTTTTCTCTATTTTTGTCATTATCAGGTCCATATAAAATGTTTTCCACAATTCCTTTTTCAGAGTCAAGTTTGCGAACAAGGGCCTGCGCTTGTTCAATGTCTACTTGTATACGTCTGGGCTCAGAACTGACTGGGTGAGCCTTAGGAGCAGCTGAAAGATGATCATTTTCTTTATTTGGTTCCCTGCCAGGCCGTCTCCGCTTGTCACCCACGTCAGTTTCATCTTCAGAATTTGGTTCACTATTGTGTCCTGGCTTATTTGGAGCTGCAGGATTGACACCTGGGCCTCTGCGCCAAAAGCCAAAATACCATCAGCCTGCTTTAATAGACAAAAGACACAATCAAACATGCATACAAGGTGTAGACAGTTCTTACAGGTCCAAGGTCCCACTTTGTAGATCAAGCAGAAAATCTTTTGCTACTTTTCGTGCAAGTTCATTCCTCCTAGATAGAAACCCAAGAGAAAAGTTTAGTACGAGTTATGATAAAAAAAAATAACAATATCAGCTTTGTAAGATTACGTCACCCAAACAGAATGAAGCACTCGAAAAAAAAAACAAAAACAGTTTCCACCAACAAAATTCTGCTTAAGTGCACACCTTTCGATAACAGTGAGCAGATTTGTGGGATGATATTTGTCTTTCAGCCTATAGACACAAGCTAGTTCTGTTAGAATGATAGACGTTAGCTAAAGGAAAGAAACAAAGTAAGACAATATTACCAGTCCTCATCTTTATGAGCATTAAAATAAGCTCGCTTCTGGGTAGATATATACTCTGTCTTGTATTCTTGATATCTACATTATAAATAAGTTGCAATCACTACTGTATTCTTCAAAATCATACGTTAAGCCAAACAAATGTCATCTGCTTTACAATTACTCCATTCTGTACCTGCGCTCAGCTTCAGATGGAAGAATGTCATCTTCAAGCTCCTGAATGAATTGTTTGTACGACATCAACCCTTCTCTGAAAAGTTATTCAGTATGTCACATTACTTGGTGAAAGAATACATCCCCAACCCCGAAGATATCAATTAAATTAAGAGAGTCAATAAACAGTCAAGCATGTCAGGATGTTTACTTGTTAGTTGACAGACAAGGATGAGCATAGCAGATTTAAAAGCAAATCAAATTAAACCAAATATAAAACAATAAATACTCTCTAATACCCATTTTATTTCACTAGAAAAAACCATTGAAAAGAGAGACAGCACCTATTTTTCACAACTAATAAATTGAAATTTATGACATTTTCATAGCCTTGCATGGAAAAAAGCATAAATATGCAGGATAGCAGAGGGCTTAGATGGATTATACAAGTATTAAGTTATTACAGTCACCAGGCACTATACTGTACAGACTAAATCTAAGCAATTCAACAAGCACAACCTTGTTCATAGGCTTCAACAGTCATCCAGTCAAAATTTAAAATGCTAGTAATCTAACCTACTAACAAGACCTTAACTAAAGATTTGGAAAAATAAAATAAAATTTACTACAGAACATAAGGAGAAATGCCACATTATGTATGGCCATGTATCAAGATGCTGAATAACAAAGTGCCCTAAATACCACACTTTGAAGTTCGATTAACATTTCACTTTTGATAAAGTCAAGAATCCTGAACTAATGGACAGTGTGCTCAAATGAAGCACAACTGAGAACCAAATAATAGATAAAGAATAGGAATAATTTTGACTTTTCATTTTAAGTAAGCAAAAATTAATAACATCATAAACATATAAAATAAACGAAAAAGAAAATACAAAATGAATAAGTAATTAAACATAATGAGTAAAAATAGAACTAAGTGCAGGATAAAATCCTAACCTTTGAGTAGTCCCAGTGCTGGAAGCATCACCAAAACCACCCCTTCCTGAATCCCAGTCTGAGAAAATGACCAAAATTTTCTAATTAAAAATATTAAAATTTGGGTCTTAACCAGAAATTTGTAAACATTAAGTGATTCCCAACAACATAAACCATGCCCAGGCTTCCTTGTATCACGACTCATACCATTGAATTAGCTAGAACTTATTTACACTTCCTTAACACTATGTCAGAGCAGATGGTCAAAGATTTTACGAAAGCTTTTAGATCATATAGCAATGGAAGTCTGTTCAACTTCAACACTGAACCTTCCTATAGAGCTCACCACATAAGAAAACTCATGACTTTAATAATTAGCAAAAGTATCTTATCATCCATAATCCTTCTAATCACTTGATTGACTACCTCTTAATCACATTAACACATAAAAACTTCATTATATTACTATTAAGACTGAAGCATACCCACACCAACCCATAAAAAGTTGCTGAAAAACATTTAAGCACTTACCACCAGGACCATAGCCACCAGATGGGCGTCCAACATACCGACCATGAGGTCTTTCGTCACCATAACCAGCTCTACCCCCCATCTCACGATCATATCCACTTGGATAATCATATCCAAACCTGTGCATCAAAAGATCATACGAACAATGCTCAAGAGATTGAACAACAAAGACAGTACCATATAAAGTGCCAAATATTTCAAACTTTATACTGTAGAAAAACAAACCATAAACTGAAACTGAGAAATAGGCCCAAAGATCCAACAGGTATGCAACAAAAGAACAAATAAGCATTAAAGGACCAGGAACGGCATACAGCATGGCAGTATTGTATAAAACACAAGATGCATCTACAGCAAGAGAGACATTCGAGTCCCCTTCCTCTAAGATTAAGGCATTTTTTCCCTTTATTAGTTAAAAAGAATTATTAACTTGCATCCACGTTGCCAGTGTAGTAAGAATGGTTATCATAAACAGAAATCGATAAGAATGGTTATCAAAAACAGAAATCCGACTTATCCCCAATTTTTAAAAAGAAATTACAGGAACCAAATTTTGCATAATCAATCTAGTTCCCTTTTTACAAAGTTTCCACTAAAATTGATGTCACTGACATGCTCATCACAGCTACCTTCCAACCACCGGGAGACAAGAAATCAAGTGACGAATTACTTGTGGTTATATGACTAACAAGACAGATGAACATTTCAAACCACAAGGACCGTAATCATTTGATGATTAAGCATATCCATAAAACAACAAATTTAGATCTGAATTTTACAAAAACCCACAAGGAACGTGTAATTTTATGCACCAGGGAACAGATGCTTTCTGCTTTTCAGCAAAAGATTATGGAGACCCTGTATTCAACCCAAGGTTCACATGTTCCTCTAACATTCTTGAATACTTTAGTCATCAAAATGCAACTATGGGTCTTATAAATAGAAATAATTGGGGACAATTTTCGGTATGTCCTCAAATCTCCATGTCCAAATTCAATTCCAGGTCAAAATGCAGAGCTTCAATTTCTCCACCTACTAAAGTTAATCCCTCGTCTTCGCTCTCCAAAAACAAACAGAAAAAGAAGAAGCACAAACTCATCTGTAACCACTAGTAAATCTAAAGGAAAACCAACAAAACTCACTCACCTCCTATCCCCAGGTCCAAACCCTCCTCTCGGGGCTCCCTCTCCTGCCATCATACCCTCCATCTTCCCTCCTAGACCGCTTGAACGGAGGGGGTGGAGACCTCCGCGGTGGGGAGTGCCTGCGGTCCCTAAACGGGGGTGGAGGACTGAGGCTGCTCCGGCGCTTATAGTCCCTCTCTCTATCTCTCTCTCGAATAGCAGGAGGCGGAGGTGAGCGATTTCGATCGTAATAATCGGGGCGGCGACTGAGAGGGCGGTCGAGGTCCCTATCGTCTTTGCCTCTGTCCCTTTCGTCCCTGTCGCGTCTTCGCGATGGTGCGGCTGGCGGGGGTGGAGCTGGTGCTTCTTGCGGCGGGGATTGGGGGTCATCGGAGGACTTCTCTTTGCGATCACGACGGCGGTCCAAGGACTCGACAGGCATGTTAATGATCTCGGCCATGGATTTTGGGGATTTGGAGAGCCAGAGGGTGAAGAAACAAACCCTAGAATAAAATGAACCGCTGGAAACGACTAATGACTAATGAGAGGGAGATTGAGAGTGAATTCCACGATTTCTCTCTCTTTTTCATTTTTTTCACCCTGCCAAACGAGTCAAATCACTAATTGGGTGTGAAAATGAGGTCTTTTTTTTATTATTATTATTTAAGTGAAAAGCTCATTTGACCGCTTGGTGCGCTGGATTGATAGATTGTGCTCAATTAAAATGGCTACGGATAGGAGCATATTTATGCGACTTAATTGGCTTGTTCTCATGCATTTACGTTGTGTTTCTTTAGTTATTTTAGTCCTTTATGTCATTTTCGTGTGTTTCTAGGTTCATATGGCTAAGGAAGCAAAAAGGTGCATTTTGGAGCATTTTGGAGCAAAAATTGGGCTTGGAATGGATAGCATATGCTTGGAGCAAAAGAAATGGACGAAATTGAAGACCTAAAGATCTTATGTTTGAGCAATATCAAGGACTCCTACCTATTCTAGGTCACAAAACAATGTCCCTTGCAACATTAAAGCCCTTGCCGTGTGTCCCTTGGTGTTTCCCTTCCTTGCCGTGCAAGGAAGGGCCTTGTTTCCTGTTTTAAACCACTTAAAACACATTCCTTTTTCACCTAAATCTCAGCCACATCTCACATACCTTTTCTATCCCAAAAATCCCTTGTGCCGTGCAATAACATTCCACATTCCAGCAACCTACACTCCTTTGACGTGCAAAACAGCACCCTTTCCAGCTTTCCCTCTTCATAATTCAGCCACCAACCAACCTAGCTGTCACCCACATGCTCTCCCATCATCATTCCCTCTTTAATCCATTCACCCACATGCTTTCCCATTTTATTATTCAGCCACATCCATGCACTCTTCATGATGGCAGCCACATTCTCTCCCTAGCTGTCATATTCCCTCTTTTTTAATCATTCATCCACCTATAAATAAACGTCCATTGCAGCCACAAAGGAGGATTCATACACACTTCACACCATTCCCATTCTCTCCCCAAACACCATCACTTCCCTTCAAATCCATTCATACACATTTCACCCATCAAACAAGCTTAGCCGTGCAAAACACTACCATTTCATACACATTCCAGCACCATTCTCCCCTTGCCGTGCAATTCCCCTTACATTTCCTGCACTCCCCATCCCTCCAAAACACTACCCTACCATCACACATCCATTCCTCCATACAAATACCACCCCAAAACCTGTCCTTAGACCTTGTGCCACAACAAAGAGGAGGAGAAGAGGGCCTAAACGTTCATACAATTCAAGTTTGAGTTGTTGGAATTTTTAGGTGTTTTCTCTCCTTGATTTCAATGGTTAAATTTACTTATCTTTGTCTTGTACGTATGAGGAACTAAAACCCCCCCTTGGCTAGGGGGGGATTCGAAACCATGATCATGCTTGCTATATGATTTGATTACCTCTAATTGCGTTTCATAAGTTGTAAATTCAATTTACTTATCTATTTGAATTAAACTGATTTGCGTATGTTGGTTGAGAGTGCACGCTTAATTATCATGCGTAAATCTAATGCTAGGATATAAGGAAGTTTCTCCTAATCGTTACAAACTTATATTCACAAGTAGTAAAAGTTGATGACCTCAATTGCGTTAAGTAAATTCTTGGCATAAGTTTCATGCAATTCATAGTAACGAATGCTTCGTCAATGCTTATGGTTTTCAAAGAACTTAATGATTCTTGCTTGTATCTCTATTATGCAATTCATATAGGGAACTTGTGGGGAATGCTTTGGGTTGTCGTATGCAATCATCCAATTCAATAACGTTAGGAAAATCTGAGGGTTAATTAGTGCAATTCACAGTTAATCTGGGGCGTTGAGAATTCATGGGTTATTGAAAAGCAATTAGAAATCGTTTTGTGTGCAAGTATGACATGTGTGGAGATGAACCCCTTAGCTATTCCATCATCTATTGATTCATCACAATTTGTCTTACAATCTGTTTTCTTTACAATCTGTCCATTTAATTTAATTTCGTCCAAACACAATCCCCCCATATTTTGTTTAGTCTTAGTCATTACAATCTATCTTATTTTGTGTTTTTAAATATTTGGAGTCTTGTGGACTTGTTTTGAGTTTTTGTTAAATGAGTTAAGTGTTTAAAGGTTAGTTTTATTTATTTGAGTCAGTTTAAAGTGTTTAGCATCCCTAGTTAATCCCCGGTTAGAACGATCCCTACTTACATCATTACTACAATTGTCCCAAATAGGGTTTAATTTGTGTGTCACATTCTTAACGCAGCAGCTACGAATCTAGTTCATTATTTGTTGTGTCAAGATATAAGATAGGCAAAATTAAACATGATGATTTATGAATGTAATAAGGTGGGTTATGTAACGCGCACACAGGTTACAAGTCCGTCTCCGCAATTTCTATTTTCATTTGCGTTTGCTCGATCATCTTATTCCATTTGGTTCGAACCTCTTCTTCAATTTTGCAATCGTTCTTCAATTTTTCAACGATCTTTTTCTTTGATTTTCCAGTGATCTTCTTCAATTTTGTTGACGATCTGTTTTTCGATTTCAAGTGTAGTACATCGTCAGTGGATGATAGGTTGTGAGTTTAGGAGTTCTTAGAATGAGGGTTTTATCCTTCATAAAGCTACTACATTTGAAGCCCTAATGAGAAATTTCATCCCCAATGAGTCTGAAATTGGGGCTATATCCACCACTTGAGCTAGCAACTTCTTTATTGGGTAGAAAAAATTAGGCTACATCTAGCCCCAAAAAGCAGTAGGTCTCACGAGAAAAACAGCTACCCATGTGAACCAAATTTTGCCACTCTCCCCCACTTGCGAATTTAGTTGTTTTGATTTGCAGGTGTCTCAACTATGGGCTTTGAGTTAGGTTGGGGACCTCTCCGTTCAGATGTGTTCTCCTTTCTCTATCATCATCTTCTTGTTCTTGTTCTCTTTCTATCTATTTGGGTGGGCATCAAATCTCATGTCCGTTTTCCTACAAACTTTATAATTAGCATGGCTTTCCGGAAATCCATGGATGTGCCTGCAATGTTGGTTTCAATGTTTTTTTTTTTTTTTTTTTTCTGGGCCACAGTTTCAATGTTTTTGTGAATGTCCAATTTCTGATTTTTGTTTTTTTTTTTGTTGAATTTAATTTAATGTATATCTTTTATGGATAAATTAGATTTTACCCCCTGAGATTTTGGTGTAATTTCAATCTCATACAACATCTTTAAAATATTTCAATCTCGTACATTACTTATCATTTCGTTGCAATTGCATACATTCGTTAGTTTAATTTGATTGTTAAATGATGACATGGCAAATATAAGGCCCATATATTTTTGTTGACGTGGCAAATAAAAATAATTAAATTTTAAAAAGGAAAAATTACACTTAGAGTATACTTTCAATACTTAATTATATATTAGACTACACTTTTTAAACATTTCAAGAAAGGACATTTTTTAAACCCGCGTAAGATGACATCATGTCCTGTTTTTCCATTAGAAACGGAGTTACATAGTTGCCTTTCCTTTTTATGTTAAACGAGATTGGCGGTGAAGTTACTCTCTTCTATTTGAATCATTTAAATTTTATTTTCGTTTCTCTGCTATTTTTCTTTCTCTCTAAAGTTTACCTGTTCCAATTTATCTCTCGTCATCTCCCTCAATTATCTATCACCATAATTTCTATTCGAATCATTCAAGTTTTCTTCGAAGGCAAGTGTATCTCTCTTAATTTTATCTGTTCCAATTTAGATTTTTCAAAGTGTAGTGTGTTTTTGAATTTATTTCGGTTTAGATTTTGAAGAGTCTCTGATTTTTCAATTTTTTATTGGTCGCATTGATTTTTTTTTTATTGTATTTGTTTTTGCAGTCACGGTTTTTTAGTTTTGAAGATTTTGATTCAGTTTTTATTTGATCAAGTGTTTGAGGAAGGTGATTTTTTGTTGTGCTGCTTTGGTTTTCATTGAAGTTCCTTTGTTTTTTGCAGTATAGTTATAATATATTTGTTAGAATTGGAATGGATTATGAGTTAGTAGTATTTGGCGAATGTTATTAATATTTATGCAGCATCAATTCATAGAATTATGCAAAATCAATTGTCATAAGTTTTGGGGAGGGGGTTGGGGGGAACCCCGCCCACCCCCCCCCCAAAAAAAACATTTAATAATTTTCAACGTAATACTTATGCGGCATCAGCTCATAGAATAGGTGGGGGGAACCTCCCCCATAAACATTTAATAAATTTCAACATAATACTTGTACAACATCAATTTTATATAATCCCAAAGAATCACTTGGGATTCGTTTATTGAAAGGACAATGGATTAGCAACCAGTTAATGGATTATTTAGTCATTTTGTATGGCACACGGGGATATTAGGCTGGCCAAATATATGGCACACGAAGATATTAAGATGACCAATTTAGGGTTAGGTGGTGAGCTACATATTATGAAGGATAACAACATGTGAAGGGACGATGTGATATGGCAAGATATGTGATGAAGACTTTGATATAATTATACTATGTTATAGTGTAACTAAAACAACACGCTTGACTGGCATACTTCGTATTCTACTCACTGGACGACTTTGGTTGTTGCTCCCCCCGATAAGTTATTTGGCAAGACTGGTGCTAGACGAAATTAACGTCGTGTTGTGTAAGTTTGCTTTCACTTTTGCATATTTTTATTTTTACTCACGCAATGGCCGCGATAGTACTTTTCCACCAACTTCAATTCTACGGCTTGACAAGACTGATCTTCAAAATCAATAGCCAATTAAGATTATTTTGTAGTGATTTTTTTTTTTCAACTAATTTTGATCCATTTATAGCAATCCATAAAGTAGAAAAACATAAAAGAAATATATAGGGAATTCAACAACTAGATAAATGAAACTCCATTACCAAATCATTTATCTTAAAATGACGGAAAAAAAAAGTCTTAAACTAGCAAATATTCCAATAGCGTTGGAGCAATAGATAGTAGTTAAGGGCAACATAAAGAACATTCCAATCTAAGTAAACAGAAAGCAGTAAGGAACTAATGATGCATGATTTAACTCATCTTTAGTTCTTTACTGCTTGATACTTTCTTTGGAATTAGAATCTAAATCAGGATCGAACACCGTCTCCAACTCATCTTCCTCATCATCATCACTAAAACTGCATCAATACAACTCGGAAAGGAAGTATGAGCCAAGATTTCATAATTAATTTTTCAAAACAAATTTGGAAAAAATTACTAAGCACACAAGTGATTAGGGGCTCCCTCTTGTTGTGCACCTTTTGCATATCTTTCCCTTTGGGTTCACTTTCTCTAATTTTACTACAAACAATAACAATGAGAGAGAAGTATGTGTGGTGATTCTGAAATCGTAGTAAATGATGGTAAATATGGTGGTAACCTATGAGATGAGGTTCATGGTTTACATTTCGGAGGGCCATGGTTGACTCAAGCCATAAAAAACCGTGCATTGTCGTCTCAGTTGACTTTAGAAGGTTGTACGCTGTTGGAATGTTTGAGATATGATTTCAGAGTCTTTGACTAAAGCATATGAATGGAATTTAGGAATATTTAGAATATAGAATTAGGGACTTTGCTTTCTACTCGGGATATATATTCTCTAATATTTTAGCTGCCATTTTCAATTCTAAGTTGTGACTTGAGAGTATGAAATGTATAAAGTTTGTTAGAGTCTGAAGATTGCAGTGTTTTGACTTCAGATTATAGATTGTAGAATTCTAGGAGGCAGACGCCTATTGTACTGCAAGCACAATGGCATGGCAGAATTGTGTGAATGAGATTTAGAAAGTACGTTTCAAATCACATCCATTGGAATCATATAGAGAAGAATGACATTGGATAGTAGACAAACTATCAATTAAACAATGTGGTCAAGAGTACTAAATTAGAGAATGACCATATAGCATTATAGTTGTAACTGGATTTGTTCTCCAACCACTTCTACTTAGTTTGGGTAGCCATGACATACTACTACGTGTCACTCATGGTTTGTGAAAGTTCTGAAGGTTAGCAAACACTAATCTTCAACAAAGAGAGAATTGGAAGTTAGTCTCAATTCACAATCGACTGTTAGAGTTACAATTACCCACTACCTCGCTAATTGAAACTTAAGGGTCGTACACCGAATAAGGATGAATGTGAAGAAATATCAATGAGATGGATAAGCAATTAAATACTTTAATTGAGCATGACCAAGACTAATAATTAGTTTATTAATCATACGAAAAGGTTTGTTGTGGTACTCGATGGCAATTTACAGCAACCAAAGCAGAAGCTGTAGAAGAAGATGAGCCAGCTGTTGGACCCAAGAAAAATCTTGAGTTATTTGAAAAGGTGATGCAAGTACAAACGTAGGATTGTTTTGAGGTAAGGCAATGTTACAGAATTCTGGCATGATAGAGGAGTTAATAGTTGTTTAGTGCATTGCGCCTTACTAAGTAACTTGCTTTCAAGGATGATGAACTTCATCACAAGATTTTGATTGAGCTAGAAGGGGAGGAGATGGTAAAGATGCTGCACAAATTCTGGAAAGACGGGAGAAAAAGTGTTGAATTTTTTAGGTTGAAGGGTCGGGGCTCCCACTCCAACAATACCGATACTGTCCTCAACTTAATAATTACCACTTGCCAAATCCGTCAGGTGGTAATTATCAAGTTGGGTGACAGTATCGATGCTGTTGGATTGGACCCTCGGCTCGTTGACCTAAAAAATTCAACTTCATACCATGTTAAATTTTTGAGGTCAACGGGTCGGGACCCTACTTTAACAACACTGATATTATTCCAAACTTGGTAATTACCACATGTCCAATCTGTCAAGTATGGAGTTTATCATAAAAAAACATCGGTATTAGTTAGAGTATGATAATCATATTTAAACTCTCTCTTTATTTTTTTTCCTCACCAATATTAGTTAGAGTGGGATTCTCAGCCCATCGACCCAAAAATCTAACAAGGAGGAGGAGGTTGCCTTGCATGTAGATGCAAGGATTCCATATGAGCCGTGGATGCTAACGATCAATGAATGCCTTGAATTGTTTCGCAAGAAAGCACTCCCAATTTAATTTGGCAAGTTTATTACAAAAAATATAAAATAACAATAATCTTGTCTATTTCCTAATTTATTTTTATTATTATATAGTACACTACTACTGGGAAATTCAAGGAGGACTTTCCCAATATAAAATAAAATGAATATCTGGCCGTTAACCTTAGCTATATATTTTTCCTATTTTCTTTTGGATAGAATTATTTTATTGTTAATTGATCCAGCTGAGCTGGGATATTTAGACAAAAAGACTTTCCCGATCGATGTTTTGCCTTTTCCGAACCAAGGCAGGCAGTTTCCTACTGCAATCAGGTGAAAAACCAACTACATTATATACACAGAAAGAGATCACTGTGAAGGATGTAGCTACGAACACACACAGACAGCACCAACAATAATTCAGTCAGCTATTCAAAACAAGACGCAACGATTAATTGACAATACATTATTCATTTCCCAACCGCATATTTCGATCCTTCCATCCATGTCGAGAAGAAGAAGAGCCGGTCAAGTAATTAAACTGGAGTCGCAAGAAGGAGTGGATCCAAGAGTAGTACAACAAAAAGAGCTAAACAGAAAGTATGTGAGTTTCTCTAAGAGGCGTTACGGGCTGTTCAGCAAGGCTTCGGAATTTTGCTTGAAGTTCGACGCACAAATTGCCGTTCTAGTGCTGTCTCCTGCTGGTAGGCCTTACTCTTTCGGACACTCTTCTGTTGATGCCGTGCTCAATCGCTATTTTAAGATAGCGCAAGCACCTTCTACCAGCCGCTTTACAGAAGACAATCAGGAGGAGCAAAGAGACAAGATCCAAGTGCTCAGAAAGCAACTTGAAAGTCATAAGAAGCGAAAGAGAGAGGAGGAGATTGCGGAGAAGAATAAGGTGGCAAAGGTTAAAGAGTCGGTTGAGAAGGAGTTGCAAACCTGCAAAACAGTTGCAGAGTTGGTGGCGTTTAAACAAAAATATTTGGTGCTTCATGAAAATATTAACAAGAGATTTAAACAATCACAATCACCCGTTAGTAAGAGGCAATGTATCAACCGGGATATAGTTTTGGAAGATAATAATGCGCAACATGTCTCGATCAGACCAATATTGATATCTAAAGACACGCTGCCTAATACAACGCTAACAACGGTGGGTGATGATCATGATGTTGGCAACGGCAATCGCAACGACAATGGCAACGGCAAGGGATCTTTCAGCTGGAATGCAGAAGATTTGGAGAACTTCTTGCTAAGGCAAGATGTGGAGGATATAGGTGGGGTAGTGGATGACACTGGATATGCTGCAATGCTCAACTACTTTATAGGGGAAGATGGTAATGATCCGAATGGCGCCGTTGATGTTTCACCTGCAGAACATGTTTTCCCTCCGGCTTTGAAAGCTCTTCCCTTCGATCCAGTTGGGTCATCAGATTTCACACAACACAATATTAGTGATGATGCTGCTAACAGATATTATGGCTACTTAGAAGACATAATCAATAATTCTTACTCTCATCAGGATACAAGTTTCAATTTTAATTGACGATTATCTTGTAGATGTATTTAAGTACGAATTTAAGCAAGTGTTCTTCAGTTTTCCCACTTTCTTTCCGCTTTCCTTTATAATGTGGGGTTTTCATCACAAATGATCCTTGAAACTGTTCCTCACCATCTAGATGGTCCCTGAAATTGAAAATCAATCAATATAGTTCATGAAAATAGGTGTTGCAAATCAATGTGATTCTTCCGTCACAATTCTATTAAAAATTATGTTAAGTGTTGATGTGGCACATAAATGGACCCCATTATTCATTTTTTTTCTCACAAATGGTTCTTAAAATTGACCTACGACATCAAAATGATCATTGAAATTGACCCGTGACATCAAAATGGTCCCTGAAATTGAAAATCAATCATCGTAGTCCTGCAAGTAAGTGTCTCAAATCAATGTAGTCATTCCATCACAACTCTGTCAAAAAATTATGTCATGTGCTGACATGACGCATAAATGGGTCACACAAGTCTAATTAAATTAGAAAAAAAAAATTACAATTAGGTTTAATAATTTAATAGTTAATAAAGAAGTTGTCAACCCAAAAACCCAGTCCTGCAATCACTTCCGATCCCATCCACATACCTCTACCTCCTTTGCTCTCTATTCTCTTAAAAAAAAAAAAAAAAAAAAAAAAAAAAAATCTCTATACACCCATCTTTGCACACTTCGACACTCTTCATCAAATTGAACCTAGATCGAAATCGCCTTTGGTGACGGCTTGGCCGATTGGCAATGACTTCTGGGACATCATCATTAACATTTAGGCGATCAAGATCTCACAACCTTAATATTGGAGAGCTTGTTTGGTACTTCCCCAGTGGTCTGGTGACTCAAAGAACGGTGAGACCTTACCTTGAGATAATGAGATTATAATCAAGGTGCACCTAGTGTTGGTTAAAACTATTTTCAAACCCCCTCTTAAACCTTGGTTAAGCCTTGATAACCTCAGTATCTCAAGGGACCATCTTGAGATAATGAGGTTATCTTTCTTCGAAGTAGGCCCTATTGTAAGAAGAAAAAAAAAAAAAAAATTCCTTACGCAAAAAAGTATTTAGACAACTTTTTTAATTAATTATTAAACCAAATTAGCACATAAAATTTTTTTATTTATTTTTATTTTTTATAGAATTGTGATGAAAGGATTATATTGATTTGCGATACCTATTTTCAAGAACTATATTGATCAATTTTTAATTCCAGGGACCATCTTGATAGTGTGGGTTAATTTCAGGGACCATTTATGATAGAAACCTGTAAATCTTGTGAAGCCCATTTATGTGTCACATTAGCACTTAACGGGATTTTTAACATAATTGTGATGGAATGACCATATTGATTTGCGACATATATTTTTAAAGACTACATTGATTGATTTTCAATTCCAAGGACCATCTTGATGGTGATAGTTAATTTTAGGAACTATTTGTGATAAAAACGCTATAATGTGGATCCAAATTTCCCTTCGAGAGGTTGACTAAAAAAATATGCAAGAAAGATGATGATCCAAATTTCCAACTCACTTTCTCATTGTCACCAAACCTAATCGAGCTTTAGGCTTAGAAAGGGCTAAGGATCTAAAAGCCAAAAAAATGATCTAATTTGTCTAAAAATTCATCTCCAATCAATAGCTAGGCTATAACTCTACGGACCCACCAGATTATTATTTGGTCAAAGGAGCAATAGACTAGCCAAATGCAGCCCTCCTCTTAACCCTTTTTTTTTTTTCTTTTGGAGCGAGCCCCTTAGTTGCAATAATTGATTCAAACTCAACGGTAGTTTAACTAAATTAACCAATAAATTTAAAGCATAAACAAAAAACTAATAAATTATTAAGGAGGCTATGTTTAGCCATTTGTTTACATATGATATATGAATATGACTTGACACTATTTATTTAAAAATAATATTTTGCTAGGCTATAATTTTGAACGAGGCTATGTTTAATCCCTTCAGTTGGAGATGGGCTACGTTTGATTGATTCCGAACTCAAGAAAATTCAGTTGTTAAGCACCTTTGTTTAGTAGATTTAGAGGATTAGGCAGCGGAAGATAATGAAATGATGAAGCTCAATCATCTAAACATTGAAAATTGCCTAAAACTGAAAAGGATTCCGAAGAATAAGAGCGTCTTTAAAAAGAGATGTAATTTATGTAAGTCATTTTTTCATCAAATTTAATATTTTCCTGAAATGTAAATTTTTAAGCTTTATTTCAAAAGTTACATTAAAAGTATAAATGAAATGGGTCAAAGAATTTGACAACATACAAGACAAACCATGCTTTGATAAGAGTTATTTCCTAGTGAAGTACAAAGTATTATCTCGTGAGCATCGTCATGGACGAGGAGTCATTTGGGTAAGAATAAGAGTATAACAACGACTAGTACTTCTCAACGCATTCGTGAGTTTCAGTTAAAAGCAAAGTACGTATATCCTTCTCTACCATGCTGATCATTAACTATTTTCATGACTACACCTCTGCGTACGTATATCCTAAGGTGCGCAAACAATACTACTCACCGGAGCATAATCACTTCGTCAATGTAAAAGAAGAGCCTCCGTGCACCAACTTGGACAAGAAAGACATGTATTCGCCATATTCCTATCTGAAACCATAAGCAATCACACACATGAGATCCATATATGCATGACATACATTGTCACGTAAAATGCAAACACCGAGCCAAACAGTGGATTTTTTTACATGAAAGTGCCTCTGCCGCTTCATCAACGGTCAACAGAGATTTAAGCCAAAGTAACGGTAAGTTTGTCCCTTCCACACACTAACATCACTTACCCGGTATAACAACGGAAGGGGGGAAGAGTGGTAAAGTTTAGAAGCATATAAGGTAACTGTTACCTGCTACTATGACTTCAGCTTCCCGCTCAACGCGCCTTTACTGAGCCAACCACTCCTGTCACCAGTGACTGGATTCTTCTTGGCTGCAACCGAACATTGATCGTTCCGACTGGCTTTGCTGCTATTCTCTAAATGGAGCATACGCCGCCTCATCCTATTCTCCAACCGCATTGCTCTTGAAGCACAAACCCTCCGCTCAATCTCCAAAGCTTCTGTGAAGTCCCATATCCTAACAACACCTTCCTCACCTCCACATACAATACGATCAGCACCAATGTCCACTGACACAAGATTTTTCGCAAAACCATGTAACATCCTCTGCGGAGGTTCCACAGTACTTGGGTCCGCATGCTTAATACATGAAAAACCCTTTTCTGAAGCACGCTTTCTAGTCCTTAGAAGCTTTCTCACATCAATTAGTGAGAGTTTCCCATCAGCAGAAGCAGAAACAAGCCATGGAAACTCAAATGCAAGGGAATAGACACGGCCTGAGTGAGGAACCCATGTGGCAACGAGTATTGCATCAGTCTTGTGACCATGACTAGTGATTTCATACATGTGTATTGCACCGTCATCCCCTCCAGAAAATAGAAAATCCCCTGTGAGGTTTCGTGCCAAAGAGTAGGTATTACCAACATGAGCATTATGAATAATGGTCATCAGTCTCCCGCTACTAGCATCCCAAATATAAACATCAGAACCCGATGCGCTAGCAACTGTAAGATTCCAAGGCACAAGTTCCCATACCCAATCACTATGCCTCAAAATCTTTACACACTTGAGTGAAAACCGATCCCATACACGAACAGTCATGTCCCAGGAACCACTATAAATCCTAGTCAAATCCAAAGCAAGAGAAGTTATGGGCCCCTCATGCTCCCATAGTCGAAACTCGGTATTCTGGTTTTGAGGACCCTTAATATCAAACAAGTGTGGAAAGCCCTCCACTGCCCTCCAACACTGGATAAACCCATCAGTACCACCGGCGACCAGGAGTTTTGTATCTCCAGCAACTGCACGAATAGTGCAACCAAGAGATCTTGAAGAAGCAATCAACAATCCTTCTTCCATCTTCCACATTTTTACAGTTTGGTCATACCCAGCAGTAAATATGAGCTTTGCGGAAGCCAAAAGGAAAACTGTTTGAACAGCTTCAGCATGACCATACATAACGCCAATGCTATAACGTCCCATAAAGGTCTTACTCCTAAACTCCCTTTCAACAAAAAACTCCTTCCACAATGTCTTGTCAGAGACTCCCGTTCCCAAAGGTGTTGGAAGTGTGGGAGTTCCCCACCTCTCACAGTAAAAATCCTTCCAAACATGGTGCTCAGACGCAACCTTACAGAGATAAGCTGATACACATGAAGCTATGCCTAGCTCTTTTGGGTCAAGGCAATTCAGAATTTCGGATAACAAAGCTGGAGGAAGATCGGTGATTGTTCTATGAGAATTAACAAGGACATCGCTACACAACAACTGTTTCGAACCACAAGACTCCAAGTTTGGCTTCTTGATTGGTGTGGATTTTGGAATTGAAGTTTCTTCCTTTTCAAGATAGGAATCTAACGTTCGTCCTGAAATGCTAAAGTTTTCGGCTTCAGGGTTAGAATTGAATCGATTCGATTCAGTTTGCTGTCGAAACGAATTTTCTACAGAGTCTGCCAAATTCTTAGAAACCTGAATACTCACTTGGCATTCAAATTCCATAAAAGGATATGACTCTGACCGTGAATTTAAGGGATGGAAACTCTCTTGACCCCCAACACCTCCAATTACACAAACCAGTAATCAAAACACCTCCAATTACACAAACCCAGTAATCAAAATCTAAGACTTCGAATCAGAGACGAACCCAGAAATCCGAAATTTATATCCTGCAAAAGGAAAAAAAATCCTAAAAATTGGAGAGTGAACCCTACAAATCAAAACTGAAATAATACAAAATCGAAACAAGGAAAAGAACAATATGGAATAAGAAGGTGCATAATTGAACAAAATCAAAGAAATGGATCCAACCGAGACCCATTTCTCTAGAAACTATGAACAAAAATTGCGAAAAAAGAAGAAGCTGAGAAATGGGGAATTAAAAAAATATTGAGTTTCAGAAGTACCTTGGGAATTAACTTAACAGAGGAACCATGGAGGAGCACACAAGTAGAAAATAATCACAGGAAAGAAGAAGGATGAAAAAGCTTTGGGTTTGGAGAAGACGGAAAAAACGAGAAGATGAGAGTAGGGTTATGGATGGTTGAAAGACGCGGCGGGATTGGTGATCTAGTGACCGTAGGATTTTCCGGGGAATGAGCGGTTGGGTTGACAGTTCAACTTCTCGAAATAAGACCGACCGCACGGGGACGCATATCGCGTTACGGAGCTATGTGAATAACACGGGAGGGGAGGATTGTCTCTAGGATGGGCGATGCCACGGATT
Organism: Pyrus x bretschneideri; assembly: GCF_019419815.1. Taxonomy (NCBI): domain Eukaryota; kingdom Viridiplantae; phylum Streptophyta; class Magnoliopsida; order Rosales; family Rosaceae; genus Pyrus; species Pyrus x bretschneideri. The sequence goes on along the minus strand of NW_025999806.1, from coordinate 1,812,116 downwards.
GGATTCGGATGTGCCATCCTTATATCTAAACGGTTTATTTTCTCCGTATTCAAATCCTAGAATTTTCGAAAGGATTTTTGCTGCTATAACCAAACCTGTCAGGTGATGGATTTTTAATCTAGGAACGGTTTTTCCCATTATGATATTTATATATGTATTTATATTATTAACTAAATGAAGAATATTAAGAAAACAATATTAAATAAATTGCTATTATTAGTACAATTGATACTATGCATCTAATAAGTAATATTAAAAATTTATATTACCAAGAAAACATTTACATTCTTGAAAATTATAAGCACTAGCCTCTCTGCACGCACTAACGTGCGTGCGAGAGGCATTTTTGCATCACGGGCGCTACGCGCCCCTAAAGGTGTATTGTTTTAGTTTTTCCCATTGTAATTGTCAAGATATACTTTAAATGTATTGTGCAAAGAGAAACTTTTTTTATCATGCACGTCCTAAAAAGTTATCATGTTTTTTGTTTTTACTTTGTGTAAAGTAATGATTTAAATGTTATTCATGCACTTATCAAACAACATACGATTTTAGATGCAAGTTCCTACCTAAAGCCTATGAACAATAGCAAGTATATGTAAATAAAAAAAAAATAGTAGATGAAAACAGTAAGTACTCGTAGCAAAATACAAAACAATTTAAATGTCAAAATATAAATCGTACATAACAATATGTACAGTATTCACAATACTCATAGAGTTTTTATGTCACTGTTTCTTTTGAAAAGAAAGTTTACATATTGACATCAATGCTGCAATTTCCACCCATTTGTTCATGATTGATGCTTCAAATTTTCATTGTCAATCTACAAACGATAGTGAGAAAATTAAAAATCAAATAAAAATAGTTAATTGATAAGTGAGAAATGCATACTGAAAGGTTATCGTTAATAAAGTTGTTACCTATTAGGAATCACCATAATTAGCTGGAATGAAGCAAGACTTCTTTGTATACTACATTCCGTGTAAATACACCTTGTTGGCCTACTATCGAGCCACTTTTTACTAACACGGTTGTGGTTGACTTTGAGACCCCCCTCGATAAAGCCACATATAATTGTCCATGGCTGAAGACATGATCTGGAAGGTAAATGCCAACATGTGGTATTGTCTGACCTTGAGATTTGTTTATAGTGATGGAGAAACTTAGTTTCACTGGAAATTGCTTTCTTGTAAGTTCAAATGGAAGCCCAGCAGTATCAGTACTTTTGAGAGGGATTCTTGGTAAGAAAACTCTGGATCCGGCAAATTGTCCAGTTAGAATTTCAGCATCAATAAGATTTCGGTAAGAACCACGACACAATAATCTTGTACCATTACACAATCCCAATTTCGGATCAATATTTCTTAAAAGCATGATTGGAGCACCTCTTTTCAGAGTTAACTTGTGCGGAGGCAAACCACCAAGTGAGATTGAATTCAAGAACTCTGGCTGATACAAATTCCTTGCGTCATCCTCAACTGAATCAAATGAATACATTGTCTCTTCTAAACCCGGAAACATATTGATTATCTTTTCATTCAACATATCAACGTCTTCATTTGTAGGAGTTACCACTGCCCTTTCCACCATGTAGGTTGCATCATTTATATGATCCTCTAAGTCAGGGAAGATTTTGACAATTAATTGATTAATGGAATGCTCACTCTCCCATAGTATCACCATGCATTCAGGTAGTTTTACCATATCATCCATAATAACATCTTCATTCCCATCACCAACACGAAGTAAAAATTCTGAAAATTCACAATCATTTATGGATCTCATGTTTTGTTTGAGTTTTAAAATCTTTACTTGTGACCAAAATGATGCCTTAACAACACTTGCTTGGATTAGTTCGGACTTGGTTCCTTTCCGGATAACAGGAAGAACTTGTCGAAAATCTCCCCCAAATATCATTATCTTCCCCCCAAATGGTAAGTCAATATCTGTTAAGTCTCTGAACGTTCGATCGAGTGCTTCAAATGCATGACGATGCGTCATTGTTGCTTCATCCCAAATAATTGCCTTTGCCTTTTGTATTAGCTTTGCTAAATCAGATTGTTTACCGATCGAACACATCGATGATGCATCGAGACTAAGTGGTATCTTGAATTTAGAATGTGCTGTCCTCCCACCAGGCAATATCGTAGCTGCTATTCCAGATGATGCTGTTGCTAATACTATGTGCCCCAACCTTCTCAAGCTTGCTAACAATGCGCGATATAAGTAAGTTTTTCCAGTTCCACCGGGACCATCCACAAAAAAAGTTGCATTATCCGATCGTTGAACTGCACCCATTATTATGTTAAACGCACTTTTTTGGTCATCATTTAAGCGTTCAATTGCATCAAGATCTTGTTGTGGAATACATATGGATATTTCATCTTCAATACATCCGGTCATTCCTGAACTTGATTCATTTCCTCTTGTCATTTGGGGCAAATCAAACTCGTTTATACTCTTGTTAAATTGAACCAAAAGTATGTTCAACTCACGCAAGAGTATGTTGGTAGCAAGTGTGGGAGTTATGTTAGTCATGGAAACATAATCTTCCATCATGAATGGACAGAACTCATCCCATAACCCTCGAACACCAATTGGTGCACAATATACCAATATGGTGACGAATAATCTTCTTAAAGCCGACGGCATCTGAATTGTGGAGGCCTCTAACAAACATTGTCGAATACTGTCATCTCTTTCTAACAAACCTCGTTGTTCTGCTGCCTGCTTAAATGTTGGATGCAAAACCCCATTAACTGTTCTCAAGTTTGTGAAGGATGTTGGTCCTCTAACATGATTAAGAAGAATCCGAAGGTAAAATTTTTCGCCTTCAGCAGGTGAAACTGCATATATTCGCCCAATAACCTTGTTACGATTCTTTCTTTTAGACCACTTTCTTTGAGCTTGAATCCATCTGTAATGTGATGGTATCTCCATGTATAAATAATGTCGCGCTTCTGCATCCACATGATTAAGTGTAAAAAATTCAGTCAACATTGTCTTTCTTGTACTCTCATCATGTAGAATATTTGTTATGCTTTCATCGGCACGAAACTGAACTTGGTGCATATTAGGAAGATGTATTTACATTCGCTCAACAGATGGATAAATTCGATTAATAATGAACTTGAATATTTTCCATAATGCCTCTGGTGCGCAAACCCATCTTGCATCCTGAAACTGCTTTATTTCATCGTATTGAGGGTCTGATTGCACTTCAACTGTCACTTTGTCTGGGCCTTTGTAAACATACTTATATAAGTACTTGACACTTTTTATGCTTGCGCATATTTCGACATTGATGTGACAATCATACCTTAACAGCAACCATGGATTATATGGAATGACCCAACTATTATCAACCATTATGTTTCCTTGTCGATTAAGTGAGACAGGCAATCGATTTCCTCGCCTTTGATAAATTGGATACGAATCATTCCCTTGAACGGTGACTGGTGCAAATGGTTTGGGAAACTTTCTCTTACAACTCCCATTTTTCATACATGGAGATAGAGGATTATGAATCCCACATGGACCATGAATCATATGCTTTAACACCACATTATAAAGTTGAGGCTCTACATCTTCATTTGGTATTTCAGCTCTAACAATTCGGTCATACTCATCTGGGTTATTGATCTTATCATTTTCATCTAACACAACCAGCATATGCACATGTGGAAGACCACGTTTCTGAAACTCAATAACGTATGCGTAAGCAACAACACTGCCCAATACCCCCTTTTCAATGATGTCTTCTTTTAGTTGCTCAAGTTTTGCACGAAATACTCTAGTGAGTAAGTCAGGGCGATCTTGTGGAGTTTGTCCAGCGAGTAATTCGCTTTTGATTTCTTCCCAACTTGGGTTACATGTCATGGTAATAAAAAGATCTGGCTTTCCGAATCTTTGAACCAAAGTCATTGCGTCTTGATATCGTTGGTACATGTCACGTGGGCTTCCAACAAATGATGATGGTAAAATAATTCTACGCCCGATGCTACCTAATAATATTTTATTTTCAATTAGCTGTATATATTGTACACACTTTAAACAAAGTTATATTTCTAAATAACGATGACTGAAACGATATATATACCTGCATTGTGTTGACCTGCATTTAGAGAGTCTTCAAGTCCTTTGTAGAGATCCGCTCTAACTGTGGCTTGATTAGAACGCAACCATCTAAGTTTTTGTGATTCAATTTTAATGTAGTTATCTACAGCATATTGTTGCAAGAGACGTCCACCTCGAAGCAAAAGTGATGATCCATTATGGCGTATCTACAAAAGCAAATTTCATATATTGCTTTTAATATAGGAATCATCATTCATCTATATATACCGGGAAGTAAATTATGTTATTAGTACAAACCTGTAACATATAAGCATAATAGTCGCAACATGTTATTGCTCTTCCACCATCATCACGACTGTTAACATCCCATCCATATGTACCGTAAGGCAGCAATAGTGGATATTGTAAGGGATCATAAAATCCAACATAGTCTCGGACGTGAGAAAGTCTTCCACTAATTGTCTCCACCACGATATCCCTTCCATTTGCAATTGTGGCATTATCTCCATCTATTATAATTGCCGCAACTTGTGATGCTGATGGTAGACTATACTGACGCCGATCTATTGGTTGCTCTTTTAGGATCAACTTGCAATTCGGCAAATCTTGGCGTTGTCCGAGGCTTCGCAATGTATGAACAAAAGGATTATGGTTGTTCAACATATGTTGTATCTTTTCAACCACACGTCTATCTAAAACTTCACTTTCACACATTCGGTTTTCAACTTCATGCTCAGTGTCATATATATAAGCTTGTAAAAATCGCGGTCTGTTCCCTTCATTTGGTAAAAGTCCACCAATCTTATGATATAATGCACCTTGAGCACGAAATGTGTAAATCCCACGACCACCAATATTAATTCTTTCATCCACGTGTACTCCCATTGAAGTGAATGCAAATGCATGATTGTAAGCTCGAATATTTTGCCTGAAGTGTCTACCCTCATTTGTTTGGTCAGAGAAAAGAGCAACCATTTCTGGTGGGGATTGTATTGGGGGTAAAACAATTCTTCCTTTCAAGCAACACATATTCAAAGTTTCTCGAGCAAACAATCGTGCATAGCAATACGGACATATGGTTGGAGCAGATAATTGGCAACCTAGGATACCCCGATTCTCATTATAATTTCTAGCACAATTGTGGTTTCTTCTTCCTCTGGTTTGGCGCACATGACAATTGGTTCTGTTTGCATGTTCTTCTTCTGATATTTTTACATGAATATCCAACATTCAGTATAAGAATTTTCTTTGTAACTAATCATATATCTATATAAAGATAAAATTTTATACTAAGCTCACCATTGTGGGGAGGAATTGAGAGCATCCCATAAGATATTTGTGACCTATTTGAATGTGCCAACTGTCCCATATGAGTACGCATTCTAGTAGAAGTTTGGTCATCATGATTTGTGATATCTGACAAAACCCTTGAATTCGCGCTTTCATGCTCAATTTGTTCTAATAAATAGACCACATTACGATTAGTTAAAAATTTTGTCTTTAATATTTAATATATTTAGTTGTGAGTCTAATATTTCGTAAGACTACCACTAAAAATAACTACAACATTGAGATCAATATGAAAGTATCGAAGAAAAGAATACAATGAGATTTCAATTCACTAAATTTTGTTCTTAAAAAATAACCTAATTTTTTATGTGTGAAACAAATACAAATAAAGAAATTGAAATAAATACCAGGAATTTGTTGTTCTATATTACTGGGGTCGACCTCAACATCATAGTTAGCCAACTGAACCCGTTCTTGTATATTATTGGGACCTACTTGTTGCATAGTTAAAAGAAAAATTAGAAATTAGATTATTTTTTTTTTTTTTTTTTTTTGCATTAGTATGAGTTAAAGAAAAAGGAATATGAAATAAATACCAGGAATTTCTTGTTGTATGTTACTGGGGGATGTCATAGTATGATCATCATATAGAGTTGGAATTTGTTGTCTTTTTTCTTGTGCTATTAGACGTCGTCGAGCTAGATATCTTTGATGTTCTTCAGGACTCAATGATTGACGCCATTGTCTTGCACGACTTTGGCCACGCTCCATGGAAAAATTTATCTAAAAAATTAAAAAATAAATGAACCTAAATTGAATACAAATTCTGTTACATTCCATAAATACGAAAAAGTCTACGTAGATGCCTATGAACAGAAGAAGAAAAAACATTTATCTACACATCACAATAATATACAAAAGAACAAAATAAAATGATCACAAAATACTTTTGAAGTGTAATAGGTATTAGTGCAACGAAATGACGGGCCTATTTACACTTCTCGGTTGGTGTTAGGACTTCGATATGATTTAGCTTTCATGTTTTTTTCTTTTATAAATTAGCATTGTTTATAGAGTTATAATTTTTATGTGAACTGGATGAGTAGAATTTTAAATTTTTTTAATACCCCTAAACCCTATCATAAATGACGGATGTGGGCTAGACATAATATAAAAAGTTTTTAGAAATGTGTAACCCGTAATAAGAGAACGTGAGTTGTACATGAAGATGACAGTTGCCGTTTGTTTGGATAGTTGGATAGTGCTTATATCAAAAATCGGAGTGATGTTTTCATCGTCCATTTTTTTAATCTAAGGGGCCACATTCATTGATGACATTTAGGAGGAAGCTTTGAGGGAGGGTTTGATTCATCGAGCGAATAAAAACAATTTTGGCTAAGAGTGTAGAAAAAGTATATCTCACGTAACCATCTCCCATGTGTGTTGTGTTTCGTTTCACTATGTTACCCCTATTATAAGCAGTTACTTTTGTGTTGTCTTTTTTATTGAATGAGTACTTAATGTTGTCATCTACTATTTTTTATTTATTTACATATACTTGCTATTGTTCATGGTCTTTAAGTAGGAACTTGCATCTAAAAATGGTTTTGCGTTAAGATATTTTGGGATCTTATCTATTGTTAAGATGTTTGGTACGTGCCCCTAAAAATGGTTTTGGGTTAAGATTTTTTGAGTTTGTAAAAACACGGGGTATTTCTAAAAAATTAGGACAAAGTAGGTTCTTGGAGCAAAGTACAAATGCTAAATTTGTGCCAATTTAAGTGGTGTGCAAATTTTACCCTTTAATTTAATACAAATTCATTTGAGATCAGGCCATGAAAACAGCCTTTTTTGTTTCAATTAATGGTTGTTTGTTTTCTTACACCTAACGCTACAGTACAATGGAACACAAAATAGGCTAGGAAATCATTCATCATATAAGAAAGAACTTCGTACATAAGCAGGACCATCCAAATAAGATTTTAGGCAAAGAGGATGGTGATACACGAAATACATAGTTATTCTGATTGTATATAGGAATGATAAATATGTATTCGTCCATAAAAAAAAATTGAAAAATAGGAGAAAAGTGCCAACTAACAGAACCGAAGGGAGCTAATGTATTTACCCTCTATTCTTTATTTGTCCCTCTTCTTTCTGTTGCATTTATGTTGGCGTCTTCAACCGCAGCATACAATCTCAGTTTCCTATTGAGAAAAACAGACGCATAAATATCATCTTATCCTCACAATACCACAAAATACAGCTTACTACATATTGGATTCTATTTGAACACTTTATTTTACCAAAATCTGTTAAAGATGAGTTGATTAAAGCTATAATTTGTTCTATTTTTGTAGACCTATATATTGAGTTGGTTAGATTGGGGATTCCAATTATTGGCTGGAATTTGGATGTAGAATTGTTGGATAAGATCTAAGTCTTATTGATAATAAGGATCATTAGATGTATCACACATATGTTTTTAATGATAATAATGATCATGAGGCTCCCCTAATGTAGTGTTTTGAGGAAAGTGGAAAAGATAAACTAAGTTCATGATGATACAGATAGAATATGTATTCATGGATAAGATACCTTAATGATGTTATGTGCATTTTTCTGGATAGGTCTTCATCTATTTACCTAACTATTGTGATAGTTAAAAGTTGCTTAATATGCTCTAAAATTAATGTAATTTAGTAAGGCTAAGTAAAAGCCAAAACCAAAATGACATAGTAAATTCAGTACAAATTATTCTCTCAATTTGCAAATAGATGCTTCTAATTTAATTGATCTGTAAATGACATTGCAAGCAATACTTATATGGAACAAAGAAATAATACAAATAAATGGCTAATAGTTAGGTATATAAGAGCCAGAAACCTTTCTCTGCATACAAAAAATCTAACAATGCAAGAAAGTAAATTCAGTACAAATTATTCTCTCAATTTGCAAATAGATGCTTCTAATTTAATTGATCTGTAAATGACATTGCAAGCAATACTTATATGGAACAAAGAAATAATACAAATAAATGGCTAATAGTTAGGTATATAAGAGCCAGAGACCTTTCTCTGCATACAAAAAATCTAACAATGCGAAAATTAACCCACAAATACTTAATGTTAGCCTCTTCAATCAAATTCTACTTAACCCAAGACAAATCCAATCCTAATCAGCGAACATGACTTGAAAATTTGCTGGCTTTCTTTATCGTCATGTATGGCAAATAGACAGCAAGCGAATGCTCAAACCTGGAATGTGTAGCCACTGGTATTCTCCATGTGTATCACTCCCGAAACACGTTAAAAGCTTTGGCAAGTAAGCAAACTGCAACATCGATACAATGACAAACAGAACTTCAGTTTCTCATTGCCAAACCGTCCAAAACTTTTCTCAGTAAGAGAGCAATTAAAACATCGTATTCTAATAAAAAAATTGTAAGGCTACATCCAAACTGAATCGTGCATCTTTAGCAAAAACTTATAAATAAATAAAAAAAATTAGATTGCAAAACTGTCTATGTAAATACTTAAAGTCATTGTAAAAGAATATACTATAATCGAACGAAGAGCATAAAACTCACCACGTTGCTTCAAGTCATTAAGCCTGAAATGCAATGGAATCAAACTCACCACGTTGCTTCAAGTCATTAAGCCTGAAATGCAATGAAATCAATTCATTTGCAGCAAACAACATACACATATTTCTTTCGACACAGAGGTATACAAAAACCAACCTACCTATAAACTCCTATATATCAATAAACCGTACCCGACACCAATGGGCCACCAGTCTCAGCAACAATGAAGCTGAAGCCGCCAATCTCCGGTGGGATGAAAACTCAGGATGAAAAGTAGGTTCCTAAAGCTGTAAACATCTTTAAAATGAAACGGTGGGAGAATTTGACTAATCTTGTGTTTTTTGCAGATTTTCTTTCCTTGTTCTTCCATAAAGAAAAGCATGATAAGAATCAAGCAGGAAATCTAACCTCAGGGAGTCTGGCAGCAAAATATTTGATATAATCCCTTCCAATATTCTTTACAATACTGTCCAAAAGATAAAGTGATGGTAACTTCTGCTCACTGGGAACCTGCAAATTACTATCTAGAATTAGATACCATACATTAGATGCAGCCAATATTATTTAGACAAATAAGCGATTAACACACCAAAGGCCTGGAACCAATGTTTTCCAGGAGTGTGGAAGGGGGAAGGAGAATTTGTGTCAGTTTAGACTCTTCAAAGTTTAGACTCTTCAAACACATTTAAAAGATATCAAAAGCAACACAACTGCACGAATCATCACTTCTAAACTATCCCAGTGGCAGCAAACTTAGGATCATTAGGAGAAATACAGATACTAAATAATGCGAGTAATATTTATTTCATTCGGAACCAAACGGCGTCAAAGATGGAAACCAGATAGACATTTAACAGAAACTTCAGGTCCCTCAAGAACTTGAACAGACCCACAAAAACCAAGAAAAATACAGAAAATATGACATAGAGTAGCGGGGAAAATGCTTACCAAATGGTTCTTCAAGGTTAGCGATTTCAGGGGTTTTTTTTTCTAAATACAGAAAATCTGACAGAGTGTGTAAGAGTTCGTCCTCATTGTAATATTTGAGAGAGAGAGAGAGAGAGAGTGATGGAAGGTACCTAATGACAGAGAAGTAAAGAGTTGGGGAAATACTCGAGGATTTGTGTAAATCCTCACATTTATTTTTCGGATTGCAGGTTTCAGATGAAGAAATCATACGGAAGCGGGGTCTGTACGCAACACGAAAGTAATTAACATGTATTAGTTTAAATAACAGAATTCAATTCAAACATTACCCAAGTCTTGGCAGGACAAAAATCAATAAAATACATAGACTAATGAAGAAAGAATCGGAGAATTTTCAAACTACTAACCCTACAATGTCTCACCCACACAACACCAGCTCGCATTTATCTCCACCGCCAACACCTAATGGAAAAAGCACGATTAATCGGAAAATGGATTATTATAAACAAAAATTCCCTAAAGCCAAAAAAAAAAAAAATCCATTCAAATAAAAATCTACAAAAATAAATTTGCAAAAGGGATGGCAAAAAAAAAATATATTGAGGGACTGAATGTAGATGAGACCTCTCCTTTAACTCTTGAAGATCAGTGTTATCAACGTGGGTGTCAAGAAGAGGAAGAGAGCAGTTTCATTCCCTGTAAAAAAACGAAGAAACAGAGCATTAACAAACAAACGCGCGAATCTCAAAGGAAATTGGTAAGAAATAATCCCAATTGAGAAAATCAGAAACCATGGATGAAAGTTCCGAAACTCAACAATGATTCCGAACAGAACCTTGAGTACCCACATTGTTTTTTTAGCCAATTCAACCGAATCTGTAAACGAAAGAAAGAAAGCAGAGAACCCAGTTGAGGAAAAGCCTTATAAACATGCTATAATTTGTGTTATATTATGATGATAAACATGCTATAATTTGTCTGAATCAAAATTCCATTTGAAATCAATGCAACAAACAAAATTAATACATAATTCAAAAGGTGGTGTACCTGATTTTGAAAAGCCCCTTGCTTAGAAACTGGATGAGTGCAAGGGAACGGGAGATGTTAGAGCGCAAGGGATCGTGAAATTGGAATGGGAGACTACTACGACAACTGCTTCAAATACAGTTTCTTTCTCTAGTGTTGAACCTCCCAACTCAGATTGTGGAATTCTATGGGGGAGAAAACTGCCCAAACCGCTTAGCAGTTGAGAGGCTTAAGCACATCTACTTATTTTTCTTTTTTTTTTTTCAATTTTCCGTAATTTAATTTTAGATTTTAGAGAAAGCGAGAGAGGGAGTGGAGATGGTGTTGGGAGTGAGGGGGAAGGATGTGAAAGAATAGGAATTGAAATCAAGGTGCCGGCTTTGATCTGGTTGGTAGTTCGTAGAACGTGGAGGGTTGTTTGAACCCACGTTTGCGATTCTCATTCCTCATCCTACAAAACTCTTCCGCTTTGATGCTCTCTCTTCCAGTTATGGTTTTTTTACCACTTTGTCCTTCTTTTTTGAATTTTTGGGGTTTTGATTGTGAAAGAAACAAAGGGACAATTTTGGTATTTTGGAAAGCTTCACCAAACTGGGGCTCTCACTTTATATATATAGATAGATATAAGTCATACTATTAATGATATAAAAGTAAATAATTAATTTCATATTTAATAATGCATGATTATTAACAACCCTTTTTTATATAATAAGTATTTATATTTTTTTTATCCAAAGATGAACTAGTTTGGTTTTGGGTATGGGTTTGGGACAGATATCCCAATAACCATAACCGAATCTGAAATCGAAAAATTTACTTGACAGTTACCCATAATCGTAAAATACTTGAAATTTGATGCCCGAAACCAAACCATTTGGATCGGTTATTTGCGGGGATCAGATTTGACGAGTTAAATTGCCATCCTTAATTGTCTCCCTCCTAATTTCCTTTCCTTTTACTCCCCTCCTTCTTGAACGGTTACGATTAAACCACGTCAACATCTTATATTGATTTTTTTTTAAATATCATAAGACAAAAAACAAAATGTAAGAGGAAAAAAGAAAAAGAAATGTGAATAAAAAGGGAAAAAATCCTACTCCAATAATAAGATTGGCTAATTCACTGTAGACTCCAGTCCTACCTTTATAGCATCTCCACAATTACTGTCAAAGGAGTTCTTCTTTTATTTATTTATTTATTTTTTAAT